>NW_027532591.1:1350819-1564200 GCF_008692635.1 Crocuta crocuta
GAGCGGCGGGGGTGGGGGGGGTGGGGATGGACCAACACACAGCCACTCTCATCCTGGAGGTGGAGCTGAGATGCCACATCTCAGAGCCCTTCCACGATTGCACTAGCAGGAGTTCTAGCTACAGAATAACCCAGCTTAGAGAAGGCTAACTGGGGAGGCAAAGAGGGCCTTTAGTGGAGGCCCATATGGCTTTTTCCTTTTCACTGAACTAAACATTATTATTGATAATTTGGCTAGGACACAAAAGATCATATTTATATACTATAAAACTGGGAGAAAGGACCTATCATAGAATCAAATGCCAAAAGGATTTCAAATACCCAAATGCATGCACAGACAATTCACCTGGACAGGAGTTGAAAAAGTATATCTTTATAGAAAATGAATTCACCACGCTTCTTTAAAAATTCCAAAAACACATGCATGTCTACCCTGCCTGAGACACGGCTGAACCTTTTGGAAAGCAATATAAAAACACATGGAAAGGACTCTAAAATGTTCTTGCCCTTTAACCCAATTAGCTCATCCTGGGGATTTAAGAAACAAACAACCATAAACGATCATGGCAGCATTATGTCTAACGGCAAGACACTAGAGACAACGAAATGCACATAAGAGATAAGAAGGTAATCAGGGCCTAATACCGGAAAGGGCATTAAAATGGTTATTATGCAAATGGGGCCGCAGAGGGGGAAATGTTTGCCACATGATGTTAGAGGCACAAGGCAGGGTCATGGGAAGCTGGCCAACCATCAGGGACAAAAAGACGCTGCCCATGGAAAGACAGGAGGGGCTCCCAGGAGCCATGCGCAGTTGGGCTTGGTTCTCGGGATTATGGCTGGATTTTCTTTTTTGGCTTTGGCTTTGGCTTTCCTCAAATTCTGTTTTGTATTTGAAACACAAATGGAAAGAAGATCTCAACCAGCTGGAATGTTGGGCTGAAACCAGTAAGATGAAATAGAAGAGGGATAAACGCAAAGTCCTGTATTTCATTTAAGAAATATATTTAAGAACACACACTTGAATGAGGGGCGGTGGTGGTGATAAAGAGCTGCTAAAAGGAAAAAGAGAAAGAAGAAGGGAACAAAAAGAAGCACTTTACTGAAGCCCTGAACTAGGAAGGCAGGGACTGTGGGCCTGCCGTGGCGGCAGGCCAGTATGATCACCATAACAACTGCAAAATAGATACGGTGGCTGGGGCTGGGGGACATGATGCACTTGACCAATTTCTTCTATGCTAATCAATAGTGAAATCAGGAGCTGAATTTGGTGGGAGTTTCTCTGGCTTCAAGACCTACGTTCCTCTTACAACACAGCGAACTAAAGGGACAAGCATTGTGTTAGCCAAGAAGAGAACACAGAAGAAAGTTTGGTGACCGTTAACTCAACATGAGACAATTCTATCATGGAAAATGCTAATTCAGGGTCAGGCCACATTCATAGAGGTGTGCTGGCATAAGAGGTAATAACCTGCTCTAATTAGTGCCACTCAGACCCTTCCTAAAATACCTGTCCAGTCTTAAACCCTTACCCTTTAGGGACACAACCATAAATGAGCAATCTGGATGGTCAGGGGTCTTAGGATTAGGGAACTGATATTGAATGCCTAGCTGCTTTACTCACATTATCTTACATAGCTCTTGTTATAGGTAGGGATTATGTTCCCATTTTAAAAATGAGAAAACTGAAGTTAAGAGACGTTATGCACTTGTTCAAGGTCAGATAGTAGAAAGTGATGGTCAGGATTCAAACACAGTGATAAGTCCAGAAGCCCCACTCTGTCCCGTGTAGCCTCCCTCACGTGACAAACAGTAAAATAGAATTTGAACTACTTATTAGTTGGTGAAGAGACAGGATTGTTACCTTCAATTCTGCAAAGGGCTATGAGGAGAAGTGTTGTGTGTGACTTCAGAGGAGAGAATTGAATGACCTTAGAAGTCTCAGGGAAGTAGATTTTTAGCTCAGCAGAAGAACATCTCAGTGACAGCAATAATTGGGTAAGAGGCTGACTCCCCCATGCCTGGAGGTATTCAAGCATGGTCAAGAGAGGCATTTGCTTATAGTGGGCAGGAGATCTTGGTGGAGGACCTTGAGGTTCACTTTTGACCCAGAGGTTCTATGAGCCTATGAAGCTACTTGGCACAAACTGATCAATCCCTTCAAAAGAAGTGATGAAAATATCTGTTGATCTCTTTGCAGATATAAAAGAAATTATATGCCCAAGTAAAAAATGTATATACACATTTGTCCAGAGAAGACTAAACACAGAAAAAATGAAATAGATTCTGCTGGAAATGCTTACACAGGTTAAGCTTTTATTTTTTGAAAACAACAAACCAAACTCTGGCGAGATGTGCAATCTTAGAAATTATCAAAGGAAATATAATGAGGTACTAGTTTTCACCTACTAAGTTGGCAAAATAATTTAAAACACAGTCACACTCATTATATGTAACAAGAATGATTAAAAAAAAAAAAAAGTCATTCCTTTTGACCCAGGTAAAATGACCTTAAGAAAATGAGAGAAAATATAAAGGGAAAAATGTGCACATGAAAATCTTCCCGAGTTCTATTTATAAATAACCTAAAAATTCAAGGAAGGGCAAATGGGCCCCTGGGTGGTGGGCCAGAAGCTGGGGCTTTTCTGCGAGGGGAGACAGGGGCCCAGCTGGTGTGCAAAGGAAAATGCCATGAACAAGGAGCACTGTGGGAAAAGCACAAGCTGTCTGGAAGGCCAAAGGCAGGTATGAAAGCCAAGGTCACTGTGTAAGAGGTCAGAGCAAGTTGGAGACTGGACTGTGGCACACTCAGGGGAGGACTTGAAAGGGTGTGGGGAGAGAAGAGGAGAGAATGTCAGCTCTAACCTTGCTGGCCCTTTATCTTCTCTGGCTTGGCGCTTTAATTACATTCAGTACTAATAGCAACACCACAATGGGATGTTATTTCCTCCATTTGCCAGTGAAGAAGCTGATGTTCAGAAAGATGACTATGTAACTCATGTCAAGTGAGGTAGTAAGTGCTAGAGTTGGCAACTGAACTCGAACGCATTGACTTCTAGACTCAGGCTCTCCCTCCTGCCCTAGATGTACTGATTTGTGCAGTAGGGGCCTCTCAGGAGCTGGCACCCCTCCTCCTTGGCCCCACAGCACAGCAGATGGCTTCCTCAACTATAGCTTGATGTCTGTCCGCTTGGTGGATGTTGGAACTGATGGTTAAGTTTCCTAGAGCAACAGGGAAACATGATCCAATGGAAAGGGAAGGATGCAAACCCGAGCACATGCTCTGGTCCCAGGTGTGTAGAATACAGTCTCACAGCCTTGAGAAAGAGACTACAAAAGACCCATTGCAATGCTTAGAGGAGTGCAATTGTAGAATGTTTTCCCTATTTTTCAAAAAATTTCTATGAAGTAGTTTTTATTTCTTTATAATTACAAAAGAAAGTCATAATTTAGAAATGCATCCAAGAAATCCATGGGTGCATAATGGTCACTAATATCATTCCTCAGCTAGAAAATAAAAACAGGCCACATCTTTCAGTGTCATCTGGTGACAGGGAACTTGTTGCCAAGATTTCTGAAGACAGTGCCCAAACCTTATCAATTCAGGCTCTGCCAGTTGAGTCCTGACTGTCCTGTCCTACATGACTTACTCGCCTGTCACGGGAATCAAAAGAATGAACCTAAGTGCAAAGTGAGGGGATGCTCACTGGTGCTGAAACTGAAAGTCACCTTCTGCCTCATGTCCAGCTAACCAGCACTCAGCAAACATGAGAGGGATCTAGACAACCTTTTAGGGCAGGTCCTCAGTTATTTAAAAGGATATTTATTCTCAGTTGGAAATATCATCAGGCACTTTAAAAGGAACATGTCTTTTTACTTTGGAAACACTTTTGTTCCTTGGTTAAATCAAGTCTTTTTTTTTCTAGTTACTTCTACTAGATTAGTATTATTCAAGAGTGGTACTCGTGTTCAAATACGTGTCCCTAGCCCTATCCCAAGCTTCTTGACTCAAGCTCATTAAGCCATGACCCAGAAGTCTATATTTTAAACACCTCAGCATATTCTTAATATTGGACACATTTGGGAAACTCTCTACTACACAAAGTGAATTTGAGTTTTGTGTATGTATTTAATGGAATAAAACTCTGCATCCTTTTAAATAGTACTATAGTTCCTTCAAATGGCTTGAATTAATGAGACCAATTACTTTCCATTGATTTACTTAGGTTGGGTCTCTCTAAATATACACTGAAATTACATAACCAGAGTCAAAGCCCAGACCATAACATCCCACTCATCTTACAGGGAAGAGGTAAAAGGGTGGATTTTGTACAGATCCAGATTCTGGTCCAGCTCCACTGCTGACAAATCTGAGACTTTGGCCAACATGTTATTTAATCTTCTCTGAGCCTGTTTCTTCATTTGTGTGGGTATAGGAATTATGGCCTTGCTTGTCTGACAGTAACAGGGCACTGAGTGCTCAAGAGGGGCTCAAAACCATTTCAGCTTAACTCGGCTGTGCACCTTTCCAGATTCCCCATCAGAATTGGCTTTTATGTCCTTTCTCGTCACATCCCACTTCTGGTTTTATTCTGCCTTATAAGCTAAAAGTAACTAACATCTTTGTGGCTCTTTGAGGTTTTTGGAGGCCTTTTTTCCAGATGTTACCTGGCATCCTCTCGACAACTAACCTGAGTTAGGGATCATGATCTCTCCTTTAAAGAAACGAGCCCCAGAGAGGTTAAATGACTTTGCCAGAAGTGGCAAAGTCAGGATCTGAACTCAGATCCCAGAATCTTTCATTACTGTTCTGTCCCTAATGTGTGCATCATACATTACACAAAGCACTCAATCTCTCATAGCGTTTTTAAATATGTATTTCTATGACTACTTCCCCCACTAAATTAAAAGCACCTATAAAGCAGGTACCACATTGTAATGGTCTTTGAAGGGAAATAGTTTCCACGTGTCTATGTCTTCACCATTGTTAGGGAGAAAAGAGGATGAGCTCAAGAATAATGCATACTTTTTCCCAGTCCCTCATGCATCCTGCACTACTCATGTCCAAGCTGCCTCATGCCTTTGAAACGAACCCATCTTCATAACATGAATGTACTGAACACAACTAAGTGTAACAAACTTTACTCATGAGTTAAACTGTGTCACTTAGAAAAGTCCTGTTGTTGTTATTACTTAGTTATTCATATAGCCTGTGAGGTAAACATTATTTTCCTCATTATACCGATAAGGATCCTGAGAAGTTAAGTGATAAGTCCAAGATCACACTATGCTCATTTATGGAAAGTTGGGGGAATACCATACAAGGAAACTCATATGTACACATCCTATTAGCAAGCATACAATATTTCACATTATTACAAAGGGTTATTTTATTTACTAAAACAAAATTCCTCAAAGAGGCAGCCACTTCCCCTTCTTATCCCAGCGACCCTGACCTTTTGCTTAGAGACCACCAGAAAAACCAGGGGCTGAAGTTTTCCAACCAATGCCTAAAAGCCAATGACCAGAAATGAAGAAAATAACAATCGCCAACATTTATTGAACACTTTATATATAGATATATAATTCTTATAGCAAGTCTGCAAGGTAGATATTATCTCCTTTTTAAGGAACAGAAAATGGAAACTCAAGAGGTTAGGTTAAGCCCAAAGCAAGCAGGGGAGCCAGGATTGGAAGCCAGGTGCTCAGCCCCAAACCCTTGCCATTTCCAATACACCATGCTGACTTCACAGGCGTTACAGAAAGTGCAGATCAACAGGAAGATCGAATGTGGTTTGCCAGATTGTGCACCAGGCACCTTAGAGAATCAGTTACTGAAGGAGATAAAAATTATGTAACTCGAAAGATCATTTTAGATATAAAAGGATAAACGAACTGACGCAAGGTGACACTGCCCCCTACTTCCTGAAGGTAACGCTGAGCCGCATCTCACTTTACCGCCCCCTACACCCTTTCACAGAGATTGATTCAATTTATCAAGGAAGTTGGATCTCAGATCATCTTGAGTGAGAGAGGCGTCTGGTCCTAAGATCTGTCCCTTGAAGTAAGAGAAAGTAATTTGCTTTCGAGACGGCCCTTCAGATCTGCAGATCTGCAACCACACCCCTTATGAATTTTCTTGCTTTCAGCCTGAGTGTTCCACCTCTCAAAGGACACTGGTCACCTCCACTGTACACTTAGTATCCTTAAATAAATGAGGATAATGATTGTCTACATCAAAGAGTTAATGAAGCTTTATTATAGAACAAAATAGAGGAACAGAGATAGAAGTCCTTGAATGGTAAAAATATTAGTTCAAATTCTCAGTCAAGTGATAGGAAACTCAGAGACACTTTATCCCCCTCCAGAAAGACAGTGCTTCCCCATCCCCAGAATGACACTGGCGCCAGGCTGCTGCCTGAGTCTCAGCAAATCCATTTGACTTCTTTGGAATGGGAAGTCCAAGTTCAGGGCAAGCCGATGACCCTGGAAACCTGCTGGCTCCCTGCCCACATGCCACCATGCACGGTGGGGTCTCATCTGGACGGCACCATTGCCCGCAAATCACAAGCCACGCAAGGAAAACGATAAGGCTTTATGAAAAATCCAAAGTTTATTGCAAATTGTATTTTGCTTCCCTTCGTTCTTCATTTTTACAGGATTTATTGATATCCATGATTTTTTCACAGATGTACTTGTTGACTTTGGAGAGTCTCTGTGCAATTTCAGTTTCATCCACAGTTTCTTGTGCTATTCTGTCGTACAAACACTCTAGACAGGGGAAAGGAACAAGACGGCCAAGGATTAATGGCGAATTAATGGTGAATAATGTGCTCCCTTAAGGGGAGCACAAAGAAAATGTACCTCCTGACATACTTCCCAAATACAAATTCACGTATCTGGCACCGCGGTATGTTTAAGTTTTCAATACAAATATACTTAGGAAAAAGTAGCTATATACTGTAAGTTTTCACTTTAAAAACAATGATACAATAGCCATGTGCCCACTACCCATCTTAATAAACACTATTGGGCCCTCTGAAGCCCCTGGATACCCCTCCCCATCCCATCCTCTCCTCACCCTTCCCGGATGGAAGCACTCTCCTGGATTTTTTCTTTTCTTTCCTTTTTGTGTTATCACATATGTATACATTCTTAAATAATATATTGCTTACTCTTCCCTGTTTTTTAACTTTTTTACAGGTATATCCATATCTTATGTATCTTTCAGACTTTCTGCTTTTCACTCAACATTACATAAGTTTCGTGATTTACTCAAGTTGAAGTGTGTGGCTGCAGGTCATTCATTTTCACGGATGGGTAGTATTCTCTGGAGTGGACTGTTCCACAGTTTGCTGATCCATTTTATTGTCAACGGATACTTCGATTACTTCCAGTGTTTTGCAATCACAAACACCTTGGTGCATGTCTCGTGGGGTACACATGCAGGAAATCCTCCAGTGAGGGCCCATCTGTGGAACTGCTGAACGCTAGGGTGTGTGCATACTCCACTTTACTAGGTGATGTCTAGTAAATTGTTTTCCAAGGCGGTTGTGCTGCCCGGCACTCCTAACAGTAGTGTATGCAAGTACTGGTTGGCCCGTATCTTCAAAAGCACTTGACATTGTCAGGTTATTAAGGTTGTGACAGCCCGGTGGGTGTGAAGTAGGATCTCAACGTGGTGATTACTAATGAGGCTGAGGACGGTCACTCTTACCGTGTCTGACATTTGCTGTGATGAAACAGAGAGAGAGCCCCAAAGAAGGTCCCACAGGAGCCTGACTTCTGCCCACTTCCTAGCCTGGGCACTTGAGGCAAACCATTGCCCTAGATTCCTCACCTCATTACCAAGAACAACAAACCCCAGGTTATCTTTAAGGCTACCACGAAGCATGTGAGATAAACATTTTGCAAGCCTCTTTAAATCTTAAAGAACATTACACCTGTAAGGAGTTGTTACAATTATTTTATGTACATACGACTGTCCACTCTCAGGGCCTAGCACAGTGCTGGCAGAGGGGCAAGATTCAGTAAATACATGTTAAGTGAACAAATGAATACTTGTTCAGGGAAACTCCAGAGGTCATAAAAATTCTGGACATAAGGGGACTAGGGGGGTGCATGGAGAATGTACCAGTGGGATATATAATCATGGGCAAGAATTTTAACTTCTTTGAACCTGCGCGTCCTCACCTATAAAACAGGAATGAAGTCCTACTCTAAGGAGTTGCTATGGAGGATAAACAAAATCTTGTCTACCAGGCCAGCCCACAGCAGGTAATCCTGCTGGAGGTGCGGCACATCAGCACTCGATGGGCCCATGGGGACTAACACGTGGCATATGGGAAAGTAGAGGCCTGGAGAAAGTTCAGGCAGGGTCCACTGCACCTTCCCCAGCACCGAGCTCTTCCTGGGCGTGCAGCCAGCCTACCTCCAGTGCCAGCCATGCTGCAGGTGCACGTGCTATGGGTGTCCCGTATCCCAGGCACCCTCCCCTCCCCACGGAGAAGAGTTTGCACGGAGAAGCTTTTAAAAGCTTTTGGTTGACCTCCACTACTTCCTGACTACTCCCAAGCTGCTTATCTCCACTTCATCTTGTCTTGGCCTTTCCACAGGGACGGAGACAGGAAGGTTGGAGGCCCCGTCTCTCTTCAGTCCTGCCTTCTGCTTGGTCACCCTGCAATTCTCTCCTGCTCCAAGCTATCCCACAAATCAGTGTCTTTGATCATCTCTTCCCCGATTACCCTGGCTCCAACCTGCAGCTGCCTAAATCCTATTCATCCTTCCAGATTCAGCATCCCTAGGACCTACCAGATCACACTGGGAGACCCCACTCTGCTGATAGCTTCTGCACTCCCACACTTGCCTGGCTCTCTGTCTCAAAACACTGCTCACGGTCTAATAAAACTGTGAGCAGTGTCTCCGCTACAGATGGGAGTGCATGGACATTCTGTCTTCAGCCCTGAGCCAGGAGGAAGAAGATACTCACGGTGACTTTGCTGGAACCTGAACCAAGTGAGGGAGACAACTTGTGCTGAGAACTGTTTCGAAGGTCAGGAGTTCGAATCTGGCTCTTGCCCTAGTTGCTGTGCAACCTCTAAGTGGGAACCCGTCTGGGCCTCAGTTTTACCATCTGTGAAAGTAGGATGGCAAACCACATCCAAACATGATCCAAGGAGATTCTTCCAGCGCTAAGTCTTTAGCTGTCTGGAAGGTAGTAGGGTGGTAAAGAGGCTGAGGAGAGAGAAGGGGAGAGAAGGAGAGTGGGTGTGATAGCCCTTGGAGCCCTGGCAGGGGTCACAGAAGAGGCAGGAAGAAAAAGGGGCAAATGGAGGAGGGTTTTCCAAGAGGCCTCCCCAGAATGCCAAGCGTGCCTGTGTCCTGGGGGCAAGAGCGCTGAGCGGCCCCTGAGGTTGATTAAGAGGCTTTGTTAGACTCTAGGTATTAATCACCTGCATTTGCCGGGAATGTCTCCCTCTGCGAGGGAGCATTTGAGATTATTGCTTAATTAACAAGGTTTATAACAGCGCTAATGTGTCCTATTAAAAAAGTTATAAAAATTAACCAGAACTCAATGCTGTGGTTCATTTAGGAAACTCAGACATTCTGTAAAAGGTCATTTGACCTTAATAAGGTTTAACTGTCATTCTGGAGCTCATCATTAAAGCGAGACTCTCCTACGGCCCTCCTGCTCTGCTCTCTGCGTTTGCAGGTGGTACCAGCGCTCACCATCCGACTGCCACCCAGTCAGGAATGACTTTAAAATCAAAGAGATGAGAAAATCCTCATGAGAAAGGGCTGTCAGCAAATGTGACTAAGTGTGGTAAAAGTGAAATAAACACAAGTAATCTCAGTCCACAGATCGCTTGCTTAGAAGGACCAGTCCAGTGCAGTCTGGAGGAACTCACATAGTTAGGCTAAAAATAGTGAGTTATGGTGGGATAGGAGACTGACTTCCAACCTGCCTGCTTGTAGTAAAGAAAAACCCAACGCTGCACTTCGTAAGACAAGAAACTTCTGGGACAAGGAAGTCTGAAAGCCTCGTCTGCTTCGCTCCAACATAACCAGTTGTATGGTCTTGGGCAAGTCACCTTCCTTCTCATCACCTGCATGGCAAGCACTTCTGGGCTCTCAAGCTTGCTACAGGACGCCCCTGGGGGGCAAAGATGCAGTAAAAAGAGACCAGAGGTGAGCATGAGGGGCTCTGGGATATACGACAGAAGTGTCCACCCACCCTGAGAAGTCAGGGAAGACTTCCTGGAGGAAGGTTCTCTTAAGCAGATTGGGTGGTTAGTAGCAGCTAGCCAGACAGAGCAGCCCGGGTGCAGGGTGGGTAATTGGTCCAGGCCCCAGGAATGGCATTTACAAACTCCCTGATGTTAGAGGGAACAAGCCTTGTTCAGAGAGTACAGTAGTTCATTAGGGCAAGAACTCTAGGGGAATACTGCTGAAAAATAAAGCTGCAGCGATGGCCAGGGGCCAGGCTATAAAGGTGCTTTCGTGACACGTTAAGAAGCTTACCTTTTAATAGTGGGCACCACGGGCTGGCTGTGATGGGCTGGTGGTGACAGGATCATGTCTGGTTTTTGAAAGATCGCTCTGGTTACATAATGGAGAGAGGAGTCTGGAAGCTGCCCGAGTCATGTAGGGGAGAAAGGATGGCCTACGATGGCCCAGTGGGGCAGGGAGAGGAGTGGGTGGTTTAAGACGCATTTGGAGACAGAAGAGACAGAACAAGGCACGTGGAGGAGTCAAGCATAGGCATCTTGGGGTCCCTGTTGGTGGTGTCCTTCACCAAGACAGGGGGTCCAGAAGGGGCAGAAGGCTGTGCGGAGAGGAAAAAGGAGAGAGCGGTGAGGGGTGCATCATGCCAGTGTCACGGGGGCACCCATGAGGAGACGGCCGGTGGGTGCCTGGATGTATGGCTTGGGAACACAGAGGTGTGGACTGAGCCAAGGATAGATTTGGGAACATTGTTCACTGATTCAGCAAATGTTTACTGAGCACTCACTACCTGCTAGCCCTGAACAAGATGCTCATAAAGCTTATATTCTAGTGGGCTTGGGGTGGGGGAGACAATTCCTAAGTAAACAAACAAGAAATGCTATGCAGAGACTTTATGTAGGGTGATGCTGATGAGACAGAGAGCAATGCCAAGGCTATGCAGTCGGGCCGCTGGGGAAGGCCTCTCTGGATGGCCTGAAGGAGGCGGGATTGCAGGGCAGAGGGAGGGCACTGCTGACAGTGGAAACAGGAAGGTGGTCGGAGGCCCCTGCGATTAGAGCACAGCGGGAAATGGGAAGCGAGGTGTGAGCAGAAGGCAGAGGGGTCCCCAGAGGCCAGGTCGCCAGGTGTGAGCCAGGACAGGGAGTGCGGATTTCAGCCTGGGCCCTGGGAACAGTGGGAAGTGAGATCAGCTGAGGAAAGCTTTGTGGAGAGAGGGGACACTCTGGGGACAGAGGACAGGGCAGCAGAAGAGGAGCCCCCAAGGGGGATGTGAAGCCAGGGAGGCAGGAGGCAGTCGAGCGTGCATTACTGAGGAAGTCCTCAGTAAAGGAGGAGTGAGGGGTCCCATCAGACAGTCTGGGGAGGAGGTGAAAAGCGTGGCCCGGATCGGGTAAGGCGGAAGTCCATGGGAAACTTGGCAAGAACAGACTAAGTAGAGGGTTAGGAGTGGACACCAGACAGCAGGTGCGTTATAAGTGACCACAGGCAGTGAGTGTAGACAACTACTTAAGGACCTGAATGTGAAAAGGAAAAGAGAAACATGGGAGCAGCCAGGTGGCTGAAGTGGCCTCCAGGGAGTGTCTTCATAAGAAACAAGTGGTCAAGGTCTCTTTAAATGATGCCGGGAAGGAAGTGGGAGTGCGAGAGCATAATTGGAGGAACAGGGTACTTAGGAAGGCAGGTGGGCTGGGATCCAGATGGAGAGAATGGCTGACCCCCAAAAAGAGAAGGGGACTCTTCTTCTGGGACATGAGGCAGAAGAACAGAGGGTATAGTTAGGTATGCGGTTCGAACCTGTGGGAGTTCCTTTTCTTTTCTCCATGAAGGAAGAGGCAAGGCCATCTTCCGGGAAACAGAGAGGTGTGGACTATCATGTTTGGCAAAGGAAGTTTAAAAAGGGCTTGGAGGGTGCCTGGGTGGCTCAGTCAGTTAAGCTTCTGACTTTGGCTCAGGTCATGATCTCACGGTTCGTGGGTTTGAGCCACGCGTCGNTGATCTCTCTCTCTCTCTCTCTCAGAAATAAATAAATAAATAAATTAAAAAAAGGGGGGGGCTTGGAAAATAGGGGAGTGGATCAGTGAGGGAGACCTGGGTTTGAAGAACATGAGAGTGTGATGNATCTCTCTCTCTCTCTCTCAGAAATAAATAAATAAAAATATTTAAAAAAGGGGGGACTTGGAAAATAGGGGAGTGGATCAGTGAGGGAGACCTGGGTTTGAAGAACATGAGAGTGTGATGGCCCAATGCCACACAGCTGAGAGGTCTTCTAGATTGTTTTATAGCACTGGGGGCCCGGTTAGCTGCATCTGAGTAGGGCTTAAGGAACATTCAAAATGTCTCTTTGGGGCACTGGGTAGCCAGGACAAAGACCACAATCCTGGCTTTATTGATGGAGACACCGAGCATGGGCTTGGTACTGGCGTTGTGCTAGGCTTGGGGAAACAAAAGTGAATATGGTATATGAACCAGGGTAAGCTCAAAGTTAAACCAAAGCAGAGCTGGGGCTGAACCCCAGGCTTTTGATACTGGGTTCCCACTGCTACTTGCCATCACCCTGCCCTGGGAGAGGATGGGAGACAGCCTGCAAGCTGAGAAGCACTGAGCAATGGTGAACTTCAATAATGTGATCATCAAGGTCACATCAGCTCAATGGAGGCAGCTCGCTCGTCAAGAAGGAGTGGTAACTTCTTTTCATACTTAGAACATAACTATTTCCGGGGCGCCTGGGTGGCTTAGTCGGTTAAGCGTCCGACTTTCGCTTAGGTCATGATCTCGCGGTTTGTGGGTTCGAGCCCCGCGTCGGGCTCTGTGNAAGAACATAACAATTTCCAAGCTAAAATTCTAGGCAGCTCTTTCAGTTGTCTTAAGAGGTTTTCAGCCGAGGAAACTAAGACACAGAGGGGAAGTGATTTACAAGAAATCAGGAGGGTCAGTCCGGGGATCAGCTTGTTGGTCTCAGTGTTTCATTTGTTCAAACTTCATTTACTGAGCTCCTACTGTGTGCCAGGCCCTGTGGTAGGCAACGAGGATGGGAGATGGATCAGATAAGGTCAGACCAGTGCCTGAGGCAGACACACAACAGATGATTTTAGTCCACGGCAAGAAGATGGGGCCAGTCAGTCACTGGAAAGCACCTGGGACCTGCTGAGTCACATTCCAACAAGTATAATGGAATCAGAGGTTGGGCACCTATCTGGCAGGGCAGGGCCACATCCTCAGGAAGGCCTCTTTCTCAGGGGGACCTCTCAAGTGGGGATCCATTATTTCAGACAGCAAGCAGACTAAAGGTTACCTCTGACTGTTTAGAAATAAGTGGCTGCCTAAAAGAATTAGTCATGAGTCAGCCCGGCAAGGGAAGCAGCTGAACAAAGCCCATGCTAGAGTCAGGGCGGTATGGATTTGAACCCTGTGGCTCTAACCCGGATGATCACTTAGTCTGGCTGAGTCCTGCCACCTTGACTTCCAAAGCATACCCTAAACCTGGCCATTTTTTCCTACTCCCACTGCTATAACCTTAGACCAAGGCACCATCATCTCCATCCAAGGCTACTGCGTGAGTGTCCTAACTGAGCTCCCATTGGGTCACTCCACGATCTGCCCTTCTCCTGTGGGGAGAATAGATCCAAGCTGCTAACTGCAGCTTTCATGGCCCTCAAGACTGCCTCTCTGACCTCGCTCTCCCCTCACTCATGGCTCTGTGGCCGGCCGGGGCTGCCTCATCGCTGGAGTGTGCTGCCTTTGTGCTTCTTCACTCTGCCTGTTTTACCGCCCCTGAGACCTCCACAGGGCTGCTCCCTCCACCCCCAGCTCCCAGGCTCCTCAAGCAGGCCTGCTCCAACGCACCTCACACAGCTCCCTCTGTCCTGCCATAATGTGTGATCATGCTTCACTGCCTTCACCGGTACCTGAAATCATCTGACATATCTTTTGCCTGCCCTAGAACCTGCTCAAAATCTACATGTTGATGGAGTCTGCTTTCTTCATCGAAACATGGCAGCTGGACACTTAGAGACTAGGAGTCAGGAGCACAGCTTCTGAGGCCCATGCAGTCACCCCCTTCCCCAGAAATCTTCCTTGATTTTCCAGTTAGGGGGTTTCCTCCCCTCCTGAGACCTTCCTCAGCATGTCATGTGCCCCTCTTTCATGCTAGCAACTTGAACTGTACTTGTGTCCACAGCTCATCTTCCCGCTGGACGTGAGCTCTTCTGGGACAAGGTCCATACCTGCTCTTGTGTTCCGTGCCCAGCCCGGGGCCTGGCGTGGAGAGGCTTCAGTATCTGCTGAACCAAACTGTGTCTAGTATATTCCTGACAGTACAGGACGGCATCTCAGCCATTGCGTTTGTACTGCAGTGACCTACCTCTGACAATGCTTAGTTTGTGAGGCGAGAGGGGTGGCTTAGGGACTGCATCTTTCTTTTTTTTTGTGGCAACTCCTGTGACACTTCTGTTCTTCAGAACATCTGTTCCCCAAATCATGACTGCCAAGTTCTTTGTGTACTTGGAATCTCCTTGGGTTACTTGGAGCTGGTGCCATTTCTCCTCATCAACCCAAATCCCGCTTCCCAGATGGACCTGAAAGGGATAAGAACACAAGCACCTGTGTAGTCGGACAGGCTGGCAGTTGGAAACTTCTCTTGTCCTTTAAAAGACATTGATGCACACCCATAAGGGTCTCTTTCCATAAACATTATGTTAACTTTCTTTTAGGGAAATAATAATCATTTACTGGATCCCTATAATACACCAGACTTTATTCGAGTATTATATCCACTATCTCAAATCTTCATGGCAACCCTGGAAGGAAAGTGTTGGGACACTATTTTCATTTCAGATGGAAAAGCTGGGTTGAGAAAGATGAAGCCAGTGCTGAAAGTCACTCAACTATTAAGGTAGCAGGGATGGGATTCTAAACATATCATGTTATGACAGGGCCGCTCAGAGCCCGAGCCAATCTCAGAACACGTACGTTTCAGTACTTTCTCTGTTGCACTTTAGAAAGACCTCTCTCCCTTTGCTGTGAACATGCTGGAACACACATCCCAGTATAGTGGTTCTCAACAGTGGTACACGCGGGGGTGGTCTGGGGCTGTAAAAATCGCTAGTGCCTGGGTCCCATTCCCAGGGATTCTGAGTTATTCCTCTGGGTGGGGCCTGGGTACAGGGATAGGCGAAAGCTCCCTAAGTAGTACCAGTGTAGAGCTGAGTTTCAAAACCATGGCCAGCTGGAGCCAGGAGGTCAGTCGCCAGACTCTGCCATTAATCGGAGTGTGTTTGCACAAGTCCTTTCCCATCTCTGGCTTCAGCTTCCCACGAACTGAACTGGGAGAATGGGATTTCATCTCTAAGTTCCCTCCGGCTCCGAACACCTATGATTTTGACAAATTAAATACAACCACAGTGTCCTCAGTCTGATTCTGATGGCACATGGAACAGAACACGGCTTAGTGCTCCCTGGAAGGGAAGCTCTCAGAAGGTTTCAGAGCAGGGTTGGTAAATGTAAGAGGACTCAGAACGATCTAGCAATGAGCTACAGGCTTTCAAATTTTTTCTCTTTTCTGGCTCTTTTAACCACTCAAAAACCATTTGCTAATCATTACAAAATGGAGTTTTGACTTTGTCATTGCCATTTATGTTGTGTTTCTGCTGAGTCTATATGGTGGGTGGAAATGGCCTTTGTGGAGAAAGGGGGGAGGCAGCTGATAATGAGCTGAACTTTCTAAAGGTTCAGGGCTCTGCCAAAAAGGGCTCTGCCAAAAGTCCTTGTCTTCAGAAAGAACTGTAGGTCAAAAACGTCATGTGGTCAGGAGACCTCTTGGGAGAGGTCCTGGCCTGAGAGGCCGCACAAACACCCACATTGATGGCAGACTGGCGAGAACCACTGTTCAAAGATGGCTGAAGATCTTTCTACTGAAGATTGGCTTGGAAAAGAAGGTGAGCACACACAGATGGGAAGACAGGCCAGTCAGCAACACTTCTTCCTTCACCAATTTCTGAGGTTTTTCAACTATCCAAAAAGGAAAACAAAACCACCCAGCAACACAGCCCACCCACACATGTCAGCAAGTAACTGATCCACCTGGCCTCATCTGCCCTCACTTCCTTTTGCTCACAAGATCATTCAGATCCCTGCAGGCCTGGTATCAGGTAACCACATCCACCTGGTCTTCCTGTGCTGCAAACTTCAGTACCACAAATCTGTTCATATGGCTCAGGAAGATAAGGAACTCTGGAAGTGAGATGTGCTGCCTGGGGCCAGCTGGGCAACACTGATCCAAGGTCAGGTCTGGCCTTTCCTCTGCAGTCTGAACTGCAGGTGGGCAGTCTGTGTGCCAGATCAGGCGTGATGGGGACAGGTTTCCTGCTGCTCCCTACTGGGTCCCAAGTCATCTCCCCTGATGACACTCTGAAGCTACCTGCACAAGCTTCCCGAGATAAGGGAGAATCAAGGAATTTGAATTTGATTACATTCAGAATTAGAAAATCTTAGATGGAAGACCGCTTCAGTTTTTCAAAGACCTCTGCTCTTTTCCACCCTGGACCCTGCTTTCCTATATTCTTTGAAATTATTATTCTTAAAAGAGAGGTGACAGTCATTTTAGCCAACGGTCTCCGAGAGAAGGGGGACACTAATATTTTTTGAGTACCTATAATGAACCAGATAGTGTACCCTCAATTTATCTAATCCTCATAATGACCTTAAGAGACGGAAATAGGTAGAAGTTATTATTCCCACTGTATAGACATGAATAGAGATTCAGAAGGACTAAATTACTTTTCCTAAGACATACTAGTGGTAAATTTTGGAATTAAGATTCAAACCCAAATCTGTATAACCCCAGAGCACAAGTTTCCCAGGCCTTCTGCTGCTGCCAGTGTCACGGGGGAGCTACTGTGGTGGACACACAGCCTATCTAACACATCAATATCCCATGAGGTTTCTTTCTGAGTTTTCCTCTGTGCTGGCCCAGCCACTTCCCCTGCCAGCACCCACTGCAGGTCACTATGGCAGGCAGGGAAACCAGAAAAAGTCATGGCCTGGACTTCCTGCCTCCGGTCCCTGCTCCCTCCAACCCACCCTATAAACACTGCCGGATTAGTTTCCCTAAAACACAGCTTTCCTTCTTTGACTAGATGACTTCCACAGCCTTTCAACTCTGGTTCTGTGTGAACAATCTGGAATCTTGAATGGCTCCCTCTTTCCTATCACATCAATCCAACCTCCCCGGTTGGCTTTAGAGGCCCTTCGGAATCCTCTTTCCATTCAACTTGCTAGCCTTTATTCTCCTGCTATGGCCATCATGATGAAGCTCGCAAACTCTCTCACTTCCCTCTACTTTCAGTGTGCAGTAACAGAAAGAAGGGTGCTAGAGTCTTCAGCCCTAGTTGTGAATCCTGGTCCTGCTACCTACTAGCTGGGTACCCCAGGCTAGTCAGTTTACCTCTCTGAGTCTCACTTTTCTCAGGTGGACAACAGGCAGAACAGCACCTAACTCACAGAGCTGTTCTGAGGGTTATATGACATAACATGACTAAAACGTCAGGAGGACAGCACACATCCAGTAACTGTTACTTCCTTTGCCTTCTCCCTAACCCACACCCCTAGCCATGTCTCCATTCATGCCTTTCCCCTGACCAGAAATGAATGCCTTCTCTATGTTTTCTTAAGCCTGCTAATCTTTCAAGCCCCAGGCCCCAAACCAGAAAACACTCTTTAACTGTTCCATGGCAAAGTTCTATCCCCTCTGAATTTCTAGCCTTCTGTGAGACTTTACCGCCTGATTCAGTCCTTCACAGTCTACGGGGATGTACTGAGGCTTTGCCTCTTCAGTCCCTTTCAAAATGATCAGGACTAGCCTGAACACAAAGCAGTAAGAAACGGATGGGCATAGTTAATATGTTTTAATGGCACAAGGCTTTCAATTCTGATGAGCTGCTGTTCCTTAGAGAAGAAAATATGTTCTGACATGAACTTGAGTATAAGGCCAACTTTACAGCACAGAAAGAAATTGCTCTGCATAAGACCAATCACAGGTATATGCGGGACAAGGGCTCCCGAGGTCAGCAAAGTAAGGGTCACCTGGAACAATGCCCCACCTTCAGAGATGCAGCAGAATAGACTAGAAAAAGCACAGGGCTGGGAACCAGGAGACCTGGCTTCCAGTTCCTACCTGCCTGTTTCTAACCTGTTCTATGATTACAGAGGAGCCCTTCGTTGGGCGTGCTTCCCCAACTATGCCATGTATAAATTAGACTATGTAAACTTTAGTGGTCTTTGCAGCTTTAGGATTCAATGAGTTTTTGAAGAAAAGCAATGAACTTTATCAAAATCAGAAACTAACTTTTGTGGCAAGCCCTATTATACACATACACCATTGTTCACTATTTGACCAAAATAGTCAAATGTGTCAAGGGAGGCTTTAAAAATATGGCATCTGGTAGGATGGGACTTGATAAAAAAATGGCTTTGTGAAATGTTTTGCAGGACAAAACTAGTTTCCTACTAGGAAATGGATCCCATTCTAATGCTGTAGGCTTTGTGGAGATTAAGGCTTTTGTTCATGCAGGCAGAGAAGAGAGGGTCAGAAGGGACAGCAGAGCCAAGAACAATGAGGATACAGGAATGCTGCTCTGGGAAGCTGCCATCCATTTCTAGTCTGTCCACTTCCTTTCCTCTTCCTTCATAAATTTCTTTGCTGAACTACAAATCAGTTGCAAACAAAAGTCAAGTTAGTTTTACAGCAACACGTTGGCAACAACCAATGAAAAAACAAAACCGGCAATTTCAAGATCTGTTGTGTAACTCCCAGGAAAACATTAAATGAGGTTTGAGACACTCATTTTCTGGAAATGGAAAAATGATACCTTTGCAAAAGAGGCCCCCATTATGCTCTGAAACTGTCCATCAGTTTTCAAAGGAAGAGAGAAATAGTCTTCTCGTGGAAGCTACTTTAAGAGAAAGTCTCTAGTCACTCTACAGTGCGGTCATCACTAAAAAGAAATCAGCATAGAACAGTCCTTTTGTTTCTTTATCTCCAACTGGGGAAGACTGACTCAATTTAGATACACACTTGGAGTGACTACAGGCCCATGGAGAGCATGAATCCGTCCCACCTCGCACAGATGGAAACCCTGAGGCCCAGAGAAGAGGAAGACCCACCCAAGCAAGGTCACACAGAAAGGACAGAGACAGACCTATGCTCAGCATTCGGGTCCCGGCTGCCTATTTCCACTCTGGCATGCCACCTCTCCCCTGCAAAGCGGACTTTTAAAGACTGTTGGCTGGAGCAGGTCAAGACAGAATGGGCGGATGAGCTGGCCCATCGGTTGTGCCTCTGCAGGGGAGGCAGTGCTCAGTGGGAGATGAGGGTGTGGCACCATATCCAAGAGAGCCCTAACGACTAACAGGTTTCATTTCCACAGTGGACAATATTTGCTTTTTGCCTCAATCTGGCCAGTTACAAGGATATATCTGGACAAACCCAAATAAAACAACCTTCTCTTTCTCATTGGCCCACTGGGGAACAATACTGGATAAACAGGGGCCTTCTGAAGCACAAGGCAAGAAAAACAGACTGACACAGATGATTCTTTGGGGCGAATGAGAGGTGATGTCTGTACTGTATGCCAGGGTGGCAGAAATATAACACTAAAACTGAATTTGACCGGTGCCTGGACAAAGGGCTCCAATATACTTCTTCCAAGATGAATCCATTTGGATGTCACAAGGATGTTGGAACAGTTTTCTACCTGCCCTGCTGCTATGACACGTGACTTTAAGACTTTTAAAGGCTATTCCAATAGTTTTCACCCCTGTACTAACAATCAATAACGCTTAAGTTTTCTTTCATGTTGTTTTTGTCAAGGGCCTTACAAGGAAGTCTGAGGAGTTATATGTGGTCCTAAGACTATGGCCTAACTGCTGCTGAATATACAGCCTGGAAACAGCTTAGGGATAAGGAGCGCTTCTCATTTACCAGCTTATCTTTGGCACCTAGCACAGGGCTTAGAACATATAGACACTTGATGAATGGTAAACTGATACATACTGAGTTATCTGTCAATCAGATATTTTATTTCTAGTACACCTTATAAATTTTATGTGTCTGGTTTTTATAGGACGGTAGGACAAGTTTCATCAAACCACCCTGTGTTTTTAAATCTTTCTCACTACCAAGCTATTTTAAAATGTCAGTTTAGTTTTATAGTTGCTTTGGCCCAGTATTTAAAAAAAAAAAAAAGGAAGAGAAAAAGAACAAGTCCCAGTTTAGCTCCACTGGTTAGAACACATGAACTCTGGAAATAGTTACTGAGGCCCGGGCCAGGAGGCCAAGTGGCCACGCTGTGTCTCAGGAAGCTCCCACCAAACTCTCCATCATCACTCTGACTAACAAACACTTGCAGGGAATGGATATTGAGCTTGAAACACTACCTTGCCATTGTCTAGGATATACTTGTCCATGACAGGTGCAGGAGCGGGGTAATAGGACGACGTATTTGCTTCCTCACTGAAAGTGCTCCGTAACTCCGGCTCGGGCTCGAGACATTCTGACTTTACTTTTTCCAAGTCAATGGCGGGACCTAGGCAGTTAAGAAAAGAGATCTGTCTAGAACTCCAAGGACAATAAAAGGCAAATATTTTTAACTACGCATCTATCAGCACATAGTGGCACAAAATAAATATGCTGGCTTATTTTGTCCGTTGGACTATACTTAAACCCAGGCTTGAAAATAATATGAGATATGAACGTCACAAGGGAAAAGGTAGAAAATTGGAAGACAAGAATGAACAAGACTCTAATTAAGTATGAATGAGAAGCAGTCTTTGAGGGTGTCATTGTCTGAATGGGAATGCAGGGGAATCAACTTCCTGCTCAGAAAAGAGGTCCTGTTAAGAAGGGGGTGAAGAAGGGGTGGCACTTGCAATATGCAAATTGTGTCTTTGCTAAAGATAGGCAGTGTCTTAGGCAGTGGAGCGGGCCACAGCCTAAGAACAGAGGTTAGGAAAGCAGTGGGGACAAATGCAAAGGCCTCCCTCTCCCTAAGACCTAGAATCTGCCTAGACAGGAGGAGCATTTCAACCAAGAAATTAAAATACAATACAGATTAAGCTTCTGATTGCCTGATCTAGCCGCTACCCTGATTTTTATTTTAATGCAATCAACACAAATTACGTGCAGCTTAAACAGTGAAAGGAAGCTAGATAAATGGTGGTGGTTTATAAGGGGAATATTTTTTCTTCTCCATTAAGCTTTTAAAAATGATGGACTATTTTTTAAATCACCTATTGTGTCTTGATTACCAAAGGGCAGAGAAACAGGATGAAAGTGAGTAAATAAGGTTGAATGACTTGATTAACTGTTGCAGGAGAGCAACTCCAAAGGCCAATGGAGAGCCCAGTACCCTGGAAATGTTCCCAACACAAACATTTCACGAGCTGTCTGGGATCTGGGATTTAGCTACTGTTAAAGGGGGTTCCCCGGGCTATGCCTATACCTGAAGTAACTGATGAATTTCATGGTCCAATCTTCCCTTATCCTAACTATGTGGATCGCTTGATAAGGAGCTCTTCATTATACACTAAATAACAATCTGGTTCCAATTCTACGCTCAGTTGCCACACCCCAGACTTTGACTGGTGGTAGAGAAGGTATTGGTGATTTTGTTACTAAAATTTCTCATGACAGGGCTTCCCAGAACAAGAATATCATTCCTGAGTTGCTGGCAGTTACCATCTGCAAGACAGAATCTCTGTAGTCTCCAAGGATGCAAGCATGAGTCTTGTACAAAGCAGAATGCAGCCTGGCTGGGGAGCAGAACAGTGCAGATGAAAAAGCATGGCTCATCTTGGTAGAGCAAGTTTAGGTCCTATGCCTGACTCTGCTGTTTTAAGTGTGTGACTGCAGGTGAGTGAACTGAAGATGCAGAAGTTGGCAGAGTGAAGGACAGATAGCATCAGAACTGTCCTGATGGCGTCTCCTAACACTGTGTGATCTATGCAGGGGCCAGGCCTGGGTCTTGCTCTTCTCTTTGCCCCCAGTACCTGGCATGCAATACCTAGTCTCTGAATATTTGCTAAATGAATTAAAGAATGAATGAAAAAATTCTACAGTTTCAGAAGCAGATGCCAGCATTTCTCTTCTCGCTATGTGAGATCTCAGGTTGAATTTCTGAGATACAAACTCAAGTGGAGCATTTGATCTTTTCTGAGATCAGGGCAGAGGTAATTACTCCAGTTTCCCCTAAAGGGCATGGCCCAGTTGGCATGTGAAGTCTCTTCCTGCTCTGACATTCAGCAACAGGAAAAGCAGCTGGGCTGAGAGGATGAGGGCCCTGTAGCCACTGACTCACAGGTCATCTTCGGCAAGATGTGCCCCTCCTCTAAGTTATCTTTTTGCTTCTAGGAGAGGAAGATGTTGGATAAGAGAATGAGTCCAGTTCAGCTCTGACTTTAGTCCAGTTCTCTCCCATCCATCTCCACAATGGCTGCCAAAGAGATCTCCTTAAAACTGAGTCCTTCCTTGCCTACACCTTCCTTCCTAATTACCCTCAAAATCAGGCCACACATTGTAGCCTCCTTAAGGCCCAGAACAACCAGCTTCCTCACTAGCCCTGGTGCTCACTTCATGCTCTTGCCTGACACTCACCTCTGCTCAGCGGTCATATGCCCATATGCCGTGCTGTCCCAGCCTCTGTGTCTCTGAATGTGCTAATGTCTCTGCCTTGCGTAATGCCAGGAATGGAGCTTAGGTGTCTCCTCTGAGAGGCCTTGCTCTGATCACTGCCAGGTAGGGAGACTCTCTACTTTGTAAGCACTCCTAGCAAATTCTGTCTGTAATCATCTGCCAATCTGTCTGTTGTCCACATTAGACTGTGAAGCTCTCTGAGGGCAAAGTTTTATTCTCTGTGCAGTCTTGGCAGCCAGAACACTGGCTGGCATACTGTGGGTTCTCACAGTAAATTCTTCGTGACAGGAGGGGAGAGGGTTGGGGGTGGGCAGGGACTTAAACAGGCTAGGGCAAAGGTTCTGAAATAAAACCGTGCTGCTGAGTTGAGGTGCTCAGGGGTACAGGCTGGGGTGGGTGGGAGCGGTTCTTGAACTACTGTGACCTTTCCGGTAACCCACGAAGTAGACCTTAGGTCTGTCAAATAGAAATTGGAAACAGCTGACAGAATGGACGATTCCGATGGCTACAGAGAGACATATAAGGGGCATCAGGACGGAGGGTTGAGAGACTCTTCTCTGGCTCCACCCTCTGCTGCCCCCTTGCCACACGCCCCCTACCTCCCAGGCAGACTCCCCTCCCGTGTGCCAGCCGGGCCTTCCCCACACCGTTGCTTCTGGTTGCCCAGTCCGTGCTTGTGTCGCTCCTGCTGTCGGATCAGTCTACCCCACAGACGTCCACGTCCACCTTGCTGAACTCCACCAGGACCTCAAGACCTGGCTCAAATGCCACCTCCTCCATCTCTTCAAAAGGAGAAAACAATTTTCTCCACCCCTTGGCTTGGAACTTGGAGTCAGAGACTGGAGTTTAAATTCTGGATTTCCCGTTTACTGTTTCGGTGGGTTGTAAGCTTCCTCAAGTGGGTGAGCTCTGTCCCCGTGTGGACCCCTCAACCCCATATAATCAGATGCTCTCAGCTGTTTCTAGACCTGTCTCCCCTCCTAGACAGTGAGGCCTGACGTCAGGCAGGGACTGTGTCTCCTTATTTCAGAGACCAGGGCTCAGCACAGTGTCTGGTTCACATTCTATCCTCAACAGGTAATTTCCACATTAATGATTACTTTGTTGGCCCTGTTGCCTCACTTGAAAGAGGGAATGACAACAGACACCCGGCGAGACAGAAGATTCAGTGAGTGGACCGCATATATGAAATGATTATGCCAGAGTCAGGTGTGGAGTGGGTACTTGGTTCACAATGCGCACGCCCGCTCCACCTCCCTCACGCACAAATTATTCCTGGATTGTTCAGTTAGTCCACCACTAAACCATGGCCTTGGTGCATACAGGGCAGGTCCTGGTCCTCCATGGCACACCCGTGCTCCCTTGGGCTCATGCAGTCTCCTCAGGGACTGCTGTGTTGGGCTCTTCCGGCTCTCAAGGAAAACTATTTCCTACCATTGTCCGTCAGCACTGCTGCACAGCCGGGGGCTGCCAGGTGTCAGCACTGCTCTCTGCAGCTGCCCTGTCTTCAGCACTGCAAACAGAAGGTACCTGGCTCCTCAGCCTCAGCGAGGAGGGAAGACCTGCCAAAGGCACACCTTGAAAGGGATTCCTCAGGGGAACTGGGAGTGAGTCACAGCTACATATCCTCAGACAATTCACCTCACCTCTCTGTGCCTTAACTTTCCTACCTGCAAAATGGGATTACCAATGGCCACCATGCAAGCTGATAATGCATCTGGAGGAGCCCAGCACCGAGGTAGGCACAGAACAGAGGCTCGGGAAATGGCAGATAAACAAAAGAATGAATCTGTGAGTAAAGTAGGGTGTTCAGTATGATAGAATCGGAGAGATAAGGAACAAAAAAAGCATGTGATTTCTTTGGGGGAGAAGAGGGAGGGCCTCTAGTGCTTTTAATTTAAGGGAAGGGGGAGAAAAACATTTCATTGCAAATTTTAGTCGGCTCTACTACCGATGCTGGCAATTTACATCTCATTACAACAAATGCCTCAGATTGCTGTTTTGCTTTTAAAAATTTCTGAGGCATTGTTCTCCTTCAAACACATGTGACCAAATTAGCCACAATAATAAGCACTTGTGCTAAGAGACAGCATTGTACGATCTGGTGCAGATATTTTAAGTAACAAAGGAACTTTTTCCACTTTGTGGGAAGAGTAGGAATTAAAAAAAAAAAGGCCTTTTGATCCACTTCAGGTTTATTTTGGGGAAAATACACCTTCCATGGAGAGAAGCCTCTCAGCTGGGTAAAGGAAGCTTTTACAAAAGCATAAAAGGTAGTGTTTGTCTTTTCATTCAGTCATTCAGGAACCCATTCAGTAGCAATCCCTGAATGCATACCCAGATCTGGGGCCTGTAAGGCACTGGGACCAGGAGAAAATACAGCATTGCCCTGATTCTGAAGAAATTGAGAATTTTACATGTGAAACTCCATTTCTTTGCATACAAATAGCTGTGATTTGACAGACGAGCATAGGATTTAGTTAGAAAACCTGGTGCAAGTCCAGGTTCTGTTATTTGTTTAACCTCTTTAAGTCCCAGGGGCGTCTTCCATAAAATGGGAATCATGGTGCAGAGAAAGGGGCTTGATAAATGTTGGCACAGTGAATAAATCAATTATATCTTTCTGATTTTGTCTCGCTTACGTTACACTAATGCTGTTCTTCCTGAAAACCTTTCTAAGTTTGTTAGAAACTTAATTAAAAAGTTAATGCTTGTGTGACTTCCAGGAGGTTCAGAAGTCATCTATGTCTTCAAAATATGTGTATATGTTTGAACAGTAAATACTAGTTCTGATTTCTGCTGAAACAGAAAGGCTAATAATATTAGACTTCTCTTAAAACATACTAAATCATTCCATTTACTTCTGCCAGTGCATAGGATGTTTCTCTGCTACAGGTATAATTCTAGTTTCTTCCTAAATGCAAAGTCAATCAAGTCAAAATTCTTAAATGCATTCGGAACACCTACTGTGGCAGAGAGGCACACTGGACTGGGTAGAAGACAGTGAATTCCACTCTGTTTTAAAGACTTGAGCACGGGAACAGCTATGTAACAATGAAGGAGGTGCACAGGAGCCTTGGAAAGAGGCAGGGGACATGGCCCAGAGCTGGGCAGGCGGATCCCTACGGACCCTATCATTTCTTCTCAAAAGGCATCTGCTACTCACCTGCTATTGTCACTACACATCTGTTTTTTCACCCCCTTATGCTTCCAGTGAGGGTGGGGACAGATCCAGTCTCATTCCTTCAGTGAGAATCTACTAAGCACCTACTAAGTGCCAGTCCTAGGCTAGATGGCCCTGACTGGTTCACAGCTCAGTGGCAACAAAAGACAGGCAACAGGTCACCACCCCATGTGGTTGACAAGGGTAAGGATAAAGACTTGGGAACAAAAGAAACGAAAAGATGCTGCACTGGAGGAGACTAGGGGGGGTTCAGAAGGACAGCCACATACTTCTGTGTGCGGGTCTAGAGGATGGATGGGCAGGAACTCATTGGGAGCAAAGGGCTGGGGGGAAGAGCTATCCCCATACAGTGAAGGCAAGTGGCACATAATCAAGGCTCCCTGACTGGCCAGGAAGTGGCCAGCATAACGATCTGCACAAGTCTGGGGAGGGAGAGGTCACTACTGACTTGGCGACCCTGAGAAGCTTCAAAGAGGAGGTGAGCTCTGGCTGGAGCACTGATGTGTGGTTAGGTTTGGGGAAGGTGGAGGGGCGGTCAGGCAGGGGATGGGATCACAGTAAGCAGTGGCTCTTTGGGTCCTTCTCCCTCTCACTCCCCATTTTCCCAGTGCCTTCTGTGAACAAGGGCTGGAGTAGGCTTTGCTGGGCAGAGGCAGGAAAAGCCAGTATAGCCTGTGGTACCAGACTGGCAAGTCCCTGCAGCTCACATGGGTGTCCTCACAGTGGGGTCTCCTCCTTGGGAGTCAGAACCACAGAGCAGCAGAGCTGGGAAGGACCTGTGAACATCCCCTTACCATGGGGCAGAAGCCCAGCAAGGCATGGCAGGCCAGGGCCCAGGTCCCCAGTCATGGGGGTCAAGGCAATTTCCCCACTCTGAGGAACTGTAGATGGCTATTTCAAATGACTTATTTGCTTCTCTCTGGGAACATGACCAATGCCTACTGAATGTCTTCTTTGTTATATGCCTTATGTCAAAATCTCCTTTAAAAAAAATCTCTGCAGTATTTTTCACCCTGATATCAAGTAATTATTTGTTTCACATCCCCCTGGCTAGATGGAAACTCCAAGGTCAGCCATGATCTTGTTCACTGCTATCTCCCCAGCACCCAGTACAATGTCTCTGGCACACATCAGCCACTGAATATGTGTTGAATGAAAGAATCTAATCCTCATGGAAGTCCTGAAAAATAGATCTTATTATCTCTGTAGAGGCTCAGAATGGTAAAGTACTTTGCTGAAAGTTGTACAAGGGGTGAGTACTCCGATTCTGGACTGTTAGCTCCAAAGACCTGTTCTTTCCACTAGTCTATACCTCCTCAGCTAACTGCACTTTTCAGATTTCACAGGCTTCTCATGAAATGCCCATTCTGTGAGACCTTCAGTTCAACTCTGACCTTCCCGGGGCATGGGGGAGCAATCTGTGAAGATCTCCATGGGGGGCAGTGGGGATGAGTGGGGAGTCCCCAAGATTCATCTCAGCCCAAGGAGCTCTGAGCCTATCTTCTGCCAGCTGGTGGGCAGTCAAAGCTGGGCTGGTTCTTCATCTGTGGTTCTACCACCTCCTTCCCCACCCAACCATCTGGGCTCAGATAGCATCCAAATGTCAGGAATGTGCAGAACACCATGAGGCTGCCCTGCCAGACATGCACTCCCTCCTATCTACCTCTCTGCTGAGGTCCAGCCAGAACCTGCTTGTGAGAGCCAGCTTCTCTTATAGACTCCAAGTCTTCTTCAGGCTGTCCTATTGCCTGGGGTGCTGTTCTCTTCCTCTTCATTGGGATGAACCTCATTAGTTCCTCATCTGGGGGCCTTCCCCAGCCACCTACAGTACCCCTGCCCCAGTCACCTACTGAGCATTCCTCTATAGCCTCTCCCAGTGCCCCGGGAGCCCAGGAGCACAGCAAGGCTCACTCTGGATTCTACCCATCTGCTGATGAGACTGTGACTTTTTAAGGCAGTTCTAGGGTCTTAGCTATTTAATTTCCCTGTGCCCAGCATAGGGCCTGGAACAAAGGAAGAGCTAATAAATGTTCTTGCATACATATGTTTCCCTAAGTCAGAACCATCCAATAATGGAATAGGCTGCACTGGAAGGCAGTGAGTGAGTTTCCTGTGTTTACAGGGATGTTCCAGGAGGCTACACAAGGCTTCCTGTCCCATGTGGGAGGCTGTACTAAGTGAATTCTGGGACTCCTTACAGGACTAGGGTGCTGCAACTTTAAGAATTACCTCGAACCAAACTCAGCTGCATGGAACAGAAATGGAGAGTATGGCCAGACTCTGGGCCCTGTTGAACCCTGGTGACCAGACTGATTTCATTCATCCACCTTGGCTCAATATTAACCTTCTGCTGCTTCATTATGATGAATTTGTTCAGATTCCATATTGCACAGGCATGTCCTGGTCCCTCTCTGATCCTCAGTTTTCCCATCTATAAGATGGGGGTGAGGGGTTGGACTGGGCTCTCATTTAAAGAGATAATTTTTATAAAAACTACTTCCATCCAATAGCTCAAGCAGCAGTCCCAGAATCCACTGCAGTGCACAAAGGAGGTCTACTCATGAAGGCAGGGGTGATGAGGTTGCTGTAGAAACACAGGGTCTGGGGGCCTGTGTGATCAGCCTGCCTGGTACATGGAGAAGTGAGATAGGCCTCAATCTGAAAGCTGGTTTCACCATCTCCTGGTTGTATAGCCTCAGGAAAGCTACTTAATCTCTCTGAGGCTACTCTTTGGGCCTCAGCTGATGATCCTA
The DNA here is from genome assembly GCF_008692635.1 of Crocuta crocuta. Taxonomy (NCBI): domain Eukaryota; kingdom Metazoa; phylum Chordata; class Mammalia; order Carnivora; family Hyaenidae; genus Crocuta; species Crocuta crocuta. Next base: position 1,379,668 of record NW_027532591.1, read on the forward strand.
TTGCAGATGATCTATTGCAGAGGCTGTTTTAAATATGACAAGCACCTAACGTCAAGCCCAAAACAGATGTTCAGAGAGGCCAGCTCTTGTCTGTAAGGAGCCCTTTCCTACCTCCGTTTCCTCTGGCAAATCCAGCAGGGAATAAGCCTGCCACATGGCCACACCGAAGGCAATGACCATCAGGCAAAGCCTTAGTCTAAGAGGAAAGCGCATTCCTGTTCTGGCAATGGAGAAAAGTCCGGCAGCTCCTACGTGTTCTGACTCCCCAAGCAAGTAACAGAGGGACAGCCTGGACTTGTCTCTCAGCCCCGTCCCCACTGCCCCAGGAGAAAAAGGAGGGTCCTGAAGTGTCCTGCCACTCTGAAATCTGTTCTTAAAACAATGTGGGAGGAACTGTGGACAATCTTTCAGTCAGTGGTACAAAAGGCCCTTCAGAGTAGAGAAGATAACCTTTATCTTTAAGAGAAACAATTCCAGCTCTCACTTCTAGATCTTTTCCAGTGATCCAAGTGGAGGAGGCACAGGGCACAGTAGTTTTGGCCCTGCTCCACCACTCACTGAGGCAGCTGGCAGCCCACGGATCTCCTATGGTTCCACCCCTGCAATGGGGATATGCACATCCATCCTCGTCGGCCCTCCCTCGGTGCCTAACTTCTGTGAGTGTTCCTGCTTATTGATGAGAACACACTGAAGCCGAAGGAGATGGAAAAGTGTTCTGAGGTGAACAGGCCCCAAAAGGAGAGCCCTGGCAGAGAGGAAACTGAGCCATGAAGAGCCAGTCTGTAGGACTGAGGGGGTTAAAAGGAGTGGCTGAGGACTGGGGATGGGAAGACGGAATTCTGTCCAGGAAAAGGGAGTGGAGGGAGAATTATAAAAACTACAGACCAGTGAGTTTGAGATCAAGGCCAGGCAAAGTTGTAAAGTGGATTATTCAAGAGTGATTTCGGAGGACTTGTAAAGGGCAGTAGCAATCACCGGGAGGCATTAGGGGTTGACCAAAGATTATGCCAAGACAGTTGTACCTGTGTTCTGCTGTAGGACAATGAGAGTCTACAATATGCCAAGCATCGTACAAACATTATCCCACGTGCATCCTCAAATGATCCTACATCATATATGCTGAACCCACTGAGCACTTACTATGTGCTAGCCCTTGGACAAAGGTCTTAACATCCATTTGCTCACTTAATCCTCGTAAGAACCATAATGGTTGGTATTACCATCGATTCTGCTTTACAGATGAGGAAACTAAGGCCCAGAAAGTTAAGTAACTTGCGCAAGGTAACAAATTAGACCATGGAAAAGCCAGGGTTCAAAACTCCAGTATTCCCAACCTCTGGGCCCATGCAGACTCTTAATCACCAAGGTGGCTCTCCTGGTATGTGGTAGGCATTAAGATATCTATCTCAAAGAGGAGAAAACAGAGGCTGAGAAGAGCTCAGTCATTTACTTGAAGTTGCATGGGTACTGAACCAGAGAGCTGAGATTCAAACCCAAGTAATATCTGTTGCCAAAGCCCAGGCTGCCTCCAGCACAGGCGAAGGCCAGCAGGAGGCATTTGGCTGACATTAGCTGCCTTTTCAAAGGCACCATCAGAGACCTGTACTTAAAGAATCCAGCTCGGACCGCAAAGGATTTTAAAGATCAAAGCTGGTATTTTAACGGACTTTGGACAGAACATAAGGCATGAGCCCAGAGGGGAACAGAGGTGATAGAAACCCAGCTCTAAAGAGCCAAGACAGATTTGCAGACCACAATGGCTTTCCCCTTCAAAAATTTCAACCAGCTTGTGATCTGGCCAACAGGGAGGTTATCTCTTCTTTTTGCTTCTCCTCACTCTAATGGAGATAATCAGCCTTACCTGGCCTTGCAATAAGGCTATCGCAATAGTCCAATGACATAAAAATATCAAGGTGCTTTGAAACCTGTGAAGTGTCACACACATGTGAATTACTGTTATTATGCTTATTATCTATGCCTCTTTCTGGTCAGAACTCATCATTTCCACTTACATTCCCTGACTAAGCACACCCCAAATCTAAAACCATTATAAGCCTCCCTTGTGCAATTACAGCATGTGTTTTCTTCTGCCTTGTGTCCTGTTGTGTACAGGTCTGTGTTCCCCAATGGACTGTGTGTGCATCTCTAAGGCAGCGATGACGCCCTCCTCTCTCTTTCCTCACAGAGCCCTCTCCAGCTTTCGCTGGACTAACATTCCCCGAGTCACACCAAAATGAATGCAACTATCTGAGAGGCACTTGTGGTGCTAAAACTGAGGACAATATCTAAGCTTTTGTCTTTGACCTCTAAGGACAAGGAATGTAGCTGAGGAGAACCCAAGAGAGACCCTAAAGTTTACTCTTTCTCCTATGCCAAAGCTTCCCCTGGCAATTACTTTTTCCCTGTGTGCTTCTCCCCAAGCCTTCGGAATTCTGAGTCTGCCAAGCTCCAGTTTAATAAACATTAAGCTAACCCTCTAGCTTGTGAATGTTTTAAAAAAGGACCATCTTGGTTTGTTTCTATATTCCTAGCACCTAATGCAGTCCTGGCACAAAGCATGCCCTCAATAAATAATTGCTGAATGAATGAAAATAATGAATAAATGCACAAATAAATCTCTATTTTATCAACTGGAATTATCTGCATGCTTTCTGTGTCCTCAGCGTTTACTTCTTTGGGAGAGGGTCGGGGAAAAAAAGGCAGAGAAGGACAAAGAGACTGGCATTTATTAAACATAATAAGCTGGTCACACTCCTTTATTCTTTACACTTGCTTCCTCATTTAATTTTGATGTTGTCACAGATACCCTGAGAGGAGAGGCCCTCAGGATAGGACAGTGGGGTTCCTTCTGAGCAGAGAAGGCTACTTCTTATGCTAAGATTACAGAAAGGAAAGTCTGTTTCACAGAGAAGATGTTCTTTGTGGGGGGCTGGGGCCAAGGAGTCACCTCCATATCCGTGACAATGGAGTCCAAGGGCTACAGAAGGCCATGTAGGTGAGGGCCCAGAGACAGGCACACAGGACCAGGTGTCAGGAGACCCCTGGGAATAGGCCTGTGACGCTTTCTGAGAGTATTTCCTCATCAGCGACACGAGGGGACCAGTCCATTTCCTAGATAAGCTCTCTTAGGACTCTTGGACTCCATGTGCTAGAGACTCTTCCCTGTTAGATCCAGCTTCTGTGTATTTGTGGAAGAAACAAAAGAAGAATTAATAAATGCACGAATGAAAAAGTGAGACACCAGGGCAGTCTCTGAAACATCTCACACTATGTTGCTGCTGTCCTCTACCATTCTGTCCCTGACCTCCACCAGGTGCACCATTATAACTCCTGGCTGCTAGAGGGCCACTTACCACTCTGAGGTCTCCATCAGGCTCAAGGGCCTGGCTCCTGCTCTCTGCCTCTTCCCATCTACCACCTGCAGAACCCCAGTGGCTGGGGGAGTCAGCAATGATTCTTTTGGGCAGGGAGTTTTAAAACTGAGCATCCTTGACCTGTTGGCCTCTCTTGCCTCTGAATCTGCCTGTTACGGTGTAGACAATTCAGCACCCAACCTGGACAAAGGTTGTTGAGTTGGGCCCCCAGGCAAAGTGGACAGGAGAAAATATGCAAGGACAGGCCTCTAAGAACAATGCTTGAGGCAGGCCCAGGGAGCCAAGGATGGTACAATTCAGGATGTTGCTCTCACAGAACACATGAAGCCAAGAAAGGAAGAAGGCTTTAGTCACTTTTTGGCTCTTCTGTCATGTTACTGGTTTCCTGATGGTATGTACAGATGAGGAGCTGTTACAGCAGAGGCTAGCTTCCCAGACTCACCAAGAGAGCTCCACCTTCAAAGGCCAGGCTAGCCCCTTGCCCAGGACTCATTACACTGCATTTAAACTACATGCTTACATGTTTACCTCTATCACTACCCACATTCCAGCTTCCAACCTCTTAGTCTTCTTTGTACTCCCCAGGCCCCTATGCTCAGAAAGCATAAGGTCAATGTCAGCTGCCTGACTGAATGAATAAGGAAACATATGTGTAAGTGTATTATCTATATGTATTTGTATATGTGTGTATACACACACACACACACACACACACACACACACGTACCCTCCCCTTTATCTTCTATAACAGAAGATTCTGACAGGTAGAGAAGATAGTTAACCTATGCAAGGTCATATAGCCAATTACTAGTTAGGGGAGATAGAGTGGGAGAGAGAGTTAAAAACCAAATTGGGCCCTTCCTTAGCGCCTCCACTAAACGGTGTGAAAAAGAAGCTGACAGTAAGTGAGCACCAACCAGAATGCTAGGCGTTATGCCCTGTTCCACAAGGCTGTGAGGGGGATGTTATTATTTCCAATTTATAGATGAGAACATCAAGGTTCACAGAGGTGCCCTCTGCAGAGATTGCTCCTCACTCTTCCCACCCACTCACTTATACCTGGATCATAAAAATTCACCCTTCAGGCCCCTGCTTAGATGTAATTTCCTTCAGGAAGTCTTTCTTCCCCAATCCCCCCAAATTCTGTGGGTACCCCTCTTCTATAGTCCCATAGCCCCAGGTGCTTTTGTCCTTATGGTGACATTTATGCCCTGTGCTGTCATATTTGTGTCAGTGGCTGTCTCCTTCATCAAACGTTGACCTCTTCAAGGGCAGAGGCCAAGGGCTATATCTTAACTATATTAAATTCTTACCACTAGGCAAAATGCCCGGTACACAGCAGGAGACCAGTGAATAATTACGGAAGAAAAAGAGGGAAGGAGGAAAGGAAGTAAGGCAGAAAGAGAAGAAGGAAAGAAGGTTCCTGAAGCCAGAGTTGGAAAGTAGGGAAGCTGGGTCTGAGTCCAGGCCTGGCTGATTCCAAAGACTAGACGATGTCCATGAAAACATACAAACTTCCCTTAGGGTAGAAACCCTTCTATTATATTCTTGTGGGTTTGTCTTAGAACTTGGCCCATTATCATTCTCCATTTAACAAGTGCTAATCAATGGACTTTAAGCTTTCCCAGGTCAGGGGCTGTCACTGTGATGCTCCAGGATGCCCATGGCCCCTAGAGCACGGAGCACTGCAGGTGGTGGGTGCTCCACACATACTCGTAGCTTGTGCTGATTTATATTTAGTCTATCTACTATGGAGACAATGGTGACTCCGATCAGGGAAGAGCCAGCCACTGATCCTCATGATGGCATTTAAGGCCTATGGGGTAGGAGAGCCTGGAAAGTTCAACACACTGAAACTGTAGCTGAGGTCAAGTTTGTCTAAGTGTTTTAAGACTAAAGAGGCACATAATGATGCAAGATGTAGTAGGTCTTATTGCCCCCAGAGGCTTAGGAGTGGTTTGTGGAGTTTAAGTTCGGTTTATGATGATATAAAACAGGCAGTTTCTCTAGGAGTTGAAAACGGTGTAGAGAGTTTCTGTTGTTAGTGTGCATTTTCCCCCACAAGTTTACAAAAGGAGCATCACGTTGAGTGCAATGAAAACACAGATTATTCATTTGAAGACCAGGAAACACTTTTGTTCTCTGAAAATTCCGGTTCTTTCCCCACTCCAAGACCAACAATGCTTTTACAAATTTTTACAATTAGGGCTTCTCTTTATGATTTTATTTTGATATAGAATTTGAATATCTCCTTAGGTTGTACACCCCATGTGGCCTTTAGTGTCACGTACAGGCTACAACTTGGGAAGAAGGGCCAAGGCCAAGGCAGAATTGGGAAGTAAGGAAATTACAGCCCAGGAATCAGGGCACTTGGTTTGACATGAGCTCTGTCTCTGCCTCCCCAGCGACTCTGGGTAAGTCCTAACCTCAGTTTCCTTCTCTGTGACAACGACACTGAAAGGCCTCTTGGCTGACTCCCTAAGCCATTCTGAAGATCTACTGAGATGCTGCCTTGGGGACACACTTGAAGATATAAAAGGTGTCTATAAATTTAAGTGAGGTAGGGTAAGAGCACATTTATCTAAACATCAAAGAGAAATGGATGAGGCTTGACATATAAATCTATTATCTAGATAACACAAATCTTCCTTCTTGAGTACAAAATTATATTTGATTTAAACTTTGGGAATAGAACTTATATTTGTAGACTAGATTACTTCCATTTTTAGGTAAAAAAAAAAAAACCAAAAACACTGGCATGGGGTTGTTACTGATTGTCCTCTGGGGATGTGGAGGTTAGGAACCAGTGCTTCACTGGTTTCTGCAATACTGACCGGCCTTTAGCTTTTATAATCCTGGATTCTTATTTTTGAGAGAGTGTTTCCATCTTGTTCTCTCTACTAGGCAGTCATTTCTCCTTGCCATCAAGGCCGCTGCCTTTCAATCTCCCGATCCTACTTCTAAACCACACTAGGTGAGAAAACTTAAAAACTTAGTTTATTAATATCGCTTGCAGCATCAGTTCTTCTGCGAGCAAACCAAAGGAGTTTTCTACATCTCTATAGCAATCCTTCCAAGGTCATGTGCCTCTAGACCCTCAAAGCTTTTCAGCGTTTCTCATTCCTTCCCAAACAAGTATGACACCCCAAGCTGGCATGGTTTTCAAGGTCTTCAACCATCTGTCCTCAAACTACATGTGTGGTATCTCATTAGCATGTTCAGGGTACTTTCCAGTCCTCAATGGCTGCTGCCCTCTGCCTCCTCTTGTGCCTTGAGATCCCCCCACCCTTCAAGGTCTGCTTCAAGGCCCACCCCACCTCCTTCCTAAAGTCTCCCTCAGTTACAAACAACTTCTCCATCTTTTGAATTCTATCATTTTATCCATATCCCTCCCGTGGCATTTAGCACTTTCTGACTTAAAGTGATACACTTTCTTAGGGCCATGTCTAGCTCTCTTCACGGTGCTGAAACTACTGTGGAGGCGTTTCCGGCAGCCCCAGGAATCACCTCTCGCTAAACGAATGCATGAATGAGAGGTGGCAGATACTCTGTCGGCCCCTGTTCTCAGTGCCACGCTTGCCAGCGTTCCCCACTCTGTTGTGGGGAGCTAGGGCCGCTGCACTCAAAAGTTCCTATCAGACTCACTGCGGGAGGGGAGCGACTTGACCTTGTGGTGACTGCCAAGCCAAGCCCCTGCCCTTCCCGAGCCTCCGTCTCTCCCCCGTGCCCTCCTTGAAGAGCTGAGCAAGGCATCCCCCCGCGTGCAGTGGTCGGTGGCCTGCTGGGGCACTCACCACTGCCAAGCCTCAGGAGCAGCACGTCCTGGAGCCTCCGGTTGAGGTCACGGAGCTCCTTCATTTCAGACACGAGTGCCCCGTACTCCTTGAGCTTCTTGGCCTGCTGGACCAGCTGCCTCCGAGTCCGCTCCAGCTCCTGCTGGAGGTGGCGCATCTCCTCCTGCTGCTGCTGGTAGTTGCGCAGCAGCTCCTCATACAGAGCCCGGGGCACGACAGCATCCTCTAGACTGTCCATGTCCTCTGTGCCCGGTGAGGCCTCCACGAAGACCTCCTCTGGACATGTGCTGTGGCCCAGGCTCAGGCCGTTCTGCTTCTCCAGCCGGGCCACCACTGCCTCAATGCTCTTATGCGCCACTTCGCTGGGCTTCCGCCCCTCGGGTCTCTGTGTAGGACAACGAGAATCAGTTCAGGCAAGGGCAGCTGGGACTTTCTTGGACTGCAGCTCAATATTTCCCCAGACAATCCTAGAATCACAGAACCACAGAACATGAGTGCTTGGAGAAACCTGTGCAAACACTTAGTCAAAGCCTTTCATTTTACAAATGGGGCAGATTCAGAGTGGGGAAGGGTCTGCCCAAGATCACACAGTCGTTTGGTGGCAGACTGGGGACTCTGGTTTCCCAGACCAGTGCTTTTTCCATTCCATCACTCTGTCTCCTGGGTGCATACTGTACCATGACCACCCTTCCCAACTCCCCAACCCCTACCCCAGCCACAGGGCCTAGGCAGTGACTCACCCCCTGGGGGTGTTCAGTGTGTATTGGTGGAGAATCTGTGAGAAATCAGGCCAGGCCAAACCACCCCAGGGGAGTCACCACTCAAATCTCTTCAAGAACAAAAACCTTTAAAAGGCAAAAAAACAAAACAAAAAAACAAAATAAAAACCCCAACCCCCAAAAAACAAACAAAACAAAATACCCACCCTACCAACACACAAAAACCAGTAACCTTTTCGTCAAGAACGCTTTAGTTGGGAAGGATGCTAAGAACTCTAATCTGTTCTAATCCAGGGCAGGAGCCAGGCCTTATTTTCTCTGTGTCTCCACTGCCTACTCAGAACTGGCACTTGGCAGCGGCTTGATAAATGTTTACATAACTGAAAAGTTCAAAGAATGCTAACACTGGAAGTTCCTTTCAGTTTAACTCCCTCACTTTCCAGGCGAGGAAACTGAGGCTCAGAGAGGAGGACTACATGCTAAGCTGCAGACAGAGCCAGGTCCAGAACCTCGAGCCCAGCTTCCAGCACAAGGCCCCTTCCCCCACATCTGTCAGCCTCTCCCTGGGCTCCTGCCAAGCTGAAGCTCAGCAAGACAGTGGGTATACAGAGGATAGTTCATTGAGAAGAATATTATCCAGGACTATCTAGGGGCTGGGGTTTCGGCTGCCTGAGGAAATTCCAGCTCAAGTAGACAAAGCTTCCATTGAGGGGGAATGGGAGTTACAGGACTAACTGAATTCTTTACTCATGGCAGGAGGGCCAGGAGCTCTCCCGATTGGGGCAGTTGTGGGAGGTGCAGACACCTGAGGACACAGGATTCCAGACAAATTAACTGCATCAGGTCAAGCCTGCCTTAACCTCTCGATAAGTTTCTGGGTATTTAATGAAAACAAAAACAAAAACAAAAACAACACGATTCTGAGATTGAGTTACATGACAGAATCCTATCCCATCATTTTATCCATCAGGATAAGGTGCTGCTGGTTTAGCTGAACTTATCTGCTAAAACTGCATCACTACACTATGAGACCACCGAGGGCAGTGACCGTGTCTGCCTAACCTCCATGACCCCAGGGATCAGCACAAAGCCAGGCCCATAGCATGGGTGCAATGAATTTATGAACTGAACTTGGCTGCATCTCTTGGACTATACTTTGGGAATGCCCTTGACCTTGTGTCCAATATCTGCCCATGGTCAACGAGAAAGGCAGCCTTCTTTCTCCTCCCTTTCTCTGGAGTACCCATTGTACTGAAAAACATATGGCATGTTGAATAGGACATTCACTTTACAAGTGAAGGCTGGAGAAGACCACCTGGGAAGTGTATCAAAGGAAATGCAACCTCATGCAAACATTTTCCTCCAACCCAGGGTCCAACAAACTCCTCTGTGTAAACCTGGCACATTCTGCTTCCTATTCAACCTATCCCCTTTGCTGTTTGGGGCAATCTGATAGTGACTAGCTCTGAACTGCTGCCCAAGATCGGCTGTTTTATGTTTCTGGAGCTCACAGTTGTAGGCCAGAGAGGGATGCACCATTCCAAACCCTCGGCAGTGATGACACAGCTTAGATGGGGCAAACGGGGTGGTGCATGGTGGCACAGCCTGAATCAGGGCTTGCGGACGGTGGCCAGCAAGGCACACGCATACTAGCTGTCTCAATCTGAAAAAATCGCCAGAGGACATTTATATGGGGAGAAGAGGCCAGACTGGAACTCTTTAGTGAACAAGAATCTGAAAATGCCCCCACATACTTCCAAAAGGAGGGGAAAGATTTTGTTACCTTGATGTGTCTAAGCTGTAAATCTTCTTCCCCATAATCTTTAACCTCCCCATCTTCTTCTACGTGATTGAGAGAAAGTTTGGGGATTTTTATTTTCTTCTGCATCACACTGTTTTCAAGGTCAGATTTGTCTTCTAAAATGCATATCAAGAGAACAAAGTTCATTATGAGTTAAAATGCTCAAAATGCCCATAATCGCAAATGCTAGAGAATGACTGAGGCCAGACCAGTTAAAAAAGAAAAGCAAACAAACCCAAGACCTGTCCTTCCTGCATGCAGGGCTCCTAAAAGCAGTACTGCAGATCAAACTCCAGGCTCAAAGGTACATGCTACAGGCACCGCCATACAAAGTGTTGAAACAGTGTCCAATGATTTGGCTTAGGGGTTTCTCCACGGATACCTTAACGGGTGGCCTTTTAGGAATTCCAGGATCCTGGAAGTGGAATGGTCTTTAGATTGCTATTTGGCCTAACCCAGCACATGGATCCCTTCACAACCACAATCTTTCTAAGCCAAGCAAATTCCCAGGAAAACGTGCTTTTCTGCCGGCTGAGGTGCCAATAAGCATGAAAGGGATGGTGGCTCCTGTGGAGCCCCTTGTGAAGCCTCCCCCAAGTCCCGACATAGGACAGGCTGAGGAAGACAGATATGAGAAGAGTGACAAGTAACATTTACTGCCTGTTTACTGGTATCAGATGACAGAAGGACAGAGTCTGAGGGGCCCTGGTAAAAACTGGTCCAACTCTCATTTTACAGATGAGGGAACTCAAACCCAGGGGACAGAAGGGGCTTGCCCAAGATGCGAGTCTGAGGAAGAGCTAGAAGTGAGAAACAGGCCTCTGGCATCTCATCCAGTGCTTACACGTGATAACACTACAAACCAAAATGAACCACACACTGTAAAGTGCTACACAAATGCAAAGGGATGGTACTCCTCCTCACTTTCTCGTTCTTTAAGCTCAACTTCAAATAATCTAAAAGAGATTTTAGATTTTTTTTAGATTTAGATTTTTTTCTCCTGCACAGATTTCAAACTTTATTTCCCAGATTCATCTTTCACTGTAGATGTCAAAAGTAAAAATTCAAAGAGGGGAGTTCTAGAGGCAGAAACTTGAACCTGGAACTGGCCCCTTGTGGCCAAATACTTTGGGATCTTGTATTCTGGGCTTGAACTGAGACTCTGAGAATTACTGTTTCTTTTACTTCTCAAAGGTTCCCACTGCTATATCCCAAATTCACTTTCTAGCATGTTGCCCAATGCTGGATGTGGCACATGGCCAGGTAGCTGGTTAAATACAGTCTCTGAGGGTCTTTATGTGTAGTGTGTGTATGTGTGTGTGTGTGTGCATGCATATGTGTGTGTGTTAAACATGCTCTTACACTTCCCCCAAGCCAGGCTTCTCTCTTCACAACTTGTTAGTAAAGCTGAGAAGAAAGCTTATAAGCACACAACTATTCTAGAATGTAGTCAAATGCCACATCTTCCCAAACAGTCTTAGGAAGGGAGCCCCTGCTGGAGAGGGGTGGGACTCTGGTACCAGAGAGACCTCTTTGGGAACCTCAGCTCTGTGTGGCAGGGTAAAGAGGGAGGGGAGAAGCCTTAGTCTCATAGAGCTCAGGTGTCTGTTCTATAATGCAGGGCGCAGGGGTGGGGGGTGGGGGGGAAAGGCAGCAATAATTCACATAACTCACTGCACAGTGCCTGGTACACATTAGGCTCTCAACAAACAGAACATTAAAACTGACATTATCGACATGCTCAGAATCATTTTTATCTCCTTAAGCACAAGGAGAGAAAAGATATAATTTTTAAAAATAAAGGAATGGCTTAAGAAGGATATAGAGTGTGAGGGATCTGCCCAGGGGAAAAAAGACAGGTCTTTGTTAACTCCCTCCTCCTGAGCAGAGGTGAAAACAGCCTTTCCCACTAACTGGAGGAGCAATCCTCAGGTTCTGTTTTCACCAGAAAGGCCTGTTTTTGTTCTCTTTGTGCCTATAAAATATATCTGATGAATTAGGCATGAACAACAGCGGGGACTGTGGTCTTTCTAAAAGAGCAACAGCTTATTCCTCCTACAGAGCATTGTTGACTCTAAGTCAAAAAGCTGTTAAAATATAAAAGCAAAAGAAAGTGCTTTAAATGATGTTATGCTGAAATGGGGTAGGTGAGTGTTTCCACATGTGAAAAACCAGACACAGAGGATGAGAAGGTGGTGTTAGGACTTCTGGATGTGTTGGGGCAAAACTTCTGAGCTAGTTGTCAATTTGACAAATTCAAGGGCAAAAGTTTGAGATGGAGACACCAAACTAGAAGTGACAAGCCACGCTCTGCCTCCCTGAGCTGAAAGTGTGTAGCTCAGGATCATGTTGGTTGGAGAAAAACAATCATTCAGATGCACAAAACTAGGTAAGATTTGCACTGAGGACAATCCTCAGGTCATCTCATGCAACCCTTTCAAAATGCAGATTAGGAGACTGATGGTTCAAAATGGTGGAAGTCCACACCTCCGTGTACTCAACAATCAGGCCCCAGGGATACAGGAATAGCAGCAGTTCGCATTCTCATTCTAGAGAGCTCACTGTTGTGCAGGGTCATAGAAACTAATGTCAAAACATGAATAGTATGAGAACTCAGACCCTGTGCCCAGTGTCCACAGAATTTTCTCCAATGCCGCAGCATAACATTTCCTGAGAATATACACTTACAAGATCTAGCCTGGGCCCCAGAACATGGAGAATGAGCACCCAGTTGTGGGGACTTAAGATAAAACCGATGAAAAAAAATCCAGGATCTCTAATACTGAGTTTGAATAAGGGAGAAATAACTGTTCTCAGAAGTAAGGGAGATCACTTTGGTCAATGCAACCATGTTAGGCTCTTGAGAAGATGTGGCATTTGGGGTAGGCTCCTTACTTACTGACTTGCTGAGTGAGTTACTTTACTTCTCTGATTCTACTTCCTCATCTGTGACTCTCGCTGTGCCAGGATGTTGTGAAGACGATCACAAGTATCAAGTAACACAACTTCTGTATCAAGTTCTAGTAAGAACCTAAGTGGAGTGAATAGTATCTGGGCAGTCAGTTCTCATAAAAGGAAAGCCATTTAAGGGTGATAAGAATCTGGAGGTGCCTGGGTTGCTCAGTCGGTTAAGCGTCCGACTTTGGTTCAGGTCATGGTCTTACGGTTCATAAGTTTGAGCCAGGAATCAGGCTCTGTGCTGACAGCTTCAAGCCTGGAGCCTACTTTGGATTCTGTGTCTCCCTCTCTCTCTGCCCCTCCCCTGTTTGCGCTCTCTCTCTCTCTTAAAAATAAATAAAAACATTAAAAACAAAAGGCGGTAAAAATCTGGACCACACAAAAGGGACAAAGACTAGACACTAAAAAAGGAAGGCTGGGAAAATGTTTAGACTGGAATGGTTACTAAACATGGTTCAGTAATAGGCAGATAAAAGAGGTGAGGAAGGAAGTTAAGGCAATTGGGGCTTAGAGAGTAAATGGCCTTGAATGTCAAGGTAAGAAGAACTGAGGTCCAGCCAACAAGTGTGGAAAAAAACTAGGAGTGAGGCAACCCAGATTCCAAGTCTAGTCCTGCCAATTGGTGGGGTAAGAAGTCAGGCAAGCTGCTATGTCAGTGAGTGTCATTTTTCTCTTTCTATAGAAATGGAGACCTAGTATGTATCTCAGGTGGGAATCAAATCAGCTGAGTAAATGTGCCTTGAAAGCAACAGAGCCCTGTATATATGGTGGGTGGCAAAGCTCAGTAGAGCCTGCTGCAGGCTTGCTTTTGGGGGTGGAGGCCTGCCCGGCTGCCTGCCTGGAGTGCTCTACTCTCTACCTGAGGCCCCACCCACACCAGCTAACCCAAGTCTGTGCATCCAACTGGAATGCCCCCCTCCTTTCTTGTTTGCCAGGCAAACTCTACTCAGCCTCCACTCACCTCGTCCTTCCTCCTCAAAGATCCTAACACAACTTGTACATACCTCTCCGTAGCCCATTTTCCTACTCTGCTGAGATCATCTGGTTTGAGGTCAACCTTCCCCACTGGAGTGTGAGTAATCTCAGGGCAGGGCCCCGAATCCTACCCGGCCAAACAATAGGGGCTCATCAAACAAAAATGTTTAATGGATGAATAATTAAAAAAGAGCATAACTAACTAAACATATGACACTAAACATATGAAAAGGTGCTCACAATCATCAGTCATTAGGGAAATGCAAATCAAACACATAATGAGATACAACTACCCACTCACTAAGATGGTTCTAATGAGAAAACAGAAGGGAAGAAACAGAACAAGCAATGGGAGAATCTGGAGCCTGTCTACATTCCTGGTGGGAATGTAAACTGGGGCAGCCACTGTAGAAAACAGTGTGGCAGTTCCTCCAAATGTTAAATATAAAACCATCATATGACCCAGCAATTCCACTCCTAGGTATAAACCCAAGAGAAATAAACACATAGCTATCAAAAACTTGTGCATGGATGTTCGCAGCAACACTATTCATAATGGCTAAAGGGTGGCGACAACCCAGTTGTCTATTGATTGGTGAATGGATTAAAAAATGTGGTATATCCATGCAATAGAGTATCACACAACCATAAAAAGAAATGAAGTGCTGACCGATGCTACAACATGATGAATCCTGAAAACATTATGCTAAGTGAGAAGAGCTGGACACAAAGGCCACATGTTGTCTGGTTCCATGCACGTGAAACACCCAAACAGGCAAATCCATAGAGACAGAAAGAATGTTTGCTAGGGGAGTAGGGGGAAGAGGCAATGAGAAGTGACAGCTTAATGAGTAATAGGGATTTTCTGTGTGTGTGTGTGTATGTGTGATGAGAATGTTCTGCAATTAGATAGTAAAGATGGTTGCAGAACACTGTGAATATACTAAGAATCGCTGATGAGGACATACTTTAAAATGGTCTAAATAGTGAATTTTATGTTATTAGACTTCAATTAAAAAATAGGCTACCACTTGTAGCATGTCTACTACGTATCAGGTACCATCATAAAGCTCTTTACTTACATTACTACATCTCACGACCACATTTTTTTCCCCACAAAAAAAGAAATGAGACTCAAAGAAGGCTTAGTGCCATCCAGATGGGAAGATGCAGAGTCAGAATTTGCTCTAAGTCTTTCTACCTCCAAAGCACATGCTCTACCCTCTCTAAACACAGGTCTGCAACACGCAGAACCAGAATAAATGCTGAATGAATAAATGGTGGCAATAGGTGAAAATTCCCCAAATTCCCCAGCCCGAAGTTCAAAGCAGAAGACCACTTTATTCCTGCTCTCCTGCCAGATGCCTTTGTCCTCAGGAAATCTCCAGAAAGCATCGATCATCGCCAGGCATAACAAAAACAAGTTTGTAGCCAGGCCTAAGGACTTGAATGGATTCTTTGAAAAGGTAGGCTGAGCAGTACAGGAAAGTCTGAAATGACAAGAGTGAGTTCCAGAAAGGAGCAGAAGCAGATAGTTCCTCCAACCGCATGCCTCCTGATCTGGACACTTGGCCAGGGGGGATCCTGAGGCTCCTCTGAGAGCTAACTACTTCCTGGTCCCGTCTTAATGCTCATGAGTCTCCAACTTGACTGGTGCTCCAGGGATAAGGGCTCAGTAAGCCCTGGGGCCTCCATTCATCCTTTCCTGTAGTCCATGCACATTTACTGAGTGGTTCTGAGTTTGGACCATTACAACCCAGAATGTACCAAGAACCCCAACCAGAAGGCAAGATTTGATTTCCTGAGAGATGCTGCCTCACATGGGGAAACCTCTGGTCTGCAGGCCTTCCTGACCCTAATCCTGATTGAAGGTGATGCGTCACATCTATATTGAGTCCACAGAAGATTAATGAATAATCAGTGTCATCATAAAAAGTGGAAGAAATGGTTGGGAGAGGGAGGCCCAGGATCTAATGAAAGCAGCACAGTCCTTTGAATGAGGTGGTCCTAGTTTGGAATTCTGGCTCTTCTACATACTAACTGTGGGAGCTTGGGCACACTACCTAACCTGTCTGAGTCTCAGTTTTATGATCTATAAAATGGAAATGATAAACTGTTTTCCAAAAGATGGCACAGGTAAAACACCAAGCACAGTGTCTTTCTTGTCACAGGTGTTTAATGAACAGCTGCTCTGAGGCTATCCCTGTGGGTTATGTGTTTGGCTTTTATCCCACGGCAAAAAGAACCACTGAGGGTATCTGACACAGATTGAGACATGATGAAAGAGGTGTTTGGGGAAGATTAATGTGGCAGTGGCAAGCAAGATGGATGAGATGTGAGGAGGAGACTGAACATAGGGGGACAAGAAGCTATAACTCTTGACTTGTCACATTAATGAAGGTGAACAGTGGTGTGGATCATCTAAGACAGCAAATAACCTCATGTAGCATTCTAATGTGGCTTTGGGATGTGCTTCTGGCTTCAAATTCCAGAAAACCACGAAATGAACTAGCAATGGACTCAGAAGGACGAGGAAGACTCTCTAGTCAACCTACCTTTGTAACTGTTCCAAGCTTAAGACTAAATAATCAGTTCTCAGGTAAACAAACAAATATGTAGCCTCTGAAGAGACAACCTTTACTGATTCTGGCTTCCAAATTCTCTTGTCTCCAAGGCGAAGAAAACTGCCAAAGATTTGGGCATCAACTATTTCCTCCTCCCTTCCAGCTGCTGTGATGTCAGCTAATTGCATTCATTCATTTAACAAATAATGACTAAGCACCTACTGTGTGCCAGGACCCATCCAAATTCTTTACTAATATCTGCCCAAGAATTTGACTGAATACACTTAATCTGCCTAAGAATTCGACTGAAGCAGAAACTAAGGCTTAAAGAAGTGAGATGGCTTGCCTGAGACATAAAGGTATTATAGTGCGGAAACAATTTCCAATCAGGTCTGCATGACACTCAGACCCTGTTCGTATCATGTAATTACCCTACAGGAACAAGAGAAAAATGATCAGGTCGCTAAAATATCCTCAACTGAACTACAAGGCACATATATACAATGATGAGCATGTCCATATAACTTCCAGAGTGCCTGCCTTTCTCCTAAAACCATGCCTACACCCAGAAGAACACTGCGATAAATTCCCAAACTGAACCAAGCATTATACAAGTTATGACTTGATGGCAGACTCCTGAACTGCAAGCTTATCAAATCCACCAAGCTCTACATAATCTTCAGAGTCCTAATTCAAAGCCATAAAATAGGGTAGAAGCAACTCTTTATTGGTGTCTGTTACTGACCTTTGAGAAAGAGACATCCCATTAAAGTGGAGGTACAGTAATAAGCAAATAGTGTCTTAGAAAACAGAGAGATGGACAGGAAATGCAATGCAAGTCCGTCTTCAAAAGCGACAATAGCCCTGAAGGATTTGTAGCATACAGTTAAAATGGGAGAGGGGCTGTCTTGACTCCCATCTTACATAGAATCATGCTGGATAATTAAAAGAATCCAATATCAGAGAGTTTAATGTGCTTTGGGTTTGTTAACTAGGATGAAATTCTGAAAGGCCAAACATAAAATGCTGTACAAAAGCTGGTCTTGTTTTAAAAATATCTACAGGCAAGTTTAGTTTCTCATATGTACAAAAATCCTGTAAAGTCTTACGATGTTTGCATTAAAAACAGACATGCCACAGAGAAGACATGCACATTGTGTTCTCTAGCCTATGGTGTTTGTTTTTATAGAATCCAAGGCAGACAAAATTCTCAAGTTGCAAGGATTATATGCAATCAAGACACCAGAAAGAAGAGGGCCTGCTGTGGTACAGCAGAAAGAAGTCAGGAGATGCTGGTTCAAGGCCTGGCTCTGTGGCTAACTCTGGCTGATTGGGCACTTTTTCTTGGTCTTCTTTTCTGTAAAACACAGGGACTAGACTAGAAAACCTCAGTGGGTCGTTCCAGCTCTGTGACTGCTGACCAGTCACAGGGAATTCCAGGTCTCTTTCTTTTCTGTGCAGCGCAGGGTAAGAATAGATGATCTCATCCCTCCAGGTGGGCACATTAGAAGCAATGTCCCACTGATGCCATTCAAAAAGGAGGAGAAGAAATTGCTAACCAGGTTTCAGCTGGTCTCCTTGCTCTCCTTCCAAATGCTTCACTTGCCTTGGCACAGGGCTGAGGCACACACAATACCAGGAACTTCATCCTGTTGGCTCATTTGTCAGGGTAATGAATGGCCCCAGCATAGGGTCACAAAGGGCCAAAACATACTCGGGGATGGCTAGCCTTTCATGCTGAAGCCAAGCCCTAGGAGGATTTAAAATACAAACAAATTAAAATTTAAACTTATCTGCTTCTTACATGTGCTTGTTACTCTAAGTCATTCCTTTCCACAAATAACGGTACCTGCAGCTAAGCAAGCTGTTCCTTCAGAGATCCTTGGCTACCATAGTCCTTAACCGCTGCCTATATTTAGTGAGTACCTACTATGTGCTAGACGCTTTTCCATGTTACCTTGCTAAGCAACCCCGTGGGCAAGGAGCTGATGACTATCCCTGCATTACACTTGAGCACCTGAGACTCAAGGTGAATTGATCTCCCCAAGGTCACACAGCTTCTAAGTAGCAGAATCACCCTTTGGACCCAGACAGTCGGACTTCAAAGCCCATCTTCTTTCATTCTCTAACACTTCCTCCTTGATACTTAAGGAAGTGACCTAGAGGACACCTAACCAAATCTCATATGGCACGATTCCATTCTAGAATATCCTTGACCTCTTGCCACCTCCAGTGATAAGGAGCTTATCACCATGCTGGAAGTCCTTTCAGTTGTTCATCTGCTCTCTCTGCTAATATCATATTGCTCCCACCAACTCCTATGAATTCCATTCTTTGTATCCAATTCTGCTTTCTGGACCCCAAAGGACAGGCCTGATCCTTCCTCCCCTGGGGCAAAACTCAAGACACTGAAAACTACCAAAATATCCCATGTACATCTTTTCTTTTTTGTTTATATACTTAGCTGTTCTATCTTACATCTAACCTTTAGCTCCGAGGAAAAAGTAGTTGTATGTAGTTAAGGGAAACAAAACAAGCCTAGACCTGGGATCCAAAGACTTTTCTCTTAGTTTGATTCTCAAGACATCCTTCTGTCCTGGTTATTACTCAATTCTCTATCCATCTCTGGCTGTTTATTCCCAGTCACCTTTTTTGGGCTCTTCTTTGTTAACTGTACCCTTAAAAGCTGATGTTGTGAACAGTTCTGCCTTGCATAATTCTTTACTTGCACCCTCTCCCACTGTGGCTTCACCAGTCCTGTGGCAAATGACTTCCACATTTGGATCTTCAGCCCAGTTTCAGAGCGCTGTCCTGAACCTTGGCCATATGCCCAATCGCTCTCCTGGAGCATCCACCCAGATGCCCCACAGGCCCCGAAGATTCAACTTGTCTCAAGTTAAACTCATCATCTCTTCCAACCAATGACTCTTCGAGTGCTCCCCATGGAGGGAGGAGAGGCCAGATTACCACATCCTCCTCACCACAACCAGGCTGCTCACAAGTGCCATGGATTCTCCTTTCTCGATCCATCTCAGATCCATTATGACCATTGCCACCCTCCTTTAGATATCACACTTTTTGAATAAGCTGACTCACACTTCTCCACGAGCCCTGAGTATGTGGGAAGACTTAGCCCATTGCCTGGCACCTACTGCCTCTGCTAAACCACTGTTTGCATAGCTCACTTCTCCCAGGTAAAACAAGAAGCCCTATTTTATAAGGATATAGACAGCACCTCTAGAAATTCTTAGCACTGGACCTAGAACTTGGTGAGTGTTTCATAAATATTTAGCAAATTAGTCCTTGAAGGCAAAAGAACAAAACAAAACAAAAAAACAAAACAAAAACCCAATCCCCATTCCTTCTGCATTTCCCTCCAGCATAATGGCTGACCACCTAGTATAACTCAATAACGGGAGAACTTAAATACATCAGAGAAAATCTCTTCAGGGCATGTATGCTTTTCTGGTAAGCATTTTAAAATGAAGAGTACACACATCTCTCTGTCTCTCTAAGGAGCTTCTAAGACAAGCAGGTAGGCACAGTGGAAAGAGAATTAATCTTGGGGTCAAAGATCTAAATTTGAACTCCACTTTTCGGGTGTGTTTTTAAAAATTAAAAACTAGTGTGTTCTTGAATAACAAAATACCGCACAAAAGAGAAAGACCTCAGCTTGCCTGGGGGCAGTTTTTTTCTTTCATCCTGTGAACCAGAACTCTGAAGTACTCTCTGTAGCACATACCATTTAGTTGTAACAAATCTGTGGTTCTCCAACAAGACAAATCACATCAGACTGAGCCTTCAATGGTTAACATTTCAGTGGAATCTGCAACAGATGACAGCAGGCAAGTTCCAATCTTTGCTCCAATGTGTATTAGCAGAACATGTCAAAACCTAAATTAAAAGTTTTCACTCGCTTTAAAAAAAAAATAAATCCTTTTGTTGGCAGTCTCCCACTGATGACATGTAACAATCTTTGAATATGAAATCGGCTAGTCCCCTGCTTCGCTGCTAACTTTGTAGAAGTTCCAAAGCGTTTCTGGAGCAAGTGATCTATTTGGACCGACAATGCCAAGCTGGGACCTGAGCCCTGAATGAGCTAAAATTACCAAAGCAAGAAGAACGTGGCTTTGGAAGCGATTCCCCCACAAATGTGGGGTTTTTCTAGTCAAGGGAGTGATAAAGAATGTTGACTCTTTCCAGATGAACAACGTTGAATGAAACCTCAGAATCCCGCTGCAGGTTTCTGCTCTGAAAAACAAGTTGCTGCTAGAGGGGTTCCTGTCCTTTCCCACTTCTGCTCCGCAAACATAATAAATGCACCTGTCTTCCCCCAGTTCATGAGTTCAGCACAGGCTGGCTGGTGTGAACTGCATGCTGGGCTCTGCAGATACAGAGANGGCACATTCACCCAAATACCAAGATCCATAAGCAAGGGACAAGCAAAGGAAAGGGAGAGCTCTGAGGCGGGAGAGTCTCCTCTGGAGGCAGAGGGTCGGACAGGGAAAACCCTCGAGGCAGTGGGGCTCCCAGGGTATTTTGTCCCCTCCTCTATCACAGCCCTCAGCTCGCTGGACCACAAACATGTCACATGTTTGCCTTTCCCACTCGAAGGTGAGCTTCATGGGCAGAGGCCCCACATCAGACAATGATTAATCCATCTTGGTTGGCTCAAAGGAGTGCCTGCGGGTGTGTTCTCAAGATGGCATGAAATACCGCAGGTCTATGGAAAGTAGGAAGGGTGGGTGAGGCTGGAGAAATAAGGTGGGGCTCGGGCCGCTATAAATGTCAGGAAGCTAAAGTTTAAATCAGTAGGCAAGAAGGAGCTACAGGAGGTTCTAAGGAGAGAAGTGAATTCACCTAAGACTTTGTTTTAGAAGATTTTTCTGATTGTGATTTAGAAATGAGACTAGAGAAAGGGTGAGTAACTAGAAGGCCTCTGCATTGGTTCAGAAAAAGAAAAAATGGTACAGGCCTGAATGCACAGTGGTAGTGGGGCTGCCAAAGAAAGACTTAAAAGAGAATCTGCAAAGCTCACCTAGAATTGGCCTTTTCTTTGCTCCCACCCTGTCCCTGCCAGAGGCTGGCTTCTACCTATAATTCTTACCTTGGGCCCTATGACTACATATTCCCTGAGGATGATGCCCCTTTCTTCTCCATCACTCTGCCCCTGACAAAAATCAAGACTTTTCAGGGCCTGAAAAGTGAACTCTTGTCTGCACCACATCGTGCTGTCATTCCAATGCCAGTACCCCAGCTGTACTGGTACATTCACTTATTATGGCACTGGGCCTGGCATGTAGGAAATAGTAAAGGGACATTTGACAACCAAAGGCATTTAGCACACCCAAATAATAACATAGCATAGGTGCCTGGATGGAATGACACAGAATTTTAAGACTTTGAGCCTATACAAACCAGTTTTCGCCCCATAAAACCCACAAAATTCAATCCTACGAGCTACGCTAGCGGGCCAGATTGCAGTTAGATAAAGGTGAGCTCTTGAGACAGGTAGCTCTCACTTTCACAACCTGTTTGGCAAATAAATGAGAGTGAGCAAGGAGAGACCAACAGTAAACCAAGTCTGGAGTTCTGTGGTTCCTCTATGGAAGATAGGAGCATCTCTGAGATTTTCTCAGTAAAATGACAGCTAAAGGCAGAGAGGGCACAGTATGTGTACTCTCTAGGAGGGAGGCTGGTAAAAGTGGATGAAGAAGAGCAGAATGGGCTTGAAAACTCTGAAATGAAAACTGTCCACTGGCTTGAAAATCTGCCTTGAGCTACATGCTTCATGGTCATTTCTTCCATTGGCTTTCACTCCTTCCAAGCATGCTGTGTGGTGGATGGGAAGATCAGCTACTTTACAAAGGAGGCTGCCAAGCAGGGCCTTGGCATTGGAAGACTGTTTTCCAAGGCTAGCTTTGCCATTTATTAGTGAGCAGGTCTCAGCCTCAGTATCCTCATCTCTGAAATGGAAATAATAATAATAATAATCATAGTGATGTCTACCAACAGGGTCAAAGGGAGGACTAACAGAGGTAATGCACAAGCATATAGCAAAACCATCATACAGGTGGGTTTGTTTCTTTATTTCTTGAACTGATATCGCAATCTGTTGAGAGGAGGGCTGTACCGTAGGGTCTAATGCAAACGAAGCCATGGCATAAACCACCACGGGCTGAAAAAATGCAATGCCCTACAGCAGTTGTTTTTGACATTTCCTGGATACAAGAAGAAGTACACTTGAACACAGCTCTGGGCTGGGCTGAACACAGTCCGGGGAAATACTCAGTAAAATAACACACTTATCACCCAAAGCCATAAAGTAGCCCTAAACTGCCCCTGAACCCATGCTGTTGTTGCCAGAGAGGGATTAATTACTCACAGCTAACTCGAAAATATAAAGCCATCTCCGCCTCCCCATTGAGAGCTCACGTTCTCAAATTTGGTGCCACCACACAGTGGTATTTATACCTGGGAGACGCCAGGAGGTAAGCTCTTTAACATGCAGTCACTGCGAGCAATTCTCAGAGCCACCACATTCAAGTCAAGATGGTTTTCAAGACACACAGGAGAATTCTCTCAGGATAAATGAATCTCCTAACCCACTCTGGTCCTTTCAATCAGGTCTGCAGCCAGGTCTGCGGCTCCCATTTAAAAATTAACCAGCTGATTGGAATTCGAAACGTGGTCTAGCCAACTTCAAGTTGTTTCTTCCTCTCCTTTTCTCCTCCCAGGAACAGAAGTGAAAGAGGCAGGGGAAGCGCTTTTCAACTCATTTTGCTCAACCGGGTGCCATGGTTCTTCTCTGGATCTACTCTGCCAATTTCCAGATGTTGCCTAGATTTGTTGTTCTTGTTTTTAGTAACCCCAGAGATTTATCAACATTCCAACCTGGGAGGATGAATAGTCTATAGATTCAAGATTCATGGTTCTCAGACCAATAACTACATGTCTTACTTATGAGGACTTTCTCTGATTTTTAAAATCCGAGTTGGTGAGGGCTGCCATCCGCCTAGCAGCCTCTCTGCAGTGCTTGAAGAGCCAAGCAGGGTTTGTTTGCTGAATGAACAAGTGGATGAATGAATAATCTCTAAAGGAGGAAAACAGTCATTACAAGCTATACCCCTGACTTCTGACACACATCGCTTCCCCTCTCTTAAGGCTCTTCCAGATCTAGGAGTATAATACAGTCATCAAGAAGCATGCTTTCTTTTCTTCTAGCCAAAGGGAAGCTGAGGTTACAACCTAGTTACAACTTCCTCAGGCCTAGAGTCTTGGGAAATAATCTCCTAGCCCCTTCCGTTAGGTAATTAAAAGCATGCGAACAAAATGAAACCTAGTCAGCTACAAAGGTTTCCCTTTTTTATCTGCATGCTTCCTCTCATTCTGTGTTTCTGGACTCATCTGTCCCCAGGTGTTGTGAAGGGGCTTACACACCTGTACCCCAGAGTGTGTCAGAGACATGGTGACGATACAGTCTGTCAGAAAGGGCCCCGGTTGCTGATCGGTTTTTAGTTCTTCTTCCCCACTCCTCAGCTGCAAACCTACTTTCTAGAGAGAGGCCACATGAGGTGGTGGAAAGGACCTAGAGCCATGAGCCAGAGCTCTGATCTGCTAATTTGCCACGGACCCTAGGCAAGCCACTTCTGTGTTTCAAGCCAGTTTCTTTATCTGCCAAATTTAAATATGATACATGCTGGCTTCATCTTTCAGGCTGAATGTGAGAAAGCAAAGGAACTTGGAAAGATTGGGAAAGGTCTTAAAACTATGACATGTTCATTCAGTTAGGAACTGACCTTCCCTTCCAAGTGGAGACCAGACTGGCTGTCTCTGCCCACTCCAAGGTACCCCCCATAGCAGCTAAAAGGCTGCTCCCCAAAACAGAAGTGATACTTTCTTCTTCCTCTCCTGTCTGTACCCAAGTCTCTTAGTACTAGCTGGGAAAGAGGGCCCACTGACTTCTCTTTACAAAGGAAAAGGTGCCCCAATGTGGCAGCAAGAACTTGGTGTAGGAGGCTGAAGGGCTGGTTTCTTGTCCTAACACCAGCTGAACCTCCATGTCCTCATCTGTCCAAATGGGGGTGAGGCCACCTGCCTTGCCATTTGTCAGGGCTCTGAGAAACCAGGAATGGGAGGTCTGGTCTTATCCTGACCAGAAACTCTTTCCTTGCCCTCAGCTCTCAGTCAGGGAGCCTTCTGGGAGATTCAAAAGGGGTGTGGAGGCTGAGGGATGCTGAGTGCCACCACTTCTTTACCTTGGCTCTCCCACCTGGCCAGGATAGGGCAGGAGAGACTGACACCCAGAGATCAAGGCCTCCTCATCCTGTCCAATGATGACCCAGATGGGACAAGCATGTCATAGCTTCCTTCTGGGAAGGGGAACTCTCACCTAGAAGAGTCTGAACATCCACCTAGCCTCCTCAGTTCCAGGAGGCACCAAGGGCCTTAAAGGAAGAGAGACAGAGAAACTTGAGGAGACAGAAGGAGCAGAGAGGGGAAGGACCAAAGAGAAGGTGAGAGGCAGAGAAATGAGAGTGCAAAGGAGGGGAGAGAAAAGAAAAGTGAAGGAACCAGGAGAACAGACAGACACAGAAAGAGGACTGACACAGAAAGAGCGATGGAGACAGACTGACAGCGCGGGAGTGTCGGGGAGGTGGGGAAGACAAAGGGGACCATCCGGTGTTTTTAACTGGTCTGGCCTTTTAGAGCCACCCCATCCCCAAAGGAGAAGCCTAGGGGGCGGGAGGAGGAGGCCGAAGCGAGCAGAGGCTCCCCCCGGCCCCCTCCGCCCCGGGTCCCTGCCCCCGCCCGGATCCCGCCGTCCCTCCCGGCCCGCTNGGGGCTCTCGGGCCCGGCGCCCAGCTCCTCCGGGCCCCGGTACACGGCGTACACCTTCTGGTTGTCAAAATCCAGCCGCGAGCGGGGGCTGAAGTCGCGCACGCACGACACTGGCAGCGCGTAGCAGACGTTGTCCTCCAGGAACCGCACAAAGGCGTACATGGTGGGCGCCGGGGGCGGGCCCCGGCCGGGCCGGGCAGCCCGCGGGGCGGGCGNGCGCGATTCGCGTAAGGAGAGGAAAAGGCAAGAAGATTGAATGGCAATAATAATAATAATAACAATAGCATTGCGGGAGAGGGGGAAAAATGCATCGACGAAAAGTCGCGCTGCTTGCGGGGAGTATGAGATCACTTCAACAATCGCGCTGCAAAATAAATCGAATCGCAACAAAACTGCACTGCAAAGGAGAGAAGAGAGTGTGAGAGAAGGAAGGCCGGGCACGGGATGGGGGCAATCTCGTTGGGATCCCGAAGTGTAAACTTGCACTTGCAAGCGAGCAAAATTTTGGAGTGTTTCAAATAATTGAAGCCACTCCTCTTAGTTCCTTTAGTTCCATTATCTTTTTTTTCTCTTCTTTGTTTGCAAAACTGCCAGCTCCTGCTGGGGAGGGTCAGTCAGCCAGAAACGTTCCCCCAGAGCTGCCAAACTAGTTCTGACCAGAACCGGGGCTTATCTGGGATTTCCAGTTGGACTAGCTGGCTGGGGTGGTGGAGGGCTTGTCCTGGACAGCTCTCAGCCAGAGGGAGCAGGGGGCGCCCCTCTCCCCTATAGTCTTCCTCTACAGAAGCACCTCTCCACCACATGCGTTTCTCTGAGCTGCGACCAGTTGGAAAGGAGCAGGTAGTGGAGGGGTGCTCTGCGGGAGGCAAGCCCAGAGTTAGCTGGGCATTTTGAGATCAGGAATGGGACTCCGAGGAATACCAGTCTTTGCTCTGTTCTCAGTATCCTAGGCAGAAGAGAACTTGGAGGGCCTTGGGTGTACCCCCAGCCTAACTATGAAACAACTGAAAAAGGGCTGACTGGTCTCTGCTCATACGGACCAGAGACTGGTCAGAGGGGGCCAGCAGTCTCACACTGCTGCCTTGTACCATACATGGCTACTTATATCCCCAAGTCCCAGCCCAGGCCTGGCACTTGTTAGGGACTTCAATTTGGGGTGAAGAACAATAAATAGAAATCCACATTCATCCAGCCATCCAGTAATTCATTCCTCTAGTCAAGCAACGATAGTTTTTGGCGTATGCACTATATGCCAGATTCTGGCTAGGCGCTAGTAATAGAGAGACGAACAGACCGGACAGACACCTAAATTTCTTGCAGTGTTACACAGTGTATCAGAAATTGAGTCTCAGGTTTGGATACCAATGCCAAAATTAGGTACCTTACCAAATGAATAACACCTTCCCTGTCCTCAAAACCCTTATGGTCTCATCCAAGAGTATTTAAAAATGTATAAGTAAGTAATTATGTTATAGTGAGACAAGTGTTCTCATGGACGAATGCTTAATGGAGGTGGAAGACTTAATTAAATGTTATATTTTTAAAAAATTCATTTAAATGAATTTGAGCTGTAAAAAAAAATGCATTAAAATATTGTTTCATAGTAGTGGTGAATGATTGTTTTCTTTGTGTTTTACATTTATATTTAACTATTTTCCACAATAAGCAGGTATTACGTTATAATCCAAAAGTATTATATATTATTTTTTAAAAAGCACTCTACTCACATTTTGGATTAGCTACACTAATGATGAAGTAGATAAGCCAAAACCCCCAAATTATTTCACTGTGATCTAGGGATTACATTATACAGGTGAACCTCAATAACACACATCTCCCGGATCCAAATGCACAGGTCAGATTAAGTTCCGTTAAACCAAGCCTGTAGTATATGTGTGGTTGTAGCCAGATATGATCACTCATTTCCTGATGCAGATGTTGGTCTGACGTTGCCCCGCATGCTTATGGACAAAGGAGGTGCCACACAGAGTTGTTCCTGAAGATTTACCTTCATGATTATGATTTCTTTGGACTGACCTTAAATGAGTTTTTATCTTAAGAATACATTCCTATGGTGGTCAAGGGGAAGTAATGTGTAGCAAGAGTTCTGATAATTCACAAGATGGATCATGCAGAGTTGGTCATATTCAACGAAAGCCCATGAAGCTCCAAATTAGGTTTGCAAAATAATTTCAAGTAGTACTGTGGCCAACCTCCTATGCCATTTAAATGAAAGTGACATCCAAATACAGTATCAGTCTCCTCTTTCTTACCACTTTTCTGGACATAGTACATACCAGACACTTTAAACTATCTGACATTTCCCAAGATAGTATGCTTTATCAGGTCCCAACCTTTTATGCTTGCTATGCCCTCTTTCTGGAAAGTTCTTCCTCCTAAGGTGCGTGCTGACATCAACTTCTCCTGAAGACCAGCTCTAATGTCACCTCCTTTGTGAAGACTTCCCCAACTGCCTGCACTCCCCAAGCACAGGTAGTCTTCCTCTACTCTTTTGTGCCAGCAACTTTTATCTTCCCTCATTACAATGAGCTCTTTGAGGGGGGACAAAAAGCTGAGTAACCTCGGCATCACAGGTTCTTAGCATATTTAATGCTTATAAAACAAATGTATTAAAGAAAGACACAGAGAGCATGAATTGCACTGTTTTTTTGAAAATCCGCCCCCTTTTTTAAGAGCTGGATCTGAACCCAACTCTATCTCATTCCCAGTGACCAAAGGGCTGGCACTGTTTCCACTCCTTGTAAGAAAGATTTGTGAACATGTTAAAATATCACCGTACCCTCAGTTTGCACCCAAGTCAGCATAAATAATTCTCATAAGGAGGCAGTTCCATGTCCCAAGAACCCAGAAAGAAGAAAAGAGCAAAGTGACATGGATGCTATCAGAGTAAATACAGACTCAAATACATTTTGCATCTGGATGTGCAGATTCTAGAGAAGGTACGGTAGGTATGCACGTATGGGATGCTCAAAGAGACACCCCTGGACATCCTAAGGGCAACAGAAAAGACATCCTTGCTTCTGCTTCTGGTGTAGCTCACACAGTCAGTCTCTAAACACAGCTTCATGAAGAACCTACTAAGAACTTCCTCTGCCCTAATGGAAATGGCGTCAAAGTACCTCTGACTTGGAGACGCTAGCCCCAGGCTTTACACACACCAGAAACTCAAGACGGTGCTGATTCATTGATTAGCAAGCAAAGGCAGTTCAACAGTACAGATTTCAAACTTAAAGAGGTGGTAACAATGTGAGGTTTAGACCAAATTATAGTTGAATCCCCTCTTCAGTGTCTCTCTCCAATGGTCATCCATATTCCTTTCACACAGTTCTAACATCAGGAGGTTTACTAACACCCCTTCACTTTTGGACACTACTGACTGTGAGAAAGGTCTTTCTTACTTACACTGGGGCAGAACTTTTCATCTTGTAGCTGCTACCAAGAGTCTCATGTCAGCTCTTACGGAAAACTTGGGATTCTGTCTCCTTAGGATCTTAACTATCTTCTACTCAGACATCTTCACTTCCTTCACCTGTCCCTCCTCACATGATCTGTTTTCAGTGATGATAATTGTGATATCTGCTCTTCCTCTAAACATTACTATAACCCAGGCATGCTGAGCACCATGTATATAGATCTCAATTAATAGACACCAAACCCTCGAAGTGGGCATTATTAATCCCATGATAGAGCTGAGAAACTGGAGACCTACAGCAAAGCAGTTTGGCTCTGAGGTCCCTGGATGGCTACAGTCACATTTACATTATAGACAGTCTGCTCTAGAAGCAGTGTGGGGTATGGGGGGGAGGTGGGGGGGAGGGTAAACACTGGGGACTTGGAGGCCTGTGATGAGGCTGACTGTCCTGTACTTGCCCCTCCCCAGCCCCCTCTTTCTGCTAGCCAAATGTACTTTGCCTTTCGTCCAAGTCATTTTAATGGAGCAGAAAATGTACACATCTGGGGCAGCTTTGCAACCGCAGCTCCATTGTGCTATCCTGTGGAGTTCTGCAAAGCCTTGGGTTAATGTCAAGCTCCTTCAGTTTAGCCAGCTGAAGCATGTTCAGTGGCAGCAGCAGGACTTATGTTTCATATTACTGCATGGAATTCTCAGTGTACTTTGAGAAACTATTTTAAGGAGACCTGGGTTCTGTGAATTTTAAAAGCAATTGGAGCGTGTCTTTTCAACCTCTCCACTAATGATTGACCACATTTTTTCATGATTTTGCCTTTTTTTCTCTGTGATATTTAATTTGACTTTTAAAGTCTCTGCTTTAAAATTCTTGCTCCCACTCCCAGAAAGTACCTTGTGGGCTGTGAGTTCAGGGCCCCCATCTTCTTAGGTAGACTCAAGGAGTGGATAGGCAACTAGGAGCTCTGGACCTGCTGGGAGGCCCATGGTGGGCATTACCTTGAGTTGGTTGCTGTCACCCCAAAGCAGGAGCATCAAGCCAGTGCATCCATGTGAACATGATCATGAAGTCTGGCTGGATTTGGTTGTGGGTTTGGGGCAGGGGAAGAGAACAGCAGTAGAGAGCAGGAAGGAAGGAAAGAGAGTTGCTGTTGAGGACAAACTCAAAAGCCAGTGGACATTGCCTGAAGTTAGAGGGAATGCCAATTTGTCCTGCAGGTGATAGCTTGGAGGGCCAAAGGAATATGGGCTTTGGAATTGGCCCAGAGGTTAAGTCCTGACTTTGCCACATCTGTTCTGTGACTTGGGCAAAAACAGTTCACCTCCCCGAGCCTCAGTTTTCTTATCTGTAAAATGCAGTTATTTTCTGGAGTTCTTGTGAGACTCCAGGCAGCAATTTTTCACCCTTTCTGTGTATCAGGATCATCTGGGAAACTTAAAAAATATCCCACTCCCAGCTCCAGTCCCCTAAGATCTTGATTCAGTTGGTCTGGGGATAGGTCCTGTGCATTAAGTTTTATTTATTTTTTTAATTCCCAGATTATTCTAATGTCAGACAAGGTTGAGTTCTTCTAAGCTGGAAAATTTTAAGGTAACATACCAGTCATTGAAATTGCTCAACGAGTTGTACATATTACATTCAGAGGAAATACACAGGGCCCTGAACTGTCTATGTAACCTCTCTGAGGAACAATAATTTCTTCATATCAAACATGACATACCAACGTGAAAACAAGGCAGCATATTAACATCTTAGGCCCTGGATCCAAATCCTGACCTAATAAGTAAGGGCTATTCTTCCTAACTGTGTGGTCATGGACAAATTTCTGAATCTAAGCCTCATTTTCTTGAAGGGAATATTCATACAGCTTCATAGGGTTGTTATGAGAATTAAATGAGATATGTAAATGTAAATGTCTATGTAAAATGCTTGGCACAGTGCTTAACACAGTGAGTCCTCAATAAATGGAAGTTGCTGCTCTTGTCATGAGTATTATTATGTTTATTATGAGAGCTCTTATCCCCTTGCTGAGAGTAAGGTGCCCAATGAACATTTATCGTATCAAATTTAATATAATGTGTTGAACAATGCTGATAATTGTCCAATAAGTGACCCAGCATGCTTCCATCCAAGTGCCACGTCTTTTCGGTCACTAAAGCAGCTCAGATTTCACACATTCAAGTCTCTGAGGCTCAGGACCTTGCCTGAACTTGCAGCACCACTTCTAAGATACTGTGTTTGGAGCCACACATTCTTTCAAACTGACTATGTGAAGTATTTTCTTAGAATAAATAAAAACTTGTATGCATTATACAAAATGTAAAATGCAAAAGCACTTATAGCAATTGAAAGCCTTGTGAACCTGCATCTCAGCTTGATGTTCACATTAAGCAGGCAATGGTCAAGCTCAACCAGTTAGATCTCAGGTCTGTTACAACCTTACGTGGGTCACATACAGGAGTGGGTCATACAGATGACCCGAATCCAGGCAGTTCTCTTCAGTAGTATATACTCTACATAAGCAACACAAAGCAAACAAATTCCCAATGGTCAAAGACCAAAAGAAGTTTGGTTGAACAAGTGTTTGTTTAGGGTCTTTTGTATGCCAGGCTAGGTACTAGGATACAACAGTGAAAAAACAGATAGGGTCTCTTCTCTACTGGAGCAAACAAAATTCCCAATGTGGCCCAAAAAACAATAAAAGCCCCCTTTTATTTTCTTTTAGTTTTCTTTTAGTGTCACTAGATAGACTGACATTTTCAAACAGTTATCTCTAAGGAAAAAACAAATGGCTGAAGACCAGTAGAAGAGATTGTGACAAGGGAACATTATTTGAATTGGTTTTGCAAAGAAACCAAAAAAGGTGGCTTACCTTGGGAGAATGCAACTTGCCTCAATTATGAATTTTAATTAGGGGCCAATTAGTTTTAGAAGCTGTCTCTGGTTTCACTTATTAGATAAACTCACTCTGTTATTTTTCAGCTGAAATGTTACTTCCTCAGGAAAGTCCTTCTTGACTTGTTCCTCCTATCACTCTTCACAGACCAACTTAGGTCCCTTTTACATATTTTCACAGCTCCTTCTATTTTTCTTCAGGGAGTTTATTGTAGCATATAATATACACTTATTCTATTATTGTCTGTCTCTGCCAGTAGGCCAAAAGCTCCACTAGAGAAGAGACCCTTAAGTTTTCTTCACTGTTGTATCCTAGTACCTAGCCTGGCATATTGGAGGCTCTAAACAGATACTTGTTGAATAAGTGCAAGGTGAAACATAGACCCTGGAGGAGAGGAAAGCCCCCCAAAATTAGAAATAAGAGGTATTCTCAGGGCTTTATTCTGTCCCTCTGAGTCTCACCTTCCTCTTATGAGTGTGTCTCTGCTTCTGGGCCCCTACCATGTCTGGCTCCCAAGTGTGGCCCAAAAAACAACAAAAGCCCCTTTTGTAATTTTCTTTTAGTGCCACTAGATAGGTTGACATTTTCAAAAGGTTATCTCTAAGGAGAAAACAAAATGGGAGTAATTATAGAAAAAATGTGCATAGTAGAAAAATGGTCAAGTTGACAATCACACATAGTTGACAAAGGCTAATTCCAATACCAATATAATAGTATCAGAAACCTCACTGGCACAGTTCATGGGCCTCCTGGGAAACAAAATGGTGATTCTGCTTCATGCTGCCAGGCTAGACTTCTTACCCTGCTGTTGGCTGAAGTCACTGACTCTAACCCCCTAGTCTTGTGATGATTCCAACATTATTTGGAAGGAAACAGGTCCTTCAAAGACCATATGCTAGTTCTCTGGTTACCATCTCTGCTCATCTCAAGCACCTTGTGTCTCAGAATGTCTGCCCTTGACAGGTCCTCATATGGTCAGAGTATAGCCCACAATGTCATTCACTCTTTGGCTTTTGTTTGGTAACTCTGGCTGCCATTCTGATGAGAAGCACAAAAGGGAACATTCATTCAGAAAGTTAACTCATCTCTGAAACTCACAGCAAATTATGAACAACTCTTTTTTTTTAGGAATGTCTCCTAATCAGACCATAAATTCAGTATAAAATCAGAAGAAAGGAATGAAAATGGAACTAACAATTATTGATTTCCATGATAGGAACTGTACTGATTGCTTTATGTATGAACTCCTTTCATCTTTTCAAAACAGCCCATAAGGCTGATACTATTATTATCTCCATTTTTCTGATGAGGAAGCTAAGACTTAGAGAGGTAATAGAAGTTGTTTATAGTCACGTGGAGAAGACTTGAACCTCAGTTTCTTTTTTTTTTTTTGAACCTCAGTTTCTTGATCCAAAGCTTGGGTTTCAGGGCACGTTTTGATGTAGGCCCTGCCTCAGAGTTTCCTGAGGCAACAGGAGCTAAACTGCCTGTGGAATTTAATTCCTTTTCCTGAAAGGCTTGAATCTCGACCTAAAAATCAGAGAACTGGGCCTTAAGGGAAAGTCAAACAACTATCATTCTAACTATCCCTAACTTGAGTAGCTAATGTTTCTGTGAATACTGAGAATCTGATGACATTATCTGACCTGAATCTCTCAAGTACTCTGAGTTTTCTAACTGTTTAAACAAATTTCTACAGTCTTATACTTTCTGTTGATGGGTGTTTGAACATGCTGGGAATCACCTGTTACTTCATGGTCTAGATGGAGGCTCCTCTGAGCCAGAACAAAAGAGGATCAGAGAGCTCCAGTCAGAGATATCTCTGGGTGAAGAAGTGTCACCTCCCCACAAACCCATTCTTAACCTGCTGTTGTTTGGAGGAATATGAGTAAGAATAGGAATA
Organism: Crocuta crocuta; assembly: GCF_008692635.1. Taxonomy (NCBI): domain Eukaryota; kingdom Metazoa; phylum Chordata; class Mammalia; order Carnivora; family Hyaenidae; genus Crocuta; species Crocuta crocuta. The sequence goes on from NW_027532591.1 coordinate 1,412,921, forward strand.
ATAACCATGAACTTTTGTAGAATGCTTTCCTCAGGTCAGCCTTTACATACATTTCTCATTTAATCCTCAAAACAATCCTGGGTAGTAGGTATGATTAGACAGCCTCATTTTAAAGTTAAGAAAACTGAGGCATTGGGATATTAGATAACTTGTCCAAGGTCACTCAGAAATAAATGGTGGAGCCAGGATTTGTATCTCAGGCTGTTTGTCTCCAGAGCCCCAACCGTGGACTTCTACTCTAATTCTGGTTCCCCCTGGGTCTATGACTCTTGCCTCAGTGAGGGTGATCTGTGTCCTTCTAGCCAGCATGTAGAAATGATAGAGCATCATCCTCAGAGGGTTGTCTAGATCATCTTGATCAGTCCAGGCAATGCCCTGGCTGGCACTATCTACAAAAGCACCCTGGAGTTCATTGATATTTTCATCCTATGTTGTGGTAGGTGGGAGTGTACTAGAATCAATCCATAGTAGAAAGAAGAGTTTATTTTATTTATTCAAAACCAGCTTCTTTATTTAGTAGCACAGTAAGGCTACCTATTATGCTAACCAGAAAAAAAAAAAAAGTCATTGACCTCTGAGTTTTTACATCACGATGGAGAAATGACTCATATATACAATTTACATCATATTTTCTGTTGATAGTTCTTTTTAATATATTCCTTTTGTGCCACTGGTAGGTGAATTGGAGTGCAGAATATCAAAACCCTACCTCCCCCTTTTTACTATCAGGCATAGCCTTATAATGGAAAGATGGCAAGAAGAGGGGAAAACAGGATAATCCATTAAGGGTAAAACATGTCTCCTAAAACAGAATAACAGGAACAAGGCACACAGAAGTTTGTGAGACTGTAGAGAAAGCAGTTAGGGAGACATTTAACTCAACTGGTAGGCAGAGTAGGTAACACCAGGACCCCACCTCCACCCTTTTAATGGGTCCTGCTGCACTGCTGGGCCATCAGATGGTTTCTAATCACTGAGCTCTGCTTCTGGCTCTGGGACCAATTCTAGAGAGGTAACATGACCTAGAAGAAGTTATGAGGCAACAATAAAAGTAAAAAGTACACAGCCTTGGAACTCTAATTTGGGTTCAGTTAATATTCCATCACCAAGTTACTTGGGGACCTTGGGCAAATCTCTAACTCTCAGGTTCTTCCACTGTCAATCAGAGTCTTATAAGGCTGTCGCAGCATCTAACAGGCTGCATGGAAAGTGCGTGGCAGGCAATGCCTCATTCATGGTATGTTCCCCCAACTATCAGTTGTCCTCGTTCTCTTCTTCTGAGGGAGTCTTGTTTCCTTTTAGGAGGTCACAGGGTAATGACAAGGATAGATCTCCAAATGCCAGTTATTTTTGGCTGAAACATCTTCCCCCCTTTACCCAAAGACTGGGCAGTTTACTGCAGAAATCACACCCACCATCCCTTCCTGGCCAACGATGGGGCAGTATGCCTTCTTTCAAAGCTGGGACCTTAGTAAGATCTATACTTTCATGAAGTTTTGGGACTTAAGTTGAGCTTGGGATTTTGTTGTATGCTTTTAAAATTATGTTCAGATTTTGTATATTTAAAACACGACTTTGGAATTGTGAAACACAGTGTTCTCAATCATAAAAAAGGATGAATTATGTTATGCCTTTCTGTTCCCGTTTCTGGGTTCTTTTTTTGTCTTCTTGTATGAATTTTTCTGTGATACCCTGCCTTATGTCCTAACTCATCTGGGATACTTGCTGTGAAAATTTGGGCAAGATTCTTAAGTCCTATAAGACTGCTTCATTCATTCATTCATTCATTCACTCACTCACTCACTCACTTATTGATGAACTATTTGTTGAGGACTTATTACATACCAGAAGCTTTTCTTAATACTTGGGATACAGTAAAGAACCAAACAGACTGAGTTTTATCTCTAAAATGGGAAAATTAACTTACCTATTAGGACTGTTGAGAGGAGTGAATGGGATAATATGTGTAAAAGAGAAGAGGAGGCAAAGAGAAAGACTAAACTTCATTGAGTTCCCTGCTCTGTTCCCAGTAATACTAGATGCTTTACCTACAATTCTCATAATAACTTTGGAAAATGATTGTTATCTTTTTTCCCCCACAGATGTATCTACTGAGGTTCAAAAGGAAGAGTGAGGGCACAAATCACACCCCAGATTTAAACCTGGTATGAAGTTCCCATTCTATGTTGCCTTCAGTGGTCCCTGGTATACTACTTGTCACTCTATGGTATGTCAATCCCCATCACCAGCTCTGTGCAGAATGTGAGGATTTGTACCCCTCTTCCTGCTAGCTGATACATCTGATAACACCAACTGTGGTTTGGGTAGAGTAAGGGCTACTTGAATGGAAAATCCAAATCCTATCCCCTACTTCCTTGAAGAACAAGACATATGCCTTACATTTACAGATTTAATTTGCCATTGGAATATGCAAACAGTTATCAATAACTCTAAGTCACCAGGGGAAGAACTCTGGTCCTTTGGCAGACGGACGCATCAGCTTAGGAGACAGATGGGACACGGACTCTTGGCAAGAGGAATATTCTTTTTCCCAAGCTAACCCATTTCTGCGGCTATGACCTTTAGAGATGAAATGCTCAAAACTCTATCCTCTGACTCTTACCACTTCCCAGGTGGAGACAGACCTCAACTGTACAAACAGCAAGATACATTTTTCCAACGTGAGATGCTCAATGTCTAAGGGAAAGAGAGTCTGCCAGGACATGTTCACTTAGGGGCTGCACACTTTCAAGAGGCAGACAGCAGAGTAGAAAATCAAATAATTGTGCTTATACTTGGCAAAGGGGCTACAAAACTGCCCCAAGCTGAGAAAGCTGGACTTATGCACCCTTTTCTCTTCCATCTCTCTGTGTGGACAGGTCATAGCAAAAGCAGACAGCAGATGAGTCAGTAGAGGAGCCAGATAAGCTCTGTCTACATTGCTTTGACTTTTTGAGCAAATCTTTAATCTTTGGTATTAAGAAAAGGAAGGGCAATGCCAGAGAGCACTAGCTGTCACTGAGAAAACGTGTGAGGGTTATCAGAGTGAAAAGACAGGCACAGAAGAAGCAGAGCAGAGCTTTGCATGCAAAAAAGGGAAGAGAAAAAAAAATCCTTTTCCTTGGCATGGAGAAATTTCATCCTGAAGGTTCTTTTTTTTCTTCTTTTCTTGGCAATGTAATAAACACCTTAAAATAGAGTTATAAAACGGAAACAGATTCTATAGAAGCAGGAAACCAAGAATAGTGACTTCAGAGAACTTATGGCCCAAAGCTCTCACTCTAGATATGATGAAACTGAGGACAGAAGGACAATGATTACCCAAAGCCAAAGGATTTGTCTTTGACCAAGTCATTCCTGGAACCCAGGCTCTGGTGGGCCTTTTGTCTGCCCTAATTCCCAGGCTTTCTCTCAATTACAGGGGATAGGCTTCAGCAGAAAGCGATCTCATCTGCGCCCATGGCATTAGCTTACCTAGTCCCAGAGAAACATAATTCATCATTTTCACGGTTTTGCATCAAGAAGAAGCCTCTCCTGGTTGGGGAGGGTATGGTGAGGAAGCCTCCCAATTCTCTACCCTTAAATGTCACCTTCCCCTGAAGTCTCTCTCCAATCCTGCTGCCGTTTCCATGTTGTCCCCTCTGTACTATCTTCTATTCTCACCCTTCCCATCAAAGGGGGCTGTGGATTCTCTAACACACTGTCCAAAGCATGGTCCCAATTCATTTTGGGGGGTGTCCCTAAGCATAACTGAGGCATTCTAGATTCCCAAAGAAGCTTAACTGAAACCAGGACGAAAGAGACGGCAGCAGAATGTAGTGGAGTGATCTGAGCTTTGAAATCAGACAAACCTGAGTTCAAATCCCAGCTGCATAGTGCATTAGTTATGCAGACCTGAGCAAGTCACTTGACTTCTCTAAAGTTTGGTTTCCTGATCTGTAAGACAGGGACACTTACCTCCCAGGGTATTTGGTACAATTAAATGAGAGAGCAAACAGAAAGCATTTAGCCCAGATCTTTGTATACACAGTGGGCACTGGTGTGCCCAAAGCATGCAAAAAAAAAATCTGATTTAGAAAGCACAGGTTTAGAGACAATCATTCAAAGTATATTTCCTGAGCCACCTTCTCTGTGCCAGACCCTGTGCAAAGTGTTGGGATGAAGACAAATAAGAAATGGTCCTTATCCTGCAGGAAATATTTTTTTCATGGATGTTATGGGTTGAATTATGTACCCCTGCCTCAAAGCTACGTTAAAGTCCCAAATCCCAGGATCCCAGAAATAAAGTATTTGTAGATGTAATCAAGTTACGATGAGGCCATTAGGGTGGGCCCAAATCCAATATGGCTGATATCCTTATAAGAGGAGAAAAATGTCATGTGAAGACAGAGACACAGAGGGATAATGCCACATGACTGCAGAGGCAGAGATTTCAGAGATGCAGCTGTAAGCTAAGGAATACCAAAGATTGATGGCCACCACCAGAAACTAGGAAGAAGCAAAGAAGGAGGGTGCATGCCTCTGCGGACATCTTGATTTTGGACTTCTGGTCTTCCGAACAGTGTGAGTATAAATTTCTCTCTCTCTCTTTTTAAAAAATGTTTTAAATCTTCATTTATTTTTGAGAGAGAGACAGAGTGTGAGCAGGGGAGGAACAAAGGGAGAGGGAGGCACAGAATCTGAAGCAGGATTCTGAGCTGTCAACACAGAGCCTGAGGCGGGGCTCAAACTCACAAACTGTGAGTTCATGATCTAAGCTAAGGTCAGTAGCTTAATCAACAGAGCTGCTTGGACACCCTAACTTTCTCTTGTTTTAAGCCACCTAGTTTCTGGTACTTTTTCAGCTGCACTGGGAAACTACATACTTGGGGAGATATGCAAGGGAGCAAATGTAATAATTGTGACAGAAGTGGAAAACACTGACGGACTTTGTTTAGCTAGGCCTGTTACATTTGTCCAATTATATAATTTCGGTTCAACCAGGAAGACTTCTTGGGAGGCTCAGTGCTGATGGAGGTATGTGTAAGTGGAGGCAGTTTGTCCAGGAAATGGACCGCTGGTGTCTGCTTGAGAAAGCCAGGAAAGGCTTCCCAGAAAGGACAGCTGGAGGCTGGGGCCTGAAGGATGGCTAGAAGTTCAGCAGGTACGGGGTCAGGGAGAGGGGACATCATTTGTGCTAGAGAGCCCATATGTGCAGAAGCAGAAAAATGTGGACTAGTTTTAGAACTTGGGGGGAAACTACCAATATGTAATCACTGCTGGAGCTCAGTGCAGAGATTTATCTGCCTTCTAGACTTCTTCACCTTGCCATCCCACAGGCACCTCTTACACAAAATGTTCCAACTTGAACTAGACCCTGCTTTCTACCCCTACCCATACCTCCTCCTACCTGTTCTCCTCCTGCCTGCCCCGACTGGGTGAATGGCCTGCCACCCACTCATCCAGCCTTTCGAGAGGTCTCAGAGCACTGGTGTACTCCCCTCTTGGAAGTTGACTGCCTTTTTCATCTCTGATTTACACCAGCATTTCTGGGCTTTACTATCTCTGGTTCTAATGGATTCTCACTTGGCACAAGCTCCCAACTCTCCAGCTGTGTCTCTCGGCCATGGCCATCTTTCTTCCAGCCAAGCCTCTCTGCCAGATAATTAATGATCTGTAAACAAATGCTTAATTGCACCAGGGGAGCACGTATCTAAAGAAACTTTGTGATAAAGCAAAGGATCCTTTTTATAACATGAAGAACACTTCTCTCACAAACTCTCCCTCACCCCCAGCTCATCATTTAGTCTGGATTTTTGTTTCATGTATTAAATCTAAACCTCTTTTACAGCAAAAGCCACAAAACAAAAGAACAAAAACCTGCCCAAGGGACAGATGGTATCATCCTGAGGTACAGACGTGTCAGGTGCTTCCTTTCTGAGACACTTTTTTCTTTAGACTTGGCCCTTAGACTTAAGACTTGGGCACTTGCTAGGAGAAAGGAAATTTTGGCTCCTGGCAAGAAGGAGCGGAAAATGTGGACTTATTAAGAATCTAACATATGCCTGCCTCTTTTATTTATGTTCTCTCATTTTCCTCTTCACAACGCCCCCATGAACTGCTATCCATTGTAGAAATAAAAAAGTTAAGCACCTTGCCCAAGCTAGCACAGCTACTAAGGGGGAATGACTGATATTGAAGGGGTGCCTGGATGAAATATAATGAGATTATTCTCTCAGCACACCCGTTCGAGCTGTTCGAGCTGTCTAGTCAGCCATATTGCCTTTTCAGATTGGATATGAAGTCCTGAGTCAGACAGTACTCCTTTTGACCAGCCATGCTGATTACCAGAGTGTGTGGGTCCCCCGAGCTTGGTGGGCCAGAAGGTGCAATGGGAACCTTTCTTTTTGCTGCTGTGTGGGGGCTCTGCCCTCCTACTGGGAGTCACTGTTGGGTGCTGCCATGGGAGGGGCCAATTCAGCCACATTAGCCCTTCAGAGAGGAAGCACCTTGGCTCTGATCTGACACTGAGCCTCCTCTAGGGAGTTTGAAAAGGTGGTTTTGTGCAGTTCTTAATGGCCCAGCTGTTCCTGAAAGAGGAAGCACAGCAACATTTTTAGAAAAGCTAGTGGGGTGTGGCAGAACCCAGGAACTATACCCACAGAAAGTCTCTGCCTTCATAAAGTGTGGCTTCAGAAAACACTTGGTGTTCACAGAGCACCTGCCCCATTCCAGGTCCTGTGCTGCCCTGGATCTTCAAACTCTCCCCCTTGGAGGTCCTCTTCCTATCTGTGCTTATATGTGCTCAAGTCTGTCCCAGCCTAAAACCACCACAGCAGCCACCTCAAAGCCTCACTCATCCCTGCCTCACCTTTAGTTACTTCCGTCTCTCTTTATAAGCAGAACTTTCTGAGAGAAAGTGCAGTCTATACTTATTATCAGATTTCACTCACTTCCCGTTCACTCCTCAGCCTCACCGCAGCCTGGCCTTCCTTTCTACTGAACCCATTCTCCAACGTTACCAGTGACCTACTGAGTTCAAGGACACATTCCTTCATCTGGTCTCAGCAGCATTCACACTGTTGACCTGGCCTTCTTCCAGAAACATTTTTTCCCTTTGACTTCAGTAGTCTTGATTTTCTTCCTACTTCTTTTAATGATCCTCAGTCTCCATGGTAGGCTCCTCCTCTTTGACCCACATTTTAGATGTCAATCTCCCTCAGAATTCTGGCCTTCTTATTCTGTATCCTCGTATACTTAGTGCAGACTTCTCTCCTGAGCTCCCAACACATGTGTATACAGCTGCTTACTAGCCCCCTGGACTTTGAGATCTAAATGGCATCTCAAATATTCCAAAGCCATCCTTCAAACCTTTCTCCCAAGCCCATTTCTTCTCAAATGTGCCCCCATTTTAAAAGGCAAAAGATTCATATGATCTGAAGAGAACCAGAGTATAATTGAGCCCCATTTTAGTAAAGAGGGCTGTCATCCACCATGATCAGTTTAGAAATCTGAGAGTCCTTGACTCTTCCTGTCTTCTCATCTCTCAGTCATCAAATCTTATCAATTCTGACCCCATAACTATCTCCCAAATCTTCCTATGTCCTTTCTTCTTTGCTGTATTCTAGTTTAATTTTTTTCTCTGCTCTTAGATCTTGCCCCTTCCCGACACATTCTCCAAACTATTGTGATTTTGCCCATATGCAAACCTGATCCTGTCACTCCTTGAATAAGACTTCCAAAGGCTTCTTATCTATCTCCAGACAAAGTCTCACATAACTTGAATCCTGTATAGTCTGTCCTCTACCAGCTCTCTGGGTTGGACTTAGGCTATGTATTCCTTCATTCTTTGCTGCAGTCAGATGGATTGCCACCTGGCTCTCTTCCCTCTTCTTCTTGTGACTCTTCATTTTGGATTAATTGTAGATTCACATACAGTTGTAAGAAATAATACAGAGCAATCTTATGAGATCTTCACCCAGTTTCCCCCCATAGTAACATCTTACATACTGTAGTACAATGCCACACCCAGAAAATTGACATTGACACAATCCATTGACTTTTTAAATATTTTACCAGTTTTACATGGACTTATTTGTACATGTGTGCGTATTTAGACATTCAGTGATATGCACTTTTATCCCCTGTGTAGATTCATGTAATCACCACTTCTGTTAAGATATAGAACACTTCCATTGGGAGGCTCAAACTAGCCTTCTTGTGGTTCTTTCAAGGGGCCAACTTTCTTTTACTTCCATCTCTTCACACAAGCTGCTCCCCACCCCTGCCCACACCCTTCATTTGGTCAATTATTAGTTATCTTTCAGGCCTTAACTTAAAAATCAATTCCTCAAAAAGATTTCTCTGATCCCACAGTTGGTTAGGCCCTTGCTCTCTGTTCCTTTAGCACTCTAAATTTCTTCTCTCCCATCAAAGCACCTATTTTCTCATTACTTGAGAGAGTAACCTGCATGAGAGCAAAGGTTGTGTGTAGGTACTTGACATCTGTATCTCTAATATTGGACACAGTACCTTCTACAAGAGAATTCCTCAATTAAAATGGGCACAGGTTAGAAATTCATGAAAACTGAGGAGTCAGGAGGGGAGTTCCCTCCCTCAAGGAGCTCTAGTCATGAAACGGGAAACTCCAATACGTGAATTAGTGCTATCTTAGAGGGAAGCACTGAAGGTTGTGGGGGTCTGGAATATCTATTTTCCTTTCAGCCAGGACCAGAAGGCCTCCAGGACATGTGCCCAGAACCTTTAGCACAGTTTGGCAGGTCAGCTAAGTGGAGCAGACACTGTGGTAATAAGCCCAAATGCCTGATTTCAAAGACATCAACTGGACAATTTTCTCAGCTTTATAACCATAGACTGAGTAGCAATTGTGGCCACAGACTGGGTCCTCATGTTAGCCACATGATAATCCCTGACTTTGGCACAGATCCTGACACTAGCCAACTATGTGACAAATATAATATCTTCCACAAGAACAGGTAAGGTACACAGGTAATGGCCGACTTTCAGGGCAAACACACTCTGACCCAAGGAAGGCAGAATCCAAAACATATGTTCTGTCATGTACGGGGTCAATAGCATAAACATCCATTTTATACCCTGAGAAGAGAAATAGAATTATTGAGTCCCAAAGCATTCAGGCTGGAATGTCCCTTAAAAACATTATGGCCCCTCACATCACCTTTTATAGCACAGGGAATGGGGACTGAGCTCTTTGTATATAGGAGTACAAATGTTAACATTTCACATCTAGCTTTAGATGCAAAAGCCTTTGTTCCCATTTCTGAGTCTTCTCTAATTGATTTTACCAAAGTGTAAATGGTCTTTGACTCAGAAATATCAAACTGAAGATTTTACCTGGCCTCCAGCTAGCCCTCTCTGATATACTCTCCCCCACCAGCCTGAGTGATCTATTTAAAGCACAAAGCTGGCCAGGTTACTCTCTTGCTTGAAACCTTTCACTAGCCTCCCATCACCTTCAGAATAGAGTCCAGGTTCCTTAGTCTCCAGACTTAGCACAGCCCTACCTCTTCTCCAGGCTTCTTTCTGGCCTCTCCTCACATCCCCCTTTACTGACCACACCATGGAGTTTTATGTGGCTGTTGAAGCTCTGCCTGTTCTAAGAATGTTTTTCTTACCAATATTTGCCTGGTTAACTGTTTCTTAACCTCCATGTTCCACCTTAGCTATTATTTCTTTCAGAGAGCTTTCCCAGAACCTCTGGGTTGGGTTACCATCCCTTCACCCTGTCCTATTACCACGCCTTCCCCCACCCCAATATGCCACTTAGAACCTTTGATTGGGCCATGTTATTTGTGAGTCTGCATCTCCAGGGGTCTGTGCTTCTGCAGGACAGGAGTTGCATCTTAATCATCCCTCTCATCTTGGTGCCCATCACAGGACCTGGCACACTGAAAGCTCTTGGGAATTCCGATAGAAAGGTCAAACTATTTCATGAGTAACATTCACTGAGGGTTAACTGTGTGCCAGGAGCAAGGTGCTCTGCATGTAACAGGTCACTTCTTTTCTCTAATAGCACTGGGACCACACAGCACTCTTAATGAAGCCCTCTGCACCCAGAGTGGTGAATTACAGTGTCCCAGAGAGGTTCCAGTAATAGAGACAGTCTTTAGGTCCTGGCCCTGGCCCCACCCTCCACTGCAACCCATGGCCACTGGACTCAAGTCTGCCCTCTCCCCTCATATCTTGATTTGCTTTTCTACCCAGCCCTTTCTGGTAGGATTCAGGGTCAGACTCTTTGCCTGTCTTTCTTTTTCAATTCTACCTCAGATACTGGCTCTCATCCTCAGGATTAAGCTCTGCAGTCTGCAAACCTAACCTGTTCCACCCCAGGGGACAGCCTAGGCTCTAGACCTTGCATCCCAACCCAGGTCCTTGATTATATGAGAAGAAAGAATAGATAACCATGGCATTGGTTACATGGCTGTTCCAAGGACAACAAGGAAGCTCAGTTGAGTAATGTGTCCAGGATCACAGGGCCTGGCTTCTGCCCAATACCAAGACCCAGACATGGCATCTCCTCTTGTGTGGAGGACAAACACCCTCTTCTTTCAAACAGCCCCCTTCTGTAGCCCTTTGAATGCCTGCCTACATGTCCATTTCACATCTTGGTTGTGAGATGCCCAAGTAGGGGCTGTTACCTAGTATTTTTCCTGGTGTCCAGCCTGGCACAGAGAAGAGCCTTGGGAAAGGCAAGATAAAGGGACAAATAAGTGTCAAGATCAAGCTCTCACTAGTTCCCTCCCCCCCTCCCCCGACTTGGCTACAGTAGATGTTCTGCCCTTCCACTTCTGTTCCCAAAGGTACTTAGAATCCTCCTTTGCATTTGGTTTGGCACCAGAGAACCAAAGCTTCTGTAAAGCTGCCCCAACAAATGCATTTTCTCATCAAGTTTTCGATACTAAATCTCCCTGTAAAGAAACCACACCCTCAACATCTTAAGGAAAACTAGTCATGGTGTAATGGTTTAAATAAAAGAATTGTGAAATTCTGGGGAAAGTACCAACCTCTACCTTACCCCTTCTGTCCTAAGAATATCAAGCTCTCAGGTGAAATGTTTTGAGTCTGTGAAGAGAAAAGAGTGCTTTGGAGTACATAAAGTTGGGTTAAAATCCTGACTTTGACCCCCAGGACCTGCGGACCTCAGGGAAGAAATCTGAGAATCATTCTGTGCTCTACCCTCTTCCTTACTCACTCCAGCCAATCTCTCAACAAGTCCTGCCGGTTTCACCTTCTATATGGTTCTTCTCTGATCTCTACTTCAATTGTGAGCTAGTCCAGTGATTAAGCACCCAGGCTCTGGAGTGAAACTGTCTGGACTTGAATCCCAGTTCTTATTTACTATTCCATTCTGGGTAATTTACTTAATCTCTCAATGTCTGTTTTCTCACCTGTAAAATGAGGATTAAAAATCTTGGGTTGCTAGCAAGATTCAATGAAATAATCCCTATACAGTGCTAGCATAATTCCTGGTGCAGAGTTGGAGCCTGTAAACACTAGCTCTTCTTATTATCTCTCATTACCTCCTTTGTTCAGGCCATTATCATCTGACCCTTGCTCTCCTTGCCCCTTGCTTCTCTCAACCTCTGACCATCCCTACAAGGTCTCCTGCCTGGTTTCTCTTCTCTAGTACCTCTTCTCCAATCCATTCTTTGTGCCATTGCCAGAATATTCTCTCTAAAAGGCAGATTTGATCATGTGATTTGCAGAAAAGAAACCCTGTCACGGTGCCCCATTGTCCATAGAATAAGCACTGTCCCTAGCTTTGCAGACAAGGCCCTCCGTTATCAGGGTCCCTGCATACTTTCCAACAATCATGAGAGGAAAATTTTACCCTGATTTTATTGCCTTGGAGTGGTGAACATCCCAAGGGTCTACAGTTATTCATTGGTCTAGCTGAGATTTGTACCTAACTCTTCTGAGCCCATAATGCTCTATGCATTGGCCACACTGCTTCTCCCCACACTGACCATCCACAAACTGACAATGAGCATCAGATAAGTAGGAAAGGAAGAGTGCTGGGATGAGAAAGAGGGACTGATGTGGAGACATCAAGTGGCCAACATGATCAGGGAAGGCTTCCTGGAGGGGCTGGATCTCTGAGGACCTGAAGGGACGGGGTAGCAGGGGTGAGACTGGAGAAAATGCTGAAGCTGCAATTTCAGAACTGTCTAGTGAAATGAAGTGAGATTCAAGTCTGAGTGGAAACGTGTGCTTCAGATGCTGCTCTCTTCTTCCTTGACACTGGCAGAACCCCAGGAAGCTCTGAGGTTTGGTTCTAGGTTTCAGTGTTAGTGGGGTTGGAAGAACTACGTTAGGTTGAAGGGCTTGCCACACCTTCTTTGTTATCCACAGATTAATGAATTCAAGGTTGGTTGGGGAGGGGAGGAGAGACCCTTCCTCTTAAGTTCTTCCCTGCAGAAATACTGCCCAAATATCCATCCATTTGCTCAGCAAAGCATCCCAGACACCTGTGGGGTACCAGACAGGTCCCACACTGGAAATGCAGAAAACAATCACAGGTGGTTCTTCGCTTTAAAGTACTCATGATTTAGTGGGGAGACTATCTCACAGTGACAATACTGTGTGAAAAGTGCTCTGGGGTCTGGGGTATGGAAAGCTAGGGAAATCTTCTCAGAGGTGATACCTGAGCAGTTTCAGAGTGAGCATATTCCTTCAAAAAGATTACTTGGGTTCAATTCCAAAGGCAAATCTGGGTTGCTTTTTTTTTTTTTTTTTTTTGTTTATTGTAATTGCAGGACAATATGTTCTTGCCTGGTGTCATACAGACCTTTTAGAATATGCAGGGCAGAACAGTAGTAGACTACCTGCTTTGGGAGACCTAAAACATACTTCCAAATACTCAGTGGAATTTCCCAAACCGGGGATAACATCATCACTTTACAAAATTTTATAACCTGGCAGAGAGTCTGCAGGTCACATGAGAGGAGAACGAACACACTCTCTCTGGCTATATTCAGGAACCAGTGAGGTAATGCAAAAGGACAGTGGCCTGGGATGCAGGCTACTTTGCACCACTGACTTGCTGTGTGACTCTGTATAGGTCAATGAACCACACTGAGCCTCAGCTGCCTCCTTTATCCAGTGGGGACAATATTACCTCGCCTGGTCACTAAATGGTAGCTACTGGTCCCAGGTCTCTCATTTCCAAGCTATACGTCCCTCTCTCTCAGCCTATTTCCTCATCTGTGAACAAGACAGAATAGTGAGGCTGTGTGCAGGGAAAGAATGAGAAAATATTCTCCAAGGGCTGTTCAGCTTTGACATCCCATGCATAAAACAACAGCCAGATTGGACTGTTGCTTAATTCTATCCAAACTGCCAGATAGGCATTTGAATAAGTAATCTAATATATACATTTTTATTCTATTCAATATTCAGGTCGTCTCCTGGCTGGATTGAGTATTCAGAATGATGATTGCTTCGAAACATACCATTCCAAATACGAATGAGGATATTTTTACAATATTCAGTTCAACAAGGATACGGAGGTATGAGATTAGGTTCTGCAAATAATCACATATTTCACATCTTGGACGCCTATACACATACTTACTACATGTCTTTCTTCATAACCTTGGAAATGCAAATCCCTGTACTCTTAGAGGCCTGAGCGACCCTCCTGTGCTGTCAATTCCCATGTGAAGATGGTAGAGCAGGGCAAAAAGACATGACCTCCCACCTGGTATTTGAGGCTCTGCTCAATAAGCTGTGATCTGGTCCCCTCATGCTCCAGCAGGGTTGGAGAGCTCACTACTTCTCAAAGCAGCTAATCCCACCCATGGACACTTCTGACTTGGGGAAATAGCCTCTCTAGTGGAACAATCTGCCTACTACTGGTATTCCTATATTGATTCTTGTTCTGTCCTCAGATATTCTTTCAGAGACCGAAGGCAATGACATTATTCCTTTTACCAAGTCAGCCTTTCCCTGAGCCGAATCCCGACTCCCTCCAACCAAACCCTGCTCTTCCTTTGTCCCCACACAAGACTCTGTTGGGATGAGCCCAAGGACACCAAGAACAAAGGTAAGCTCAAGATGCCCTGGTGAATTCTTTTTCTCTGGCTTCCCATGCCATTCAGTAAGAGAGAATAAAGCTTTTAATGTAACAGGGAAAAGTAGCTGATTCTGAGGAATTTTTTGCCAAGGCTTTTCAAGAAACAGAAAATGTTGGGGTGCCTGGGTGACTCAGGTGGTGAAGCATCTCAGGTTATGACCACACAGTTTGTGAATTCGAGTCCCGCATCAGGATCTGTGCTGATAGCTCAGAGCCTGGAGACTGCTTCGGATTCTGTGTCTCCCTCTCTCTCTCTGCCCCTCCCCTGCTTGTTCTCTCGCTCTCTCTCTCAAAAATAAACATTAAAAGAAAAAGAAAAAGAAAACATCACTGGGGAAGGAAGATCTTGGATTACAGCTGGAGGAGCAGAGTGTTACTCGGAAACTGTTTGCAACCAGCATGGCACCTACCTTAGAATGTGTGTGTACACAGGTGTGTGAAGTACGAGTGCTTACACAGTGAGCACCTACCATCTACTCAGCAGTGCCCTGGTGGTGTCAGTACAGAATAACTTGCTCACTTGGGCAATTGTCATATGTCTTCAAGATTCACTCAGTCATCACCTTTTTTGGGAAGCAGTCCCCGATATGCCCTCTTTACCTTAACCAACCTGTACCCTCATTAAACTTTCTGCACTTCCCTCTATATTGTACAATGTGCTGCTGGTCTGCCCCCTTGGACAGTGGCACCTTCTTGAGGGTGTTGGCTGTGTCTGATTCATCTCTGTCCCTCTGGGCCTGGCATAGCATCGGTGCTTCATACACGTTGATTGCAGGTATGTTTCGGGGAAAGGTGTCTGAATCCTATTCCAGGGTTCTTAACACTGCCTCTGCTGCTGTTTCTCTTTCCTTACTTATAAGAGGCTAATGTGATATAAATTAAGTAGAGTATAATCCTCAGAAGATGTGGACATCTGTAGGGGATCGCTTGGAAAAGCTCATGGTAACCATGCTTCTGAAAGTGCACCAGCCTTTTTGTGAGAGGTGGACATTGGGGTGGATACTGCTATTTCTCCATCCTCCGTCTACCCTGGGCTCACTGTTCCCAGCCCTGATCTGCTGTCCTCCCCTGCCTGGCCTCTCTGGAGCAGCCATTTCGCCAAAGTTGACACTCACATTTTCCTTCTTTTCAGCCAAGTCACAGCTTTTGGATGCTCCTTATGCAGATGTGTAGAATTCATGCACACATCTGCATATCAGAGGGGCAGGGAAAGTTGCTTGGCAAGAGGCCCTGGCTCAGCAGGAGTGCTCTGCTGGCAAGCCTCAGTTGTGAAAGGATCTCTCTCTCTGTGCTGTTCTTGGCGAAGGAACTCAGCCAGAGACTGGGCTGGTCAGGGCTGGGCTTTATCTTATCCAGGGAAGGCTGCAATATGGTGCATTTCTGGGGGAGGAAATTGCAACAGTTTAGCCTCCCCTGAGGAGACTAAAAAAATCAGTGGACAAGTCTTAGGGCAGAGAACGGGTGTCTCGGGCAATGGCACAAAGAGAAGGTTGACAGCACAGCTGGAAATATGTGCTGGATGTCAAATTTGATGGGTGAAGCAGAAAAGGAAAAAGGAGAATGAATGGTGCAGACGGCAATCAGCAAGGGCAAGAAACAAGACAACACAGGTTCTTGGGGGGGAGGGGAAGGCCATGGCCAGTTAGTCAGGACGGAGAGGGAGTGTGCCAGAGATGGCTGGCTTGGGTTAGGCACTTTCCCTCCCTGGACCTGTAGAAGGGGGTAATAACTCTTAGGTCCCAGGGCTGAGGTAAAGACTAAATGAAGTGCTGCACAGGAAGCTCTTTTCATAATATTGGGAACCTGTAAAGTGTTTAACAAAAGATCTGGAGAAAAATATTCAGACTAGTATTTGGAGAATACAATTTCAGAAAGAGTGAGAGATGTTGGGATGAGCACTGGGTGTTATATGGAAACCAACTTGACAATAAACTATTTAAGAAAAAGAAATAAATTAATAAAATTCATATGGGGGGAAACAGAAGAAAGAGTGAGAGAGGTCATTTTATTCATCCTTTAGCAGTGAGGGGCCCAGCTTCAGCCTATTGTGAAGGATGGCTGGTGCTGGCTCTTGCAGAGGTCTGATCATGGGAAGATCTTTGGATGCCTACATCAGCACAAAGGAGACATGTGCTAGCCCTGCTTTAGGGAAGGAGGAGGGCGACAGTGGGGTATATGACCAGTGGACCCACAACTGAGTCCCAGGAAGAGAGGGTTGCAGGTAGAAGCTGTTTCTAAAAGGGTCATGGAGTTAGAAATGTAGAGAGGGGAAAATGAACATTTTCCCAATTTTTGAATTGAGAAGACTGTGGCTTTGGTTACTATAGTATTTCTTGTCCTGAAAGCTTAATATAAGCAGGAAATATCTTTGGTCGGTCATCAGACTTCTCCTGGTGGGTGTTGGGACTGACTAGGGTGGAGCACTCTCTGTTACAGGAAGCAGGAAGTAGGGAACCTCAAGGGTGGGGCTGAGCAGGAAAGAAGCAACATGGTAGATAGCATGTAGGAGTGGAATGCATACTTTGTGAGCTTATGTGTGATGCCACTTCAAGACTTCTGGAAATAACTAAGCAAGATTTTGAAGGAGGCTGGAGTCCTACATTAGCAGGTAGGGGCATAAGCCAGGAAATCATAGGTCATTACCATAAATTTGACCCCATTTGTACTCACGGGCTGAGGTGGTCTGGGGACACATCCTTACACACTCTCTGCTCATAATCCAAATAATTCCTAGGGGTCTGAGGTCGTCTCTGAAGATAGGTGTGCTTATACCTCTTTTATGTATTTCTTCCCTTACCTGTGTCATCTTGATGGTTAATAAGTCCTCTTGTTGCAACCTTGCAATATCCCCCAAATTCACTTTCTCCCTATTTCTCCAACTTTATTCTCAGTGCATGAGGAATAGGGTCTACTTTTCAGTGACTGAGGGTGGGTGGTAAGAGCTAATCTATGCCTATTATTATGTTAAATGCAGGAAATATAAGGAGCAGTAGAGCACAGACTTTTTCCTTAAGGATTTATGAGCTGATTTCAACCATTCATTTGAAGACTCCTCAAAATTGTCAAAAATTGAATGAGTTCACTCACTTATTCATTTAATCAATGAACAAACATTCTCTGGGCACTCTGCCAGGATTGGTGCTAGCAGCTGGAGACACATGGCCCTTGGGTCCTAAGGCCTTAAGATCCTTATGATCTAGGGAGACAAGTATACAATAGAGGGCTGTATGGTTAATTTGCACTGTTGACAGTGGCCAAGCTGAAAGAACAATGGAGATCATTTCTATGAGAAGACATTTCTTAGGTCATTTGCTCAATGATTTCCTCTTCTCATCTTCTCCCTTGGAAGATGTGCCTGAATGATGTGGGCAAGGGAGAGGACCACTGGGGAGGCTATGTGTAGTAAGGGAAGGAGCATAGGCCATGCAGCTAGATAGCTGTAGGTTTCAGTACCCAGTTCTGCCATTTGTTAGTTATCTAACCTTAGTCACGTCACCTCTCTAAGTTTCAATTTCTTCATGTGTACAAAGGGCATAATTTATATAAAGCATCTAGAATAGTCCTGGCTCAGTAAATGGAAGCCAGTTTTACTTTATCCTAAATTTCAGATTATTAGTGTCAACAAATAAATGAACTTTACTATGATGAGCTACTAAAGTTTTAGAGTTTATCAGCCAACAGCTTAGCCCAACCTATTCTGACCAACACAAATGGCTTAGATATGGCCTTGTCGTGTTCATCCATCTGAGGCAACCAATTCAGATCTGCTTGCTCAGTTCATTTTATTTGTTTCTCTTTTAAATTCCAAGTCTTCAATTTGACCTTTGGAGGATTCTAGTTGGCAAAAGGTCCAAGTTTTCCCACAGGCTGATTGTCTGCTGTGCTTGGGCCCAGTCCCTACATATGGACTGGGACAATAATACTTGAAACTGATCCTGCAAGGAGGCCCTCTCCTTCCCTCCCTTTTTCCTCAGCTCTCTGGAAAGCATCAAGAATAAACAAGAGGACATGTGGCAGGAGCATTCCTCTCTCTCTGGCTGTGTTCTAACAGATGGAACACAAGAGGTAACCCTCTGGAGTCCTGATTATCAGCAGACTGGGAATAGTCAATGGGGGTAGGTAGATGGAGGAAAGTTCTTCAGGTCAAAACTGTCTGTGCTATGGAGTCCAAGAGCTGAGAGGAACTTCTAAGACCACTTGACACTGGCACATAATTTTTTCGGGACAGATTGGGGAAGAGAGGCATCTAGAGGTATCTACAGCCACCAGCCCTCTAGTGACAAAGCAAGAACCTCAGACTCATGTGTCCTACATTCTAGACTGTGCCTTCTCCATGTTCCTGGGCAGCCTTGTTCAAACATCTACAATGGCTTCCTATTTCTAACTGTACAAAATTAAAATGTTCTGGTCTGGCATTTAGTGTCTATGAGATCTGATCTTCACTCTACCTTTCTAGCTTTCTTTCAAACTCAACGAACAACTTGGACTGATAATTCCTGTTTTTGAAGATTTGATCCAAATTTTCCTCTATTTAACAGAAAACCCTTCTCTGGTTTCTGTTCTGGGATCCCTTGTTCTTACTAAGTGTCTTCTTGGTTCTGCCCTGTCCTGACCACTTTGGTCTCTGGCTGAGGTTCAGCCTTCTTCATTACAGTGCCATTTGGAGGTTCATTCAGAAGAGCAGATTATGCTGTGTCAGATGAGGCAGCTGGGGAGTGGGTGGGACCTGATGATGTTAGAGACTTCTACTAGCAAAGATGACTCAGCAGTATCCACGGCATGGCTGTCTCTGACACCTGAGGACAGATGACAAGAAGGTCTGAAATGAAAGACCTGCCCTTTAGCAAAGGCTAATATATGGGTTGGGTAACTGGGAGATAATCTGGAATCTCAGGAAGGAAGGTAAACTGAGGAAAGTTTGTCTGGAAGTGAGGGTAGCATGGCCAAAGAAAGTGGTGAGAGGCTACTATCTAAAACTCAGTCAGGAAATAAGTGTGGTTCCTCTTGTGTGGCTGGACCTTGTAGGAGAGGAATTGCTTTTGAGGGCATTAAAATGGAGAGATGCTTCAAAGGGATGAGTTAGAACAGAAGAGGGGTTTCCCAAGGCTAAGAGTTGCCTAGAGGAAGCTACAAAGCTGAGTCAGGAATGGGAATGCACATGATATCATAGGGGAAGAGGCTGGGTATGATTTTAGAATGAATAGCAATTTTGGTGGTTATAGGCTATGATGAACAGAAGGAAGAGGTAGGTTAGGAGGTTCATCTTAATTCACAATAAGGATTCTGGAGCAGAAATTCCTTTTTACTTCCTCCCTCCTGGATAATACTACACTAGACCAGACAAACTCATCATTTCTTAATTTATTTGTTCATCAAACACTCTCTGCTCTGTGCCAGATCTTGGGTTAGAAACTGAGGAAACAGAATGAATAATACACATTCTCTGTCATTAAAGATTTTGTTTCTTGGGGAAAAACATTCACATGAACCCAAAAATACTATTGAGTGCTAAGTGCTGTGACAGGCAGAAGCCAAGGGGCAGTGGAAGCAAAGAGGAGGAACCTGACCCAGCATGGAAGCAGAGTAGGGATAGGAGGAGGAAGGAGTGTAGTACAAAAAGCTTCCAGAAGAAGGTATGTCAGCTGAGCGAGAAAGAGAATTAGATTTGTAAAGAAGGGATAGTGTTAGATTGCTGTACAGAGACACAGGCAGGCTTGGGAGATGACCTGGCAGAAAACCAAACTAAAATAAAAATAAAAACAAAATCCCCTCAGTTCACAAGCAGAGCTCAGTGATGATAAGACTGAGCAGATAGTTCTCAGATGTCTAGATCAACAAGCAGATGGAATTTGGAAGATCTGGACCCTTGGCTGGGGTTCAAGAGAAGAGAGAAGAGATTATAGGACCCAAAGAAGAGATTTCTAGGTGCCATTTAAAAGAAGTCTAGGTTTGATGGCAGAAGCTTCTTATATTATTTCATTTACTCTTTACCAGATCCACAATTTGGTTTACAGGGTTCTCTGCACCAGGATTTGGGCCCAAAACTCCAGCTAAGAATAAGATTCTGTTTTACCTCTGATGGGTCAGACTTTACGTATTTCCCTCCCTTGGAGCCTTGGTGGGAAGGAATAACTGGTCATGGAACACAACTGGGAGAGAGAGGTGTGTCCTAGCGCTTGAGTTACTATCCTTCCTTGTGAGGACTCCTTTGCTTCTTTCCCTGTGGTTCTAATGGGGACACTGTGGGCAGCTTTTTCCAGAAGCCAACCTCAGGGCACTAAAGGAAACAGAAGACTGTCTTTCTAGAAATCTCACAAGCTTGGGATAAACAAACTCACATTTTAGTTTGGAAGTTTTGCACTGAGATTTGGAGCCAAAGTCCAAGGTAATAATACCTAACTTTTCCTTCATAGTGAATATATTTGCCTCAGGGAGAGTTGGCTGTGATGAGGTTGAACATGTGTATTTTGAGTCCCCTGGGCAAATGCTACCATATTATCTCAGCAACACCTTCAGCAACATTGCTGTCTACTAGTATCCACCAAAGATTGATCATCCCCGGTTCCCTGCCAACCTCCTCCTTGGGACTTAGAATCTCCTAGCTCTTCTCTTGAACCCCAGATAAGAGTCTAGACTTCCTTGATGCCATTTGCATTCTAGTATGGATAACTAAGAACTACCTGCTTGATTTTTCCCCATCATTGAAATCGGCTAGTTTGCTACTTTTATTGGACTCCAGATACAGACCACTTTAATGATAATGGTGATTTCCCAAACAGCTAGGTAGAGTACTTGACCTCTTGTTCAATCACATTCTTCGTTTCCCTTTTCCTCCAGTCCTGAAAAGACTGTGAGCTGAGTCACAGACAGCTGACTAGGGTGGGTGAATTGCCAAGGTAACAGCAATAATGGCCATTTGTAGAGCACTGTAGCTTACTAGAAAGAACATCAACTGGAGTCAGAATTAATTTTGAATCTGTGCTTAGCTACTTACAAGCTGAGTGGCTTTTAACAAGTCACTTCACCCTCTTCAGCCTCAGTTTCCACATTTGTGAAGGTAAGGGTAGTAGTAATTCTGCCAGATAACACCTTTGCAAAAATAAACTGTATTTGATTCCTTAAGGGCTGAGTCCATAGCTATATTCTTCCTTGTGCCCTCAGTAACTACAGAGTACCTGGCATACAATAGGTGAACAATAAGTGATAGAAGTTAGTAATATTTATTTAAGAAAGATTATATTCTGAGTATCCAGGCAAATCAATAAAAGAAAAAAAAAAAGAAAAGGATCATCTTGTTGTTCACTGTATGGACGTAGAAATCACAGAAGCAGATGGGTTAAGAGTTCAAGGCAGTTCTAATTATAACACTAATATTATTAGCTGTTAATCATCTGCCTGTTGCTATCATCTCTGCTCAGAGTCAGATACATCCTCTCTTTCTTAAAGCAAATACTGGTTCTCAAAAACATCTTTAATATAATTAATATATTTCATTACCTTTGTTCTGGCATTAGCTGCTCAAACTAAATAAAACATGGGTGGGTTTCAGCCACTCATTTGAAGAGTATGGTGTATGTACATGGTGGGGAGGGAGACAGAAAAAAAGAGAGAGAGAGAACAAGAAATAGAGAATTAGAGGGAGGGAGAGAGAGAGAGAAAGGGAGAGAGAATGTGATCAGTTCTGTTGGCTTATGGAATTTGCTATGTTAAGTGCTTTGTCAGGGTAGCAGTGGTTGGGTATCAGGGAGTTTGTGTATAAGTTGAGTAATGGAGGCAACCTTTGAAATAGTTGCTTTTTGGGTGGCCAGGTAAAATTTAAAGTGCCTTGACCAAATATGAGACCACCCCTTTGTGGCTGAACAGAGCCAGATTTCGCTCTGGCAAGTCAATCTAAAAAGAGCTTAAATAGAACTGTGGAGGGGCCTGGACTTCACAGGGGCCTTTGTGGGAATGAGATAAGGATTGTGTCTCTGTTGTGTGAGGTGTAATAGTGTATTAAGTATCTTTTAACCATATGACCACCCAGGTAGGAAACTGGTGATTCACCTTTGCTAGGCTGTTACCCCAAGATTTAGGGATCAGCATTCGTTTCCCTAGTGGGTTCTGAGAGTTGGTGCTTCTAATCAATAAGCATGAAACCTCTGGCACTTTTGGACTTTTGCACCATGGAAGATGTTTCTTCATGCACGCATGCATTCCACAAATATTTGAACACCAACTATATGCCCAACAGAGGATTAATAAAATATGGTTGTCAGTAAAGAGTCACAGTTTAATGAAAGAAAAAGACATTGTAATATAGCATGATACTTGTTAAGATGGAGGTTTGGGCAAACTGCTGTAGGAATACAGATGTGCCTAATGTGCCCTGGAAAGAAGGGGGTCAGGGAATGCCCTCAGAGGTCATCAGGATGAAAAGGAATTAACCAGACCAGCAGGTGTGAGGGAAATCATTTGAGGCAGAGGGACCGGCATATGCAAAAGCCTGAAAATGAGAGAGAACTTGGTCTATTCTGAGAATTATAAATACTTGGGAATAGTTTGAGCACAGAGAGAAAACTGAGTGGCAGATAGAAAAACTGAAGCGGGAAATGTATATGCCCAGGTCCTTCATGGGAGCCAGGGACTAGTGTCCCTCCTCACCTGGCCCTCAACATATATGTTACTTTTTGAATGCCACTTTTTCCTGCCCCTAATGATTCTTGGTCACCTGCGATAGTGTGCTGTTAGGTTTAGGAGCCCTCAACCTGTCCACTTAAAAAGGAATTTGTTTGACTTGACCAACTTCCAGAATCAAATGAAGTAGTGGATACAAAGAACTCAAAACACTCCAGCCACTCCATAGAATCAGAAGACCTGGTTTATTACCCATATTTGCCACTTAGGGCTCTGTGAACTTAGGAAGGTTATTTAACTTCCCTGAACTTCAGTTTCTTCATTTATCAAATGAGTATGAATATGGTGAGGATTCAACAAAATAATTTGCTATCATTCTATTTGTACACTGAGGTGTGCTGCCTCAGTCAAAGGGTCTATTAGCAATAATTAGGATTCATCTCTAATTTACCATGACCCCTGTTCCACTTAAGCATGTGTCTGGATCAAGTTCTTCCCCCCCCCATGCACTCCTCAGCATCTCAGCTTGGGCTCTCCCACCACTCCCACCAGCTGTGGTCAGTTAGAATCCCAGCTGACCAAACTGACTGGCTCTCTGCTGCCCCCACCTGTCTAGAGCCAGGATCCCACTAGAGTCTAAGACCAGAAGCCCAGTTTGGGGCTGTTTGGGCCTCCCTTTCACACTTCCTGATAGGGCAGGAACAGAGACGACAGCACCCAGATGCCAACCTCAGCCCATAGCCCTTCCCAGTGTGTGTTTATGTGTGTTTGCAGAGGCATGTGGGAGATGTAGACCCATTTTGGGTGGGTAGCAGGCAAGGTGCCAAGACATTCCTTTTCTGTCCAGAGCCATAGTGACATCTTAAGCACCTGATAGTCTACAGCTACATCAGGAATGTTCCAGAAATTAGTCCAAATTCATATCTGAGAGACAGATTTGGAAAGGACATCATCCTTCTTCAGAAGCAAATGATTTCACCAGCTCCATCTTCCAGCTGTGCAAATTGGTTAATTACAAGGGCTGTAATTTGCAATCAATATTATCTCCTTGGCATCTACTTCACTGAAGGCAAATATTTATGGCCACATTTGAGAAAGGGCACATTGTCTTAATCAGGGGACATACACTGAACACTGGGCTAAGTGACTCTTTCGACACTGATGTCAGTTTTTGCTTTTTTGCTTTAAGATTTGGGGGAGAAAACACAGGCAGATCCTAGATCAAGGCTCTGATTTTCATTGGATAAAAAAACCACAGGCACTGATCCCAAGGAACACGTTCTAAACACAGAGAAATGCTTTATGCACAAAGATGCCTGTCATAGAATTTTTTATATAATGGTGAAAAAACAGTAAATATTCAATATGAAGGGGTAAATAAGTTGTTATGCATTTACTTGATGAAATATTATCCAGCCATTATGAATAATGGTAATAAAGGGGCACTTGGGAAGCTCAGCTGGTTGAGCATCTGACTCTTAATTTCAGCTCAGGTCATGATCCCGGATCGTGGGATCAAGCCCTGAATCAGGCTCTGTGTTGAGTATGGAGCCTACTTGAAATTCTGTCTCCTTCTGCCCCTCTTGCCCACTCAGACTCTCTCTCTTAAAAAAAAAAAAAATAGTGATAGTGAAGAACTATATTGTGGTGTTAAAACAAGCAAACAAAAAGGGTAAGAAACAAAATGGGGTAGGTGTTCAACATCTTCTTAAAAGTATGCACAGAAAAAAAGCCTGGAAGGAAATACATCAGTATGGCAATGGTGGTAGTCTTTGAGTATTTCACCTAATTTTTCTTACATATTTTTTGAATGAGCATATATTAATTTTATGATAAAAAAATCATTTAAAAAGGCAAGCAAAGGAATGGTTGGTCATACTGACAACTTCACAAAACCACTGTATTCCACATCCTGGAGTGAAGAAGTAGATCTCCATCATGGAAATATATTTTCACTTGGTCAGGACATAAGTATGATGACTCTATATGGCAGGCCCCACCACCAAATGCTTATCTTTGCCTTTAAGCCTTCATGAAATAACTGGGAAAGGACAGCTCTCCTATGTCAAAGAGCTTAAAATGGAGTGCTAGGGGAGTATACAGCAGGCTCCTAAACCAGCCTGAGAGGACTTCCTGGAGGTGGTAACATTCAAAATAGATTCTGTAGGATAAGGAGGCAGAGAAACAGAGAAAGAGCATTTGAAACAAAAAAAAAAAAAAAAAAACAAGTCAAAAAAGGTATGTGACAGAACTCATTTGGGGAATAACTGGTACTTCACTGTGGTTGAAATGCTGGGTGCAGAAGAGTAATAGAAAGGGTCCTCAGGCCAGATTCTGAATGGCCTTGGATGCCAGTCTAAAATCAGCCCTTCTCTAAGAAAGGATGGAGAGATGAGGGTTTATCCTGAGGGCAACAAGGAGTCACTAAAAGAGTTAAGCAGGAACAGGAATTGGTCCCAGCTATGCATCAATAATGTCTCTCGGGCTTCAGCATGAACATGGAAATAGATTTATGGAGGACAGGGGTAGAGATTGAAGGTAGACCAATGTGGAGACTACAGCAGTAGTTCTGGTGAAAGATACAAGTGTGAACCAAGAAATGCTGGACTTATAAGAGCTCTTAGAAATCTTCTAGTCTCATGCTTGCATTTGGTTGAAAAAAAAAAGCATGTTTTTAGATGAGTTTAACATTTAAATCAATAGACCAGTAAAGCAGATTGTTTTCCCTAATGTGGGTGGGCCTTATCCAATCATTTGAAGGTCTAAACAGAACAAAAGGCTGACTCTTTCCACTCCTATCTTCCAAATGAGAGAGAACTCTTCCTGCTTGACTGTCTTTGAGTTGGGAAATCAGTTGCTTCCTGCCTTTGGACTCTGATATTGGGTCTTCCTGGGTCTCGAGCCTGCCTGTCCTACCTGCCTTTGGACCAGAATTACACTATCAGCATTACTGGGTCTGCAGCTTCCCAACTGAAGATCTTGGCACTTGTCAGTCTCCAAAATCACATAAGTGAATTCCTTATAACAAATATCTCCAATGATAGATAGATAGATAGATAGATAGACAGATAGATAGATAGATATAGATAGATAGCTATAGATAGATACAGCTATTGGTATTGGTTCTGTTCTTATAATTAGGCTTCTATTAATACAGCCTGTGATCAAACTGATCCTTCTGGCATCCACATTACCTCACTGGCACCAGAGTTAGTCCGACCAGTAGCGATTCCCTTGTCTGTACCAGCTCTTCTGGTATCAGACTTTCCAAGATTCTAGAGGGGCAAAGTCTTGGTTTTTGAATACATTTAATTATTCACTACATGGTTATCCATTAATAGAGCAAAGATTTCCTTCTTTCTCATAGTATGTTTTTCAGTAGGCACAGTCGGAGACAAATCCTAAGAAGCAATTTTGCCTTCTCATCGTCTATTACGTCTGGTTCCCTCTGTTATGTCCAGCCTTGCTCAGTAGGCTGGAACATAGTGCCAAATAATTAACCAACTTGTCCTGCTAAGTAAGCTAGCCCTACCTGAAGGCCAGCACAAGCTTGGAGTTTGGCTAGACTGTGGCACCAGGGCAAAAGTCAGCTGGTGACTCTGAAGGCAGACTGAAGACTCTGGTGATCACTGCCTATCATCTTTCCTGCTTCTGTCCTTCTCCCCTCCCCAAGGCCTCTGCTTAGAATGTACTTCCCTCTTCTTGTCTGCCTGATGCCTCGCTCTAATGCTTCCTACTGTAGGTAGAGCTTCTTGCTCCCACCTTATTGTTCATGTAGCACCCTGAACACATTTCTCTCCAAGCATGACTATTACATTTCTTCACTTCTCCTTTCTTTCCTTTGGATTTTGTCTAGATCAAGAATCAAAACTGATTCTTCTGTATCTCAGTGACCAGCATAAAGTATGTAACAGAAGATGAACCAAAGTATATAAAATGCATGAATGAATAATTGAATTAATGAATAAGTGATTAATAATTTGAATTTCTGTTATGCTTATTTCATTTTTGAACCAAGGCACCACTGTTAGGCCTTAATTTTGGCATCTAGAGAATGGGTTTATCTGCTTTGCAGAACTTTTATGAAGAATATAGGAAAGAAAGGGGATGGTGGGACTGTGTGGTCACTTAGAAAAGGTGTGTATATGCAGGGGAGCATGCCTGTCAGCCGCTGGGGTATTTAGGTACCTTCTTCCAAGATGTGTCAAGTCTGTAAGCACTCCAATCTTTCCTTTCTTTCTTCCCACTCTCCTATTTTTACTGAATACTCAGTATATGTCAGGTACTGGGTATACAGTGGCAGGAAAGCCAAACCTATTTTCTGCTTTTAAGGGCTCACAGTGAGGGTGTCAGATATAAAATGGCAATCACAATCCATCATGACAAGAGCTGGGATCCAGAAAACATAGGGGCTGCACGAGTATAGAAGAAGGGCATTCACCATAGCCCACATGGTCAGAACAGACTTCCCTTAGGATGACTTAACCTCTCATAAATAGGAGTTGGTTAACTGAAGACCAAGGATAGACCCGTTTGGAAGAGTAGAGATGAGAGAGAATGGAAGATGCTGGGAAGCTCACAGTATAAAGTGTTAGGTGAAGTCAAGTGTTAAAAGAGGAGATGGTGGATGGGTACCTGTTAAAATATAACACTGGAGGAGCAGACAGGGGCCAATCACACAGTGCTCTATTAGCTGTGGTGAGGTGTTGGCCTTTACCTATAGGTCAGTGGGGTTGGGGAATGAATCTCACATGAGACTGAGTTACCTTAGGGAGCACATGCTCAAAATTGCTCCCTAAAGAAGTGAAGCAGGAACCTCACTGGAAGGGAACAACTGGTGTGTGTGTGTGTGGGGGGGAGGCTTGGACTTGCCATCTTTGGAGTAAAAGCTAAAGACTGGTGAGCCTGGCCTAGATATGAGAAGACTCAGAGGTCAGCCAGGTTGCTGTCTTCACGTGTGAGAAGCTTCTGGTGGAGAGGAAGCAAATGTGTGTTGTGTGCTCCAACACTGCTAGGACCAGTGGGTATGACTGGCTCGCTTGGAGTCTCAGCCCTGGCACTTGCTATCTTTGTAAACCAGGCAACTGCCTTAACCTCACAGAGCCTCAGTTTCCTCATGTGTAAGATGAGAACTATAATGCTGACTTCAGCACAGTGCTGTAAGGATTTAATGTGAATATGCACACCAAGTGTCCTGCACATGTTTGGCACATGGGAAACGAGCATGTGAGGCGCCTCATGACTCTAAACATAAATACTGCAATCGGGTGAGAAGCACGTTGGCAGGGGGAGCACAGAGGGAGGAGGGAAACAAAAATACTTTCAGCTTCAAACACAAAAACAATTCCGTTTGCTTCCTATTTTGGGAATTGCTGCGGAGGCCAGGAGGGAAGGAAGGATCCCATTTTAGTGCAACCCGCCTTCTCACTGGGGCTGTGACTTCCAGTACTCCAACCTACCTCTTGAATCAGATTTATGAAAGATTTGGTCACCGAACTGACCCAAGGGGCATCAGAGGTTTACTTCAAGGATTAGCTTAAATATCTTGCTTCAGAAAGCTCTCCCTGATGAGGGAACCTATCCAGGATCTTCTGGTGGATTATCTTATTATAGCACGTATTTTTCCCTTATTATAGATTGGCCTTATATACTTGTGTGATTGTTCGATGCCTTTCTCATCTCCTAGGGAGGCAAAGGCAGTTTTTGAGCTATTTTATTCTCGGTAACTGGAGCAGTGCCCGGCACACATTAGGCACTTTATTCACTGATGGACTAAAGGAAGAAAGGCATGAATAAATGAACAAGCAGCAACCAAAGGGACAGGGTGTTTTTGGCAGAGAAAACTCTATGAGCCAAGGCATACATTTGGCAAAATGCATTATTTATGCAAGTGGCAGATGACAAATTGAGCATGTCTAAGAGATAAAGATGGAAAAGTCTTTTGGGGTAGACTGTTCTGCTAAGGACATTGAGCTGTCTCCAGTGGGTGACAGGGAGACCCTGAAGGTACAAAAGCAGGAAGTCTCTGTGCTGGTAGACATAGTAGGGGAGAGACTGGACAGGCTCCTTCCCTGCTTATGGAGTCTGTGACTTGGTCCCTGTTCTGTTCAGGACCTTTGTTTTGGATTTCAAAGCCCTTCATCCTTCTCTAGCCATTGTCATGATTTAATTCTTCACCATTGTCTACGGTTTAATTTGATAGAGCTTTCATGACAGATCTCTCGAGGGGCACCTGGGTGGCTCAGTTGGTTAAGCATGACAGATCCCTTTAATGCATTCAAGCCCCAAACTTTAAGGAACAACTCCTTCCTCACAGTCCCAGATAATGAGAGTTCATGTCATTCCCTAAATAAGTCTTTTCTGGGCAACCATGCCCTTAACTTGCTCTGGGCCAGCCTCTGTTCCTATCATCCTATTCTCTCATTCTGTAAAATGGGATTGGTGGAAATTGTATCTATTCTCTAAGGGTTGGTAGGAGAATCAGACATGATAAAGGGTGTGAAAGTTTGCTGAGTTGCACAGCATGGTCAAAGCCACATGCCATCACCATGAAGTACCAAAGCTGGTACTCTAACATACATTAGCAAAGCAGAAATTTGGGCTCCAATCTCAGTCCATCACCCCATCTCCTACCAAAAGAAAATCTGTGGTCAGAGACATAGGCTTCATTCAGGAAGACTCCATAGTCCACGGATTAGATTAACTGGCTAAGAAATTTCTAGAAACAGACTCATAGCTGGAGAAAGAAGACATCAAGCAAAAGTAGACCAGGGACTTGAAGGTTGTAAATCTCTCTAGCTAACAGGCTGAATAAAGATCTAGGCAGGAGAAGAGGGGCGCCTGGGTGGCTTAGTTGGTTAAGCATCTGACTTTTGCTTAGGTCATGATCTCGCGGTTCGTGGGTTCGGGCCCCACATCCGGCTTTCTGCTGACTGCCAGCTCAGAGCCTGGAGCCTGTTTCAGAGTCTGTGACTCCCTCTCTCTCTGACCCTCCCCTGCTCACGCTGTCTCTCTCTCTCTCTCCTAGAAATAAATAAAAAAACATTAAAAAAAAAAAAGAGGTCTAGGCAGGAGAAGAATAATTTACAACTCAAACTTTGTCCTGCTCCTCTGAATTGTTTCCCTGACTTGCTGCCAGAAAATAGCCTATTTGAGCCCAATCTTCTGACCCCTAAAAGATTACACAATTGCTGAGGTTTTCTGGTCCAGAAGAGGCCCCCAAGGATCCAGCTCCCATGATCTCCCCACCCTCACCTTTCACTGAATAACTTCATACTCTCTCCATTCCCATTGCCCAAAGTCAAGGCACACTGGACCCTTTCCCTGTCCCCAATGATGCTCTGTACTCTTTCACTTTCAGGCCTCTGCACATGCTGTTCCTACGGCCTGATGCTTTTTCCCTTCTCTACCAATCAAGCCTTGCTTGTGCTTCAAGGTCTTCATCAAATGCTATTTCTTCTCTGAAACTTATTTTGATTTCTTAGGTGTAATTAATCTCTTTCCTTTTATTACCTCCAGAAGATATTATTGTATTGTACTTTTATTTGGCATAGTCTGTTGTATTGGGATTTTAGTAGGCTCTTTCTATGTCCTTATCCATTATATTGTATCCCTGTAACTAGTACTTAGCACTGGTCTTCATATAGCTGAGGTGTTTGGTAAATACATGTTGAAGTAAATGAAAGAGGGGTAAGGAGGGAATTAATTTTTATTGTGTATCAAATAGCATGTCAAGAACTTTGTAGATAATGACTCTTCTAATCCTGGCTTTCCCCAGCTTGCCAGGCTATGGACCTTCAAACACAGTCAGTATCCCTTGTCTATTCTGCAGAAATGCCCTTAAAGCCCAACAGAGTGAAAGCTCTTGTCTCTTATCTTCATATTCTCTGCCTCCATTCTGCACTCTGCTCTGGCTTTGGATTCCCTGAGTTCATGTCCTGGCTCTTGATATCTGCCCCATGCAGTTATCAACTTCAACTTGAACTAATAATCCTCTCTTGAGTAACCCATGATGTACAGGTATGCTGTTCTACATGCCTTTCCATTTGGGAAGCCCTCTTAGGTGCAGTTATAGGGCAGGGATAGTCTTAGCTGCACAGAATCACAATAGCTGGGAAATTTTCCAGAGGCTAAGGGATAAGACAAATCTCATATGGGGGTAATCCCTTTATGAATGGAGCTACAAGGTGCTCCAATTTGGCCAATGGTTTGGTAAAAGCATCAGACAGTAGAAGAGAGAAACCAGAGCATCCCCCCATTCACATGGAGGTGTCGTTAGAAGTGGCTTTGTCTCAAAACTGAGGACTGATGGATGTGGGGGGAGGGGGGGATGGGCATGGAGGAGGACACTTGTGGGGATGAGCACTGAGTGTTATGTGGAAACTAATTTGACAATAAACTATTAAAAAAAAAAAAAGAAGTGGCTTTGTCTCCTCCATGGCTCTAAGTTCTGCTGGACATGTGGCCATGGTTCTAGCTTTCGCTGGGTAACCACTACCGCCTTCCCTCCCTTTGATACTCCAGGCTAGGGTGGGAGTGTCTTCCTGCTGTTGCTAACCTCTGAGTTTGTTCTCCATTCTTTGTTTGACTTCTCAGGGGACACTATTTCTTGCATTGAATCCTCTTTGTTTTAAATATTTGGAGTGGTTTCTTTTTCTTGGTTATACACTTAACTAATACACCCAAAGTTAAAGAAAATGAAACAAAATGGCAATGATGTATAACAGTTAACTTATAATTAGCTAAAACTATAAGCTGGTTAACTCTGCAATAGTAGTGGTCACTAGTGACAGGGTATGCCTTAGGTACTTCCAGACTGCCATTTACAATCTACTCTCCAGCTTCAGTTTGGGCTCTGCTCCCTTCTTTTCCTCTCATATGTGAATGGTAAGAAAACAAAAATAATTTCATGGGTAACCTTAAATCAGTTCTACCTGATACAAACAAGTAAATCATTCATGAACCTTAGTGTTTCTACTATTGTTAGTCACACGTGTGTGTGTGTGTGTGTGTGTGTGTGTGTGTGTGTGTGTGTGACGTCTCAGAAGCACTGCTCTTTGCTATGATGCCTTACAAAATAAAGGGCTGTTGGGATAGGAGAGCTCTTTAGTGTTGGCCAACTGTGAGTCTGGAACACCCAAGTCTATGGGCCCAGTAACAGACCTCTCCTTTTGGGATTTTTATACTTGCCACCATCATCATCATCACCATAGCAAAGTCATTATCACCTGTTATACACCAGGCATTGTGGTCTTCATGTTGACATATGAGCTCCGTAAGCTATCATAACTACTTTATGAGATAGCTGGGTCACAA
Organism: Crocuta crocuta; assembly: GCF_008692635.1. Classification (NCBI taxonomy): domain Eukaryota; kingdom Metazoa; phylum Chordata; class Mammalia; order Carnivora; family Hyaenidae; genus Crocuta; species Crocuta crocuta. Next base: position 1,444,947 of record NW_027532591.1, read on the forward strand.
AGAAATGAAAGAATTTGCCCAAGATCACATGGATATAGTGAAGGGGCAGAATTTGGATGTGATCCCAAGCAGTCTGGCTCCAGAATTAGAGTCTATGCTGTTAGTCACAGTGCCTTAGTGCCTCTCTACAGAGAAGGCTTATCTATAGTGGCTCATTCATTGTATCATGGCTTCTGTTCTTCCCCTCTCAGACTCTTTTCCCAAAGCATCACATTTCTCCCTCCCCCACCCACACTCTTGGGACCAGAATGTGCACATTTCCTGATCACTCTGTTGAAAAAGTACAGGTTCTGTTCTATGGAGTAAAAGAGGGGATCAAAGGCTTTGTCTCATACAATTCCTCTTTACCCTCCTGTCAGAGAGAGGCTGGAAGGCCTCTCAAGGGAAGAGTTTGAGGAACAGAAGATAGGTGTTTGGAAGGATTTGTCTTTCCAGGAGTTAAATCAGTTTAGAATGGAAAGGATAAGAAAAAAATAAATAAACACCCACAAAAGTGATTTTCTGCTTTTTTTTAACTTAAAATTATGGAAATTGTTTCTGACAGCAAATTGCTCCTAATTAATTTCTTGGCTCTGCTGGGAAAATGTACTGTTCTGTTGATTTCTAAATTCCACCAGCTTAATTATCAAAAGACACTTTTTTCCTAAAACTATTAACATGTGGGTTTTCAATTGGTTGGGGGTTTGTCAGCATAGTGTGAAGGGCAAGAGGAGAGTGGGGAGCAGGGGTTATATGGGCAACAGCAGACCTAGGAACCCAACTCCCCCACATTTCAAAGTCCAGGAGAAGATTGTGTCCCCAGGAAAAGAAGTCTAAATGGTGCAGGCAGATTCATAATGCAGGGAATGCCTGGGTATGGAGTTGGAGGAGTTGAATTTAAATTCCATCTCTATTACTTACCTTAGACAAACAGTTGAGACTTGGTGAGCCTCAGTAATTTTTGTAAAATGGGGCTAGTAGATTGTTAACATTTACAGAAAGAACTCTTGCTATGCTTCAGGCAGTATCCTAAGCTTTTATGCCCATTAACATGATTAACATGTGATTCTTCCCCACCACCCTATAAAACAATTACTGCAACTCTCTCCACTTTACAGGTGAGAAAACAGGTACAGGAGAGCCATGCAAATTGCCTTAGGTTTCACATGTGATGAGGGGCAGAGGCCAGAAAAGACTACTATAGAGAAAAAAAAAAAAAAAAAGAGCCTCATTCCCATCTTTTAGTTAACTTGTCTGCCTTCCTCATTAGACTGAGAGCATCTCAAGGTCAGGGGATCATTTCCTAATTGATTTTGCATCCATAATGCCGATGATGTCTGATAAGTAAATAAATGAATGAACAAATGGTTTAGATGCTCAATTAAATATTGGAAGAATTTAAACCTGGAATCAGTTAATTTGGTACAGTTCAAGAAAAAATATTCAATTCAATTTCAATCACTAAGCAGATGTTAATAAAATATCTGCTATATGCTAATCACTGTACTAATCAATGCATAACCATGGACACTCAGCAATTTTGCTGATCCTAAGAAAATACTGAATAATTGCAAAAAGACAGGTGAACAAGGATGTTCATCACAGCATTCATTCATTCATTCATGCAACAAATATTTGTTGAGAGCCTACTGTGTACCAAGCATTGTTCTAGTTACTCCCATTGAATAAGGCAAACAAAATCCCTCCTTTAATGCAAATCACAAGCTTGTGGGGCAGACAAAAATCAAATAGATATATGATGTCAGCTAGTTATAAGAGCAAAGAACTAAAATGAAGCAGGGTAGGGAAAGGCACAGCTGTTTTGTTTGGGGTTCAGCAAAAGTGTCTCTGAGGAGGGGCAATCTGAGTATAGCTCTTAATGACATGAAGGAGAGAGCCAAAGGAATGACTGGTGTAGAGCAAAAGAATAGTTTATAAACTAGTCTTCTTTGTGACCTCAGGCAAGTCACCTCCCCTCTCCAGCACCCTGGGCTGGTGCAGTGCAAAGTCCCTCTCCTCTTTTCTCTCACCTGTGTTCCAGGAGCTCTGCCCTCCCTGTTGGGCCCAGAACTAAGACAAGTGTTATCTGAGAAAGCCTCTCATTGTCAAAATATTTTGCAAAATCCCAAGTGTTACACAAATGTAAATGAATCATACTCAGCTGCTGAAGCCCAGCTCTACTATTACTTCCCCTTTGAAGTCTTTCCTTACTTTGTCAGGGACAAGTTTTTGGGGTCCCCTTTATGCTTTTTACATAACTCTGTTGTGGCATTTAGTTTTTTACAGGGCCTGCCTGATTTTCTAAACTTTTGAGGCAAGGAAAATGTCTCATCTGTTTCTGAATCTCAGCCCCTAACTCCATGCCTGGCACATGGTAGTGCTTAATGTGGAATAGCTAAATTGACTGAAAGGGATTTGGGGATTGCATAAGATTTTAACATGACTTAGGTATGGCTATTAGTTACATGCAAATCTATTCTCTTATACATGGTAGGCATACAAGAAAAACTCACTGAATGGATAAAACCTATGCAGTAAAAAGTAGTTTATTTTTGATGAGTGAAGATTACCTCATTCCTGCAAGGAAATCCTTGTTTTGAAAATAGTCAGATATAGTAATACATGGATGCAGAGTAGGGACAAGTGGAGAGATGTGAGAAGTATTCATATTTGCTAAAGATTTACTATATGGCAGGCAATGTGTTGGGCAGACCAAGAGTCATTATCCTACTTGACCTTCAGACAAATTGTGAGGGTAATTATGATACTCATAAATGAAGAAAACTGCATCAGAGAAATTAAGGCATACTTGCATGCACAAAGTTAAAGGGAAGCAGTAGGACCAAGAAGGAAGGAGTGTCCGATAGTAATGTCCTTGCTCCCCTGAGCGCTTGTTATGGCAGGTGGTCAAGGCTTCAAGAGAGCTCTGGAAGATGCTGGGCTTTTCTTTTTTCTTTTCTTTTCTTTCTTTCTTTCTTTCTTTCTTTCTTTCTTTCTTTCTTTCTTTCTTTCTCTCTCTCTCTCTCTCTCTCTCTCTCTCTCTCTCTCTCTTCCTTCCTTCCTTCCTTCCTTCCTTCCTTTTTTGGTGAGGGGGCTTTTCTTTCCTAGAGCTGTATCAGCTCACTGGCTCTTGTGTGAGGAGATGGCTGCTGTTTTTAGAAGGCAATCACAGACCCATAGTCACACAAGAAGCATTTTGGTGTTTGGCAAGTTGAAGGATTTGCAGCATGGATTCTGTACAGCCTAGACTCAATTTCAGGTAATAACAGAACTTTCCCAGGTTGCTATGCTTGTTCTGCTTTAATGGTACCAATTACTTCTCTTTTATATTGTTGCTAACAAATTTCCCTTACTAGACTGTAAACATTTTGAGATCCAGGGTTTGGTATTCCTACCTCTCGCGTCACTGGCCCAGAACCTGGCATAAAGAAGACCTTAAATTATTGTAAAAAGAAGGAACAAGACTGTGACAGTTCATTTATTGGGTCATGGGGTGCCTAGATATTTGGTTAAACATTATTTCTGAGTATGTCTGTAAGGATGTTTCTGGATGAGGTTATCATTTGAATAGGTAAACTGACTCTCCTCAGTGAGGGTGGACATCATCTAGTCTGTTGAGGGAGGGCCTGAATAGAACAAAAAGTTTCAGTGAAGGAAAAATTTTCTCTCTATATACTTGACTGCTGAGCTGGGAGATTGGTCCTCCACCAGTGTGGGATTTAGGCCATCTGTTCTGGTTCTCAGGCCTTCTAACTCAGACTGGACCATACTATTGGCTTTCTTGAGTCTCTAGCTTGCTGGCTGCAGACTCCATAATCATATGAGCCAATTACTTAAAATAAATCACGTGTGTGTGTGTGCACACGCACGTGCGTAAGTGTATGTGTGTGTCCCACTCCAAACACATATACCGAGTCAGTCAGTCTGTTCTCTGGAGAACCCTAACACAAATATTTTGGTACTAATGGTATAGCAAATACCTTAAAATGTGAAGGCAGCTTTAGAGCTGGGTAATGGATAGAGGCCAGAAGAATTTTGGGGCGTACACTAGAAATATGGACATTAGTGGAAATTTTGGCAAGGTCTCAGACAGAAATGAGGAAGACATTATTAGGAACTGAAGAAAAAGTGATCCTGTTATAAAATGGCCAAGACTTGGTTAAATTGTGTTCTAGTCTTTTGTGGGAGGTAGAACTTGTATGCAATGAAATTGGATGCTTTGCTGAAGAGATATCTAAGCAAAGTATTGAAAGAGTAGCTTTGTTTTCCTCTTGACTGCTTATAGTAAAACATAAGAGAGATGAATTAAAGAAGGGATTTTAAGCAAAAAAGAACCATATGTCGAAGATTTGGAAAATTCTAAGGCCTTTCATACTAACCAAAAGAAAGTGTTTTTGGAAGAGAACACAAAGGATGTAGCTGGACTATCACTTAATAAAGAGATCATGGGTACAACTCATGAACTTAATCAGTCACTCAACAGGATCCAGGAATACAGATGGCTTTATACCAGCAGAAACACTACCAGTTGAGACAAAAGGAGACAGATTAAGTAGGACAGCATGAAAGAAGGCTGACAGACTTCTTGGGATTCTGTAATATGGAGCCATAGAGCTCCTCAGTTGTGAATGTGCTTTATTCCTCAAGAAAAGGGAAGAATGATGCCAAAGGAGATTCAGAGATCATCAGGGCTGTCATTCCCACTGATAGGGCACAGGGATAGTTCCTTTTCAGTTTAAAATGGTAAGCCCACCTATCCAATTCTGGCAGACTGGGATGCCCCTACCCAGTACCTTGGGTGCAGGGCCCTCAAGGAGAGCCATGGAGGTAGGGCACAGTGGAGCCAAAGGAGTGGGGTTGCCATGAGGATGACACTGTCACCCTAGTGGGCCTGAAGAACACAGCACTCAACCAAAGAGGATTATTGCCAAGCCTTAGGATCTAATAGAGTTTGCTTCGCTAAGTTTTGGATTTACTTAGGATTTGTCACTTCTTTCTTCTAAGTTCTCCCCTTTGCAATGGGAATTTCTATCCTAGGCCTGTCTCACCACTGTATTTTGAAAGCACATAAACTTGTAAGGCTTCATGGGTTCACAGATGGAGAGGAATTTTGCCTCAGGATAAATCATACCATGAGTTTCACTCATATCTGGGTTAGATAATATTTAGATGAGATTTTAGACTTTATTTACACTTTATAGTTGAGGCTGGGATGAGTTAAATCTTTGGGCTTATTGGGATGGAATGAATGTATTTTGCATTTAGAAAGACATGAACTTGGGGTGGGGGGAGGATTGCCAAAGGTAGAATATTATGGACTAAATGTTTGTCCCCCCAAACTCATATGTCAAGGCCCTACCCCTCAATTTGGTGATATTTGGAGGTGGGATCTTGGGATCTTTGGGAGGTAATAAGATACAGATGAGATCATGAGGGTGGGGTCTCCATGACTAGATTAGTGTCATTCTAAGAGGAAGAAGGAGAACCAGAGTGTGCTCTCTATTTCTCTCTGCCATGTGAGGACAGAGAGAAGGTGGCCACCTGCAAGTCAGGAGCAGGGCCCATGTCAGGAACTGATTTTGCAGGCACCTTATCATTGTCTTCTTAGCTTCCAGAACTGTGAGAAATAAATGTTTACTGTTTAAGCCGCCCAGTCTATGGTATTTTGTTACAGTAGCCTGAGTACACTAACACAGATTTAGGAAATTTCTCACTTTCAGTCAGAGTTTGGGTTGACAATAAAATACTGTTGAACTTTGTCATCCTTGAATGATACTTTCATAAAGCCCTCACTCAATTCCTTGCTTGGCAAGAGTTGTAAATTTAGATTGCCGAGTGACTGAGTTTTCTCCAGAACCAAGGTGGTGGTGGTCACTGGCCTGGGTTACCAGCTTTGTCTTATGTTCTTCTAATCAGGCTTTGCTGTGATGGAGTTTTCAAATGAATGCCTTATCTTAATAAAAAGTGGCCACCTATCATTGACCCCAGGGTTACTTTGTGAATAGTGAATCATGAATGCATTAAATACTCAAATGCTTTGAATCTGAAAGGAGTTTCTCAGAAATGCAGGCTTGGAGGCATTGTTTTAGTTCACTAAGATAATTTAAGAGTGTGACCCTATTCTGTGAGGTTTGGGAAGATGGAGCCAACCTGCCTTAACCAAGTGCCTCTTAGAAGCCCCATCAGAGGAAGAATGCTGAGATTCATCCATTATTCATTCAGCACCTTTTGAGTGCCTGAGATGATGCCCGATGCTAAGACCTAATGGTCAGCAAAAGCAGACATGGGCTCTGTCCTCAGGGAACTTATAGGTTATTGGGAGAGATAGCTGTTCTTCAAATAATCACACAAATGTGGGCATAACGGCAATCCGAGACAAGTGCTATGAAAGAAAGTGCAGTGTTCTAGGAGCAAATACATGAAAAGGTCTGGCCAACACTAGAGTTCAAGAGAAGTCTCCCTGAGCCAGTAAGCTTGTGCTGAGATATGAATGCTACGTAGATAGTATCGGGATGAAGGAGGCACCAAGAACACCACAGGAAAGTGGAAGCACCAATGTAGTTCAGGGGTCCATAATCTTAATGAAGGCCCCATCAACTCCAAATAAATAATCCAAAATACAATATAATCTTAATAAAAATAACTGGCCACAGATGCAGCTTCAAGACCTAAAATTCTCTTTCTAACAAGCATGCTATTTTTTAAGTTCCTCCAATAAAGAAATAATGGAGCCAACACTGATCCAGGCTATACTGTAAATTTTAAAACTTCATATTTTCGGGCTGTCTCAACATCTCCACAAACAGGCTGTAAGCACCCTGCCCAGGTAACCAGATGCACCAGTGTGATAGGCTGGCTTTTGTCACAACTTCCCATTTCTTACTCTCCCCTGACCATGACCTAGTAAGATCCAAATGCACCAATGAAATCCCCTCACATCTTTTCTTGTGCACTTCCCCCCAACCTTGTCCCTGCCCTGCCCCCAACAAAGGCATTTGTCCATTGTCCTCACTCTTTGCTCTCTACCTGCTTGGGTGAGTTCACTCCCTTGTCAATGCCTCCCATATGACCCCCTCTTGGCCTGGGGTGACTCTGTATCTCTAGGACCTGTGAGTATAATAAGCTTTGTTTCACTGTACCTCTCCTGTGTCCTCTCTTGTGCCCTGCCCTCCACCCTGACTGACCATCACCTAAAAGAACACAACATAGGCAGGGGGAATAATATGTTCAAAAGTTGTGATCAGGGGGATATGTAAGTTCTATAAATTGGAAGAAGCCAGTGTGGAAAGAAATTTGGAGCAGGAGAGGGGTCCAAGACAAGGCTGGTGAGATTATACCAAAAGTTCTAGAAAGCCAATGGAAAGGTTTAAGCCAATGGAGATGGAGAAGGCGAGGTAATGAAATGTTCATATGTGATTTTTGATAAGTAGGCTCACGGAGATCAGTTAGGGGGCTCCTGTAATTCAGATGAGAGAGCATAGTATTTTGGACCAAGGTGGTGGCAGTGGAGATGGAGAAAATTGGATGGATTTAGATCTTTAGGAGAAACAACAGAAAGAGCAGGAGTAAAGCATAGGTGACACAGATACCTGTCCTGGTTCTGCTACAGATTTCTGTAAAACCTTGCACAAATCCTTTCTTGGGGCCTCAGAACCCCTTCAACCACCATGGAAGACCTCAAGCTTCTTTCAAAAAATGGTAGGAATCTGTAAATCATAGGGTTTTGTAATGTTTCAGAGATCATCTTGGGCTGACGAATTATGGTTCAATAATTTTGCAATCCTAATCCATTTCTCCTCTCTCCTTCAAATGCCAAAGACTATCCTTTCTGAAAACTTACTTGCTAGAATAATACCCAAGCCTGTAGCTTGATGATAAATAGTTGTGACACCTTGAATCAGGCTATGAACCAAACATTGCCAGGTGTCTGCTACAGAAAAGAAAAGAAAAAGTCTCTCTCATTAAAAGTTTCCCCTAGAGACCAAAAAAATCAATAACAAAAAATCAGTGTCAGATGGGGAGATGCCTTGGATGATGATAATGATGATGATACTCATAATAATTCCTTAACTTCATTTAGTGTCTCAATATGCCTTGTTTCATTTGACAGAACAACCTTGTGAGGTATGCCAGTTCATTGAGATGAGTAGATGATATCAGGAGAGAAGAAAAGAAATAGCAGTACTTAAACAGACTTTAGGTATTCATTTGACAGACGTTTATCAAAACCCTACTATGTGCCAGGCAAGGTCTCTGTTTTTCTGGGGGATAAAAGATAATAAAATATATAATAATAAAAATATGTAATAATCTATAAGTACATAAAAATGTTATATAATAATAGATATATAAAATACAATAAAATAATGATTGCTGTTGATAATAAGTTTTAAGAAGGGAAATTAGTAGAGTGGTGAGTTAGCAAGTAAATGGACAAGACCATTTTTAACAGAATAGTCAGAAAACATTCTTGGCAAGGGGGCATCATGGACAAAAAGAACAATAACTACGAAGGCCAGTTATGGGAAAGGGCTTGATTTGTCTGAGGAATGAATCAGACAACAGCTTGGCTGGAGCACAATGAATGAGACAGAGAAAGTGATCTGAGAGTAGGTGGGTGTGGGCTGTGGAAAGTAGTTTGGATTTTAAGTGACAGGAAACCATTAAAGAATTTTAAATCAGGAGGAAGAAATGATCAGATTTTGGTTCTTAGAAGGTCACTCTGGCTGATGTTGGATACTGGATCATACGGTGGCAAGAGTTAAAATTAGCCAGTAGCCAGGCCAAGCAGGAGGCTACTGAAAGAGAAACATGGTGGAAATTAAAAGCAATGGGTAAATTCAAGATACATGAAGGGAGGAGAATAGAAAGGAGTGGGTGATGAATTTGGATGTTGGTTAAAGGATATTGTTTTAACCTCTTTATCTTTGTGTGTGGGGAGGCTGAAGCCCAGGAAAGAACAGAGATGGAAAATAACGGAAACAAAACTTGAACTCAAGACTTCGAATTCCATGTACAGTGCTCTTTCTAGTGCACCATACATCTCTGCTACAAGTGATACCTAGCACATAATGGGTGAAGGGTGCTCAGTTGAGTTGGGACATATAACTCTTAATAAGTATCAGCAGACGCCAAGCTGGTATATGGCAGGAAGGCTTCTAGGCCTCTGTGAATTTGTATTTGAATAGGAGTCCTGCATTTGCTTCATTTCCTACTTTTGAACTGCTAATCCAGCCCAGGCTGGGGTTAGGAAACACAGATGGCCTCCAACCCTGCTGAGGGTATATGTCTGTTCCCTGCTGATCCTGGAGAGAGAAGTGGACAAATGGTGAGTGTGCTTTGTAGCTTCCCAACTTCACAGATGAAGAGATAGATCTATGTCACCTTGAGCCCAGACTCCTCCACAGGGCCATGTTATCTTCGGTCTTCTTTTTTTTTTTAAAGTCTATTTATTTATTTTGAGAGAGACAGAGACAGCACGAGTTGGGGAGGGGCAGGGCAGAGAGAGAAGGAGAGAGAGAATCCCAGGCAGGCTCCGCGCTGCTAGTGCAGAGCCTAACACAGGGCTTGAACTCATGAAATTGTGAGATCATGGCCTGAGTGGAAACCAAGAGTCAGACGCTGAACTAGCTGAGTCACCCAGTCATTTGTATTTTCTTTGGTGCATTAGCTTTTGTATTTTCATTGGGATATTTTGGATCCATGGTCAATTAAATCCACCTGCCCTGGCTCACCCCTCACTCTACTCTCATGTCCTAGTCACACAGAGAACTTTGTTTATATTACGGATCATTCTTGCTAAACTATAAGACTTCCAAAGACAGAGACATTTTTGTGTACAGCAGTGCCAGAGCAGAGCAGGTCAGGGCAGAGCAACTGGCACAGAGTATATACTCTGTTTACTGAGAAAATAAGGCAGTTAACCTCACCCAGCCTTGGTTTCCCCAACTTTTAAAGCTACCTTATGAGACTGTGAAATTTAAACGAGTTGATATGCATGTAAGATACCTAACACAGTGTAGGAGCTTAAGAAATGAATTCATATGTTACTTGTATATCAGAAACCTTCCCTTGCTCAACATCATTCGATATTAGGGAGTGCAAATTAAAACCATAATAAAATATCACTATAGATTTATTAGACTGGCTAAAATGAAAAAAAAATACTGACAATTTTAAGTACTGGTACAGATGCAGAGCAATGGGAACCCTCATACACTACCAGTTGGAATACCAACCAGTAGAGTTCCTTAAAATGTTAAACAGCTATCATATGATCCAGAAGTCCACTGCTAGTTAGTTACTTAGAGAAATGAAAACTACAGTCATACAAAAACCTATAAATGAATGTTCATAGCCTCTTTATTCTATAATTGCTCAAACTGGAAACAACCCAAATGTCCTTCCATGGTGAATATATAAACAAAGGATGGTCCATCTGAACAACTGAATAGTACTTGACAATCAAAAGGAGTGAACTATCGATACACACAAAGCTCTGACGAATTGCAAAAGCATTATGCTAAATGACAGAAGCCAGTCTCCAAAGGAGACTGCTTCCGTTTTTGTGACATTCATGAGAAGACAAAACTGCAGTGATCAGTGCTTGCTAGGCTGAGGGAAGGGTGACTGTAAATGGATAACATAAGGGAGTCCTTGGGGGTGATAGAACTGTTCTGTGTCTGGACTGTGTGGTGGATATGCAAATAGATACCTGTGTTCAGTTCATAGAGCTATACACAAAAAAGCCAGTGTGACTATGTGTTAGTCTAAATAATTAAATAAAATAAAAATCTTTTCTATTTTGACAATAACACCTGGTATCTGAGGCCTCAGTTCTAACGTGTGTGTGTGTGTGTGTGTGTGTGTGTGTGTGTGTGTGTGTGTTCAATCTAAGGGTCCTGGTTATTCAAACTGTGCCTCATTACCAAATGTAAAAGAAGAGTGAGAAGGAGCAAGTTGTAGACAGTGTAGAAGTATATGGGAGACTGGTTTGTCTGGAAGTTTCTAAAGCTAGAGCTGTTATATCATTTTGATTCAATCCTGAGCTTTCAAAGAGGAAGCAGCCCCCTACCCTTATAAAGCTTTGCTAGTAAAACTGTCCTTGCCCTGGGCCAGCGATAAATCTACAGAATGCCATGGTAATACCCATGGAGAAGGCAAAAGGGGCCTTCATAAACCATGCAATTTGGACTAGTACAGATGTTGCAGTGGGAATTTATGTTTTTCGACGGATCCTTATCTCTTCTTGCCAGTTTCTGCACATTCAATCATGCACTAGCAGAGTCTATTTTAGCAACCATCATTTTTTTCTTTAAATATTAAAAAAATCTGTGGCAATTAATTTCTTCCATACTGTTCTATCATGACAAATAAATGTGAAATGCATATTTACAGAGCACATGTAATTGCATTTGGGCACATGCAAATGACATGCAAATCTTACATTCTAAATGAGTTTGTTTATCATTCCTGAATTCTAATCCAAAGACCTTACTTTTAAAATTCAGTTTACATTCTGACATGTATACAAATGAGTTTGACTCTGGAAAATAACTTAATAAACTCGGGGTTAGCTATGCAATTAGAGGAGGCATCTGGGAGCTATAAAATCTGGGAAACAACATTTACATCTTTTTTCTGCATTCAAGGTTTCAATTTCCTAGCTCAGACCCTCTCCCTACCAGCCTACATCCCCTCCCTACAACTACCCCATTTCCCATCATTCCTGCAAACCCATCATATGAAATGGCTTTGGTTTTTTTTCTGGGGGAAGACAGAAGAGTGGATTTCATTGAGGATGATCTCATCAAGTCATTGTTCTTGGTGCAGCATTTTCAAAAACTAAAGTCAGAGTGATCAATGAAATGAAAACTAACAGAATTAACATTGATCAGGACTTTCATTCAGGTTTCCTATTATTACGGCTGACCTGGTTCTCCCATGGATGCTAAAGTCTTCCCGTGGATGACTGACCCTCTCAAGAAAGCTATGAGCAGCCACAAATCTGATTTGTCAAAGGACATAAGAAAGAGAAGAGAAAGTCAGATTTTATTCTAACAGAGCTTTCAGAGGGAAGAAAGCAGAACCATAAAACAAAGTGGAATGGAGTTTCCTCAAAATATTATAAATAAAGCTCCCATATGATCTAGCAATACCATTTCTGAGCATATATCCAAAAGAACAAAAAGGTGGGTCTTGAAAAGATATTTGCTCACTGATGTTCATAGCAGCACTATTGACAATTGCCAAGAAGAGGAAACAACTCAAATGTCCATTGATGGATACACAAAATATGGTGTATATGTACAGTGGAATATTGTTCAGCACTTGGGCAAGGAAATGCTGTCATATGCTACAACATGGATGAACCTTGAGGACATTATGTTAAATGAAATAAGCCAGTTACAGAAAGACAAATACTATATGATTCACTTATATGAAGTATCTAAAATAGTCAAATTCATAGAAACAGAAAGTAGATTACTTCATATGCAAAGTGAAGCAGTATAGCAAGTATATGCAAAGTATGCAGGTATAGCAAGTGCAGATCTCAGGGTCTGAATAGTTACTGGTTAGAGAGCTGCATAGAGAGATTTTTGAAACTGAATTGAGGCTGAGTATAAAAACGTTTCATGATGATTTAGCGATGTCATGAGTATGAAATAAGTGAATGGCAGTGCATTTGTCATGTATTTTTTTCCTCCTGAAACAGATAATATACACTACAACCATTTTCTTTTGAGTATTCCTAAAGAATTACCCAGTCTTAATGAGCACATCAATTATGGTGCATGCTTTTCTCATAAATATAAAAAATAGTTATGCTTTTGCATATCCAAGTTACCAGTAGAAAGACTTACTCTACCAGAAACGTCTCCACTCCAGTGTGAGTAGGTGAAATCAGGTCAAAGAGGACCCTTCCATAAAGGAAGCGAGGCCAAAGAAGCCCAGACTTTGTAGCCAGCCTCCTTAGCCACTTACAACCTGGGTGAATCTGAGTGAAACACACAACCTGTCTAAATCTTAGCTGCTGTCTCTTCACAATGGGGTAATAATATATATAATCACAGGATGGTAACTAGGATTTAGGCAGTTATAAAATATATAGTATCTAGCCCAGTAAAGTACTCTATGTGTGTAAGACCCTCAATATTAGTTCCCTCTCTTATCTTCTAAGTGAATACAGGAAGTTCTGGACTACAAATGCCTTAGGATAGAGACTGTCCTATTTGTCTCTTTATGCCTTGTTCATGACATGAAATAAATATTTAAGAAACATTTACTGAAATATTTAAGAAACATTTATTTGAATTGAACTGAATTCAGTAGAAATGAAACTAGATGGCCTTTTAGATTGCTCTCACTACCAGACACAGAACCTGACACACAAGCTGTGCTCATGAACACTTGTGGAATACAGAATTTGGTAGCCTGAATCCAGGATTAGACACATTAGTGGGAAAGTGTATAGCTCTCACAGGGGCTCTAGAGCAAGGGCCACACATCAGCCGCTCATTGCTCATTGCTCATAAAGTCTCATCAGAAAAGCTGCCACTTGTAGCTACTTCCTACTCCCTACTCTGCTTTTCCTAGGGAAGAAGGTGACCCTGATACATCTTTTGTGTTCTTTCTGCCTTGATGGGGAGAGAAAGATTCTAATTTTCTTCCATGGACCCAGGGGACACTCAGAAATCACATCGTCTCTTGTCTGGGCCCAGCCATTGTTGTCCTTGCTGAGTGGTGTGAAAACCACTGCTCTCCTTTCCCATCTCGTTAGCTCCCCTTTGAAGTCCCCTTTCTGTCCCAGGACCACAACAATTTCAAATTTTTGAGCCATTATCTCATTGTTCTAAATGATGCATTTTGCCACTGGACCTATAACTGTTCTCCTTTAGGTGAGTCCTGAAGAATTTCATGGCCTTAATGAGTACATCAATTATTGCTCATGGAAGAGCCCATGTCTCCTTAAAGGTTATTTGAAGGTTGATTGCTATCTCAATGCTTATATCCATCCAGCAAATCTATCTAAGCCTTATGAATGTATTTGACCTTTTTACAGGTACAGGGGAAAAATAACAGAACAAAAGTTAATTTAGACCTCTATAATACAACATTTTTTTTTCTTGAAAGAAATAAAAGGGCATTGAAATCGATACCTGCACAATAACATGCTGATGAATGTTGGGACCCAATTTTCTCATTTTGCTAACTCGAGATTGGGAATTCTGAATAGTTTTCAATCCTGCATTCTTTGGGCACTGTGAAGTCTGCTGTATTGTGTCCACACAATGCCACACTGCACACTCATTATGGGAGTACCAGTGGTCCTGAAAAGGTCAGTTAGTTAGAAATGTCAGCGTTCAATGGAGCCGCGCAGACCTGTGTGTGTGCGCAGATCCAATTAGGGTGGCCAGGAGGCACTGCTGTAACCTGGAATCCTAATGAGCAAGCAGAGGGAAGGGGGAGGTGTCTTTTTTCCCTTTCTTTCTTCCTCTTATTCAAAAGAAATGGAGATTGCTTTTCAACCAGGTTGCTTTTCAGCCACCCTACATGGGGTTGTTTAAACTTTACCAAACACCACTTAGGCTCCAGGCAGGCTGGGAGGAGAACACCAACTTCTGCAAAGGCTGAGCCCGCCCCGCACAGCCAGATGTTGAAGGAAAGCAATGAAGCAGGCAGTATTTGAGCAGTACTTGAGACTTCCACTGGTGGAAGGGCTTGCTCTTCACAAGACTTACTCAGGCTGATAGCTAACTCAGAGGAAAATGGCCTTCTCTAAGTTTATTTCTAAATCATTTCTAGGCCCCTACTAGGCGCCAGGTCTTATGATTAAAAACTGGCCTTTATCATGTTCGAGGAACCTAAACCACTTGTACAGACTTGTTGGCTGATGTTTCCAGTATTCACCTATACTGGTGCTACTCTATTTCTAATCCATCACAAACTGATATTTTGGACTTTGGGGAAGTCCACTGATTGTGAACACAGATGCTGCAGCAATGTCAAATTGCTAGTAAAGTTTCTAAATGTTTCCTCTCAATTTCTATATTTATCTCATTGTGGAAGGTTTACTCCTGGCCACTCATCTGTGGACAATGCCTTGAGTAGAACTGCCCTGGCTACCTCTCATTTGTTTGCCCTTCCCACCATTCCCCACCTTCACTGGTCTCCACTATTCTGGACTGGCAATCACACTGAACCCTCTTTTCCGGTCCATTCACTGCGTACTTCTTTAAAACACGTTCTGAAATTTGTCTTTTGGTACCACAGCCTCGTCAAGAGTTAGAACACTCTCCTAGCGACCCCTCTCTAGAGTTCAGTGGACTAACCAGCTAAAACAACAAATTAAACCCTGGGTAATTTTATTACAAGTGATCTAGGGACCATACTTTGAGAACAAATAAAAAATTTTACACAGAACCCTACTGTTGGATTTCTAAGCTCAACAGGCAGTGATGACCTACTTGGTTACAGGACCTAGACACTCCATCTGCCCATCCCTTCCACTGAGGTTGTTGAGTCCCCCCTGCAGCCTGCCAGATCCCAGGGTCATTCTGGATTCGAGGTCAGGTAAGGGCAAGGACAGTGGATATAAGAAGTACTGGAATAGTAAATTAGCTCATTACCTATGGCAGGTGGGGTTTTGTGTCTACTTTTGTTCCAGTCTTTCTGCCTAGTTTTCTGCATACAGACCTTTGTTTCAGGCCCTGTGACTGTTTCTTATCCTAATACTCGTTCCCTCATTCAGTGTTCTTTCTTTCTTTCTTTTTTTTTTTAAATATCTCTGCAAACTCTGAATGAACCAGCACCTGTGATTAGGAATGGAGCCGAGAAGTTGGAAGTCCTTTGGGTGTTGAGGTAGAAAACCTGGGTTCAAGCTCTGACTTTTAAAACTACAAGCTTTTGTGAATTTAGGCAAATTCTATCATTTCTTTAAGATAAAGATGCCTACTTCATAGGGTTGTTTTGTTGTTTAAACAAAGTATTGCATGCAAAATCACGTTGACACTGTAACATGCTATTTTAAAGCCAGCTGTGGTGGTGGTTTGTAGCTATGGCTGCTACTGTTCTCCCCTCCAGGGAGGAGATGGTTAGGTGTCCCTCCTCTGGAACTTCAGGGAGGAAGGAAAGAGGGGGTTTGGAGTAGAAAAGGAGAGAGGGTATCAGGGACTTGGTGGGAACAACAGAAACACATGCTTGAGACAGTCGCTGTTGGTTAACCCTAGGGAGCAAGCTGTGGGCAGAGGTCATAGCATGGGAGGGAGTTGTCACCAGACCCAGATCTCTAATGTGATATGAAATGCATCCCAATGCACCACCTAAGGCTGGATCTGAGCTCTCCTCACAAACTAATTTAATGACACTTGATAATGGAAAAAAACAAGTTTTGTTTCCCCTAAAAGCAGCTAAAAACCATCAATTCTCCTTTCACCATTGTGATTAAAACCTTTTCTCTAACAAGCCAGTCTTTTGTATAATCTTTACCAGAAGAAAGAAACCTTCTGAAGGACATTTGGATATTTAGCCATTCATCCAAGAATGGAACTCAGCTGGGCTGGCCCGCCTTACTTTTTCAGTTTCTAGAGAGAAGTGTATCAGGTTTATATGACAATGACTTAGCCATCATCTCGAGGGGAGGAAATAACTCTACAAGTGCCAAATGCAGACCCTACTGGCATTTCAGAGAATGACCTACTAGGCTAGAGCTAGGTTAGGGAGAAAAAATAATAGTTGTTTGTGGTGACCAGCCTCAAAGAAGGACTTCCCATAATAATATGAGTTTTTCCAAGGTTTTGACATGTGCCAGATATATTATCTCATCTACTATTCACAACAACATTATAGAGTCATGATTATTAGCCCTATTTGAGGAATTGTAGAGCTGAAGCTCTGAGAGATTGTATTTTGTCCAAAATCACATATAGAGTAAATGGTAGAGATGAGGTTTGAACCTAGTCTAGCTAATATCAATACTTCAGCTGCCTGATACTTAGAATTTCTCTCTTTTTCTTTTATATTCTTTCTTTTTTGGTCATAGAGACACTTTATTTTTCTGTCTCAGTAGTGGTAAGACAGCTATCTCTCTATCACTGTTAATGGCAGGTCCATAAATCTTGCTAAGAGCAAACGCCCCCATTCCCTAAGCACATCCTCACCACTCTCATTGATGATTTAGATCAGAGCATGAAAGATGTGTACCGCCCTATATGAGCTGCCATTGTGCCCTTAGTCTCTCGGAATTTTAAGTACATGTACTTGGATCACACCTTGCCTCAACTCAGTGGCAACCCAATACCCATTTACCAGAGTGCAAAGGACTGTCATAAACTAGGAAATGGATACTGGGGCATACAACCTTCTTTTCCTAAATGAGAGATCTTACTTGTCTTAATCCATTGAGCCAAAAATATTTATTCATGTTCATGGCCAATGAAAGTTTCTTATAGTTTAGGCCTACATTAGGATAGAAAGGCACAGATGGACTAATGCAACTATTTATTTATGGAAGTCTCAATATTTTTCTCAGAAACCTCTGCCAATCTCCAACAGTCAGACTAATGCTCACTTATCTTGGGAGTAAGGCAAACATCTGTGGAGGAATGATAAAAGGTAAGTGGGTCTGAAAGGAATGAAAGGTACAGTACTGATAATCATCATCACCATAATAATTAGTGTTTTGGTAGCCAGCCTCCAACATGGCCCCTGAATGATACTCACTTTCTGGCATTTATGTCCTTGTATAGTTGCCTCACACATCAAATACACTAACTTGTATAACTAATAGGATATTAAAGAATGACAGCTTATGACTTCCTAGGCTACATCATAAGAGACATTGCAGCTTCTACCTTGCTATCTCTTGGATTAATCACCCTGAAGGAAGCCAACTGCCACGTTGTGAGGATATTTAAGCAGCCCTATAAAGAAGTCTGTATGGCAAGGGACTGAGGCCTCCTGTCAAAAGGCAGCACCAATTCACCCTTCATGTGAATGAGTTATCTTGAGTTGACCCTCCAGTGTTTAGATAACCACAGCCTTGGCTGATATCTTTTTTAATTTTAAGTTTATTTATTTTTGAGAGAGAGAGAGAGAGCAGGAGGGGCAGGAAGAGGAGGGACAGAGAATCTGAAAAGGGCTCTGCACTGGCAGCAGAGAGCCCAATGCAGGGCTTGAACCCATGAACCACAAGATCATGACCTGAGCTGAAGTTGGGCGCTTAACTGACTGAGCCAACCTGGCTCCCTAGTGTTGGCTGACATCTTGACTGCAATCTCATGAGAGACCCTGAGCCAAATTCATCCAGCTAAGCTACTAGTAGATTCCTGACTGACACAAACTGTGTGATAATAAACATTTATTGTTGTTTGAAACTGCTAAGTCTCAGGGCAATTTGTCACAAAGTAATATAATCACAATAACAACTCTTTATTTAAAATCTACTAGGGGCCATACACTTTACTATGCTAGCCATTTTATATATATCATATCTAATCTTCTATAGAATTCTAACAAGCATTTTTATCATCCTGCTCTTTTATAGATGGTAAAATGGAAGTAAGCACAGAAAAGCTAATAGACTTTCCTAAAGTCAACTTTAAGTGGAAGAGGCAGGATTCAAACACATAATGGATGTGTTTAGTACAACACCTCTTGCTCTGTCACCTCTACCCTGCTGTCACACACACATACAATAAATAAATACAAAATAAATGAATAAAATGTCCAGAGAGTACATGCCTGCTTTTGTGTTAAATTGTAGCAGATTAAGACACTTCTTACTATGAGCAATTCTATGCAAAAAAACTGGATAACCTAGAAGAAACTGATAAATTCCTAGAAACATAAAATCTACCAGAAATGGGTCAGAAAGAAACAAAAAATCGAACAGACCAATAATGACTAAGGATATCAAAACAGTTATCAACTCCCACCCCTCTCATGTACAGAAGCCACGACTAGATGGTTTCACTGGTGAATTCTGCAGACATTTAAAGAAGAATTACTGCTAATCCTTCTCAAACTCTTGCAAAAAATTGAAGAGAAGGAACATTCCCAAATTCATTTTATGAGGCCAACATTAACCTGATACCAAAGCCAGATAAGGAGACTACAAGAAAAGAGAATAAGAAGACAATATCCCTAATGAATATATATGTAAGACTTCTCAACAGCATATTAGCCAATGGAATTCAAAAGCACATGAAAAGGATCATATGCCATGATCAAGTGGGATTTATCTCTGGGATGTAAGGATGGTTCAACATATGCAAATCAAAGACATAATATGCCTCATTAATAGACAGAAACAAAATCATATGATCCTCTCAAAAGATGCAGAAAAAAACCTATTTAACAAAATTCAACTTCCTTGCATGACGAACACTCTAAAAAATGGGTATAAAAAGAATATACCTCAACATAATAAAGGCCATATATGATAATCCCACAGCTAACATCATACTCAACAGTGAAAGGTTGAAAGATTTTTCTCTAATATGGGGAAGAAGACAAGGGTGCTCACTCTCACCACACATATTCAATATAGTACTGGAAGTCCTAGTCAGAGCGGTTAATAATAAAAAAATAAATAAATAAAAGAGATCTAAATTGGAAAAGAAGAAATACAACTGTTTATGTTTGCAGATAATATGAACTTATATAGGGAAAATCCTAAAGGCTCCACAAAAACAAATTCAGTAAAGTCAGAGAATAGGAAATAGACATACATAAGTCAGTTGCATTTCTATACACCAACAACAAATGATACTAAAGAGAAGCTAAGAAAACAATCCTATTTACAATAACATCAAAACCAATAAAACACTTATGAATAAATTTACCCAAGGAGGTGAAAGATCTGTAGACAGTGATGAAAGAAATTGAAAAAGACACAAGTGCAAAGATATCCTATGCTCATGTACTGAGAAAATTGATATTAGTAAAAGGTCCATACTATTCACTTGGTAGTGAGTCCTATCCCAGCACACAGAGTCTAGCTGTAGAGACCCTGCTGGGCATAGCTCTTTTGATAGAAAGTCTGCTGCAGAATAGATCAATGTTTGCTCTGCTCTCAGACCTCCTAATTCACATATTTGGTTTAACTTAGCCATAGTCATTGCAAAAATTCATGTGATCTTGGGCCATTAGTTAATGTCAGGACCCAATTTTTCTCCCAATTTCATGGATGATGTTTATAGCTCAACTCTCAGCCAATCAGCACAGTAGACTTTCCTGGACACAGATACTTGTTCTAAGTCAAGCTCATAATGATGTAATCACAAAATAAGAAGTAATAGAGATTCTGCTGGGACTTCTGGGTGAGAGTCTTTTGCTTATTCCACCTCTACGGCCATTCTGACTGAGACCACATGTGACCTGAGAAAGGAGTCAAGACCAAGCAAAATGAGTTAAGAGAAGGACAAAAACAGATTGGGTCTTATGAATCCTACATCAAGATGAACAGAAAGGCTGACTTATTTCTGAATTATTTATTCATATGAACCAATTAATTGCCTATTTTTCCCTTAAGCTAATTTAGGTTGTTTCTTTTTAATGTTTTATTATTTATTTTTGAGAGAGAGCGAGCAAGAGTGAGTGGGGCAGGGGCAGAGAGTGAAAGAGAAAGAATCTCAAGCAGGTTCCTACTGTTAGCCTGGAGCCCAGCAAGGGCCTCGAAACCACGAACTGTGAGATTATGACCTGAGCTAAAATTAAGAGTTGGACACTTAACCAATGGAGATATCCAGGCATGCCAACCCAATTTCGGCTGTTATTAAAGATACCTACTTATATAGTTCCTGTGCCTTAATTTTACCATTTATACCTTGAATTCCAGTTCGTCTAGGTCTGAGGCCTGCATTCAGCTCCTTCCTGATCTGACTTCCATCATGCAGATCAGCTGAGGTGCCTTTGGATGCCACACCTCCAATTCCCCTCCCCCGATCTCAGCCCACCCACCTGTATGTTCTAAAATGAGGTCCTTGAACCCTTCTCGTTAGCCTTCCCACCTGAGTACTGGGATATGGCATCTGTAACAGATTTCCCAAGACAAAGAGCCTAGAAACATGCCACTCAGTTTGTCTCAGGGACCAGGAAAATAAACAAAACATGTTTCTCCTTGCCTTTAGAGGTTTCCAAAATTATTTTACTTAATGAATTTAATAAACTTTCTGAGTGACACCCAATGTTGTTGTGTTTCATCATGGACATGAGAGATGGAGGTTGGGGAATGGAGGTGGGAAAATGAATTGAAACAAGCTTTCTGGAAAATGAGCTGTAAACTAGACACATTAATTCCTTAAACATATTTGTGCTCCCTGGCCCAGTAATTCTACTTCTAAAGTGTCCAGATAAAAAACTTATATAAAAGAAGTGAAAAGTTTTTTTCACAAATAGTTTTGTGGTGAAGTTATTTATAAGAGAAAACATCTGGAAATAACATGAATACATAACAATGGGATGTGGATTTTTATAAACTAGACTATATATAAAAGATGGAAGATACTAGAGGTTTTAAAAATAAGTATGCCTTTAAAATGCTCATAAAATGCTCATGGATGTAGTAATTCAATCTGTAGTAATCTATCTTAAGATAATAACCTAAAATGTAGGGGAAAATGTATACACAAAGGTTTATAAATTATTCATAACATCGAGAAACTAGAATTTAAGTTAAATATATAACATTATTGGCATGGGGAAATATTTTTCTTGTAATATTAAGTGAAAAATCAGGATAAAATTTTATATTTTACATGATCTCAACTATGTAAAACAAAATTATACATGCATAGAAAAAAAGGCAAAGAAGTAAATGTGTTAAAATATTAAACAGTGATTGCCTCTGGGAGATAACTGATATTTCATCTTTATAAGTTCTCTGTGTTTTTAAAAATTTGCACCATGGGCATGTGCGATTTTTTTAATAGAGAAAGTTATTATAAAAAGATGGTAAGTATGTAAACTACATAGCAACATGAAGATTGTTTATGAAATAATGTTAAGTGAAAAAAGATGTATATAAAAACGTACCGTGATTGCAATTATGTAAATATGTTTCTGCATATAGACAAGAACTGAAAGAGAAAATGTATAAATAGAATTAGGTTTTGTATTGTGCTAAGGCTGTGGGACTAAGAGTAATTTATTTTTCTTCTTTAAAAATCTCTTTAAAGTTGTTTTAACAACGTGTGTGCAATTTTTGAACCAGCCACTCTCTGCATATTCACTGTGCTGCTAACCTTCTGGCAGTGAGGCCAGGAGTCATCTGGCTTGGCTTCACTCCTGGTCCTGGCTACCCTGGACTGGTTCCACAGGCCTCCTGTTGGCTCTAAAAATGGTCAGAGGCACATAACAATGGCTAATTTGGCCTCTCTTCTTTCTTTGGTTTCCAGAGGGGTTGAGTTTATGTCATGGGGGACTTTAATTAAAGACCAAGCTCAAAGTTGTCATGTAATGGTCAGCAGCCCCAGTCTATCACCACTCAACATAGGTACTGCTTCAACAAGGTTAAGAGGGGATTATTTATAAAGAAAAAAAAAAAAGGAAGCTTAGAAGATTTGCAATCCAATCAGAAACAAATCTAGCCATGACCTTTTTTTTTTTTTCCTTGAGGTTTCTACGATGTCTTAGGAAATCAATTGTCTCTTCAGGACATAGCCTAGTTAGTGGGAAAGTCCCAATGACTATGATATTGTGACATTCTGGACTTTCCTCATCCCCAGAAAAGTGAGTCAACCTGAATCCCATCTGGGAAAGAAGAGTCCATGGACCAATATTACAATTGAAATGATATTTATATGTAGCAGCAGCAGAAAAGACAAAGGATTTAGGATCAGACAGATCTGAATATGAATCTTGACTCCATCACTTATTAACTGTGCTCAAGCAGGCAGTTCACATAATTATGCTGCTCTTTCATTTCTCATCTTTAAAACAGAAAAGGAGATGCTTGTCTTATGGGATAGTAGGGAAAATTACAAAAAATATATGTAAAGCGCTAACACAGCTCTGGCACTCAGTGCAGTATTTAGATAGTCCCTAAATACTGTCCTTCTAGTAAATACCATCAAAAAGCTATGAGCATTTGACAAGAGTGTCATGGTAATTCAAGAAGGGGAAAACAGTCTTTTCAATAAATGGTTCTGGGAAAACCAAACACATTCAAAAGACGTAAGCTGGACCCCTACCTCACATCGTATAAAAAAAATAACTCACAAGAGTACATCTTTGTGACCTTAGGTTAGGCAATGTTTTCCAAGATATATCAAAAGTACAAGTGACCAAAGAAAAAAATAGGTAATTTAATTTCATAACTACTAAATATTTTTTTACTCCAAAGAACATCAAGCAGATGAAAAGATGATCCACTTGAAAAAATATTTGTAAATCTTATATCTGATAAAAGACTTTATACTCAGAATATATATTTTAAACCTCTTACAATTCAACAATAAAAAGACAAATATAATTTAATTAAAAATGAGTAAGGAAAAAGAATTTGACTAAGCATTTATCCAAGAAGATATACAAATGGCCAAAAAGCACAAAAAATGTGCTCAACATCATTAGTCATTAGGCACATGCAAATCAAAAACTATGAGATACTACTTCACATCCACTAGGATGATTACAATCAAAAGATAGGTGTGCCTGGGTGGCTCAGTTGATTAAGTGACCAACTCTTGATTTGGGCTCAGGTCATGATCTCACGGTTGTGAGATCAAACCCTGTGTCATGATCTCATGGTCATGAGATCAAGCCCCGCATCAGGCTCAATTCTGGGCATGGAGCCTGCTTAAGATTCTCTTTCTCTCTCTCTTTCTCTATCTCTCTCTCTCTCTCTCTCTCCCTCTGCCTTCTCTCACTCATGTGTGCATACTCTTTCTCTCTCACTCTAAAAACAAAAGATAGACAGTAACAACTGTCTTGTCTTACAGTGTGTCCTACAGTGTGTCCTACAATGTGTCCTATATTGTTGATAAGAATGTAAAATGGTACAGCTACTTTGGAAAATATTTTGGCAGTTTCTCAAAATGTATGTCCTAACATTTACCATATGACCAACAATTCTGTTTCTAAGGTTTGTACCCAAGAGAACTGAACACATATGTCTACACAAAACGTATACACCAATGCCCATGGCAGCATTATTCATAACAGACAAAAAAGGAAATGAATGAAATATAAGAATGTATAAACAAATTGTGATATATCCATAAAATGAAATATTATTTGGCAATAAAAAGGAATCAAGTACTGATACATGCTACAATATGGATGAGCCTGAAAATATTATGCTAAGTGAAAAAGCTAGTCAAGAAAGGCCACATATTGTACAATTCCACTTATATGAAATGTCCATAATAGACATATCCATGAGGACAGAAAGTAGATTAGCGGTTTCTAGAGCATGGGGGAAGGCAAATATAGGAAGTGACTGTTAATGGAGTTTCTATTTGGGGTGGCGATAATGTTCTGGAATTAGTGATAATGGTTATACAACTCTGTGAATATACTGAACCCCACTAAATGATGCATTTAAAAGCTAGATCTTATGCCATATGAATTATATCTCAATAAAGCTATTATTTAAAAAAAACCCTAAGACCAGCACTTTTAACTTGATAGTGGGAATGTAAAAATCTTTCTGTAGGCGTGATTAAGGAATCGTTGCCAAATATTCTAGTTGTCACTGCAGTCCCCTTTCTTGTGGGAAGAGTATACAACTTCACCCTGTTGAATTTATGAGTGGTCATATGACTTGACTTGACCAAGGAAATGTGCGTGAAAGTGACCCCTTCCAAATGTTTTTTAAGAGCAAGTACATGGCTCACTATATTTCTCCCTTTTCCCTCTGCCATGATGACCCATATGGCCAGTCCTGCAATGTCACACATTCACAGGGCACTTATTGTGCACAGTGTTGAATAATTCCAATCACCAACATGTGCAAATCTATCCTGAGAGCTTTCTTTGGTCACTAGAATCTGCTATGTCTATACTTTCTGAGCAGATTGGAAGTCTCAGGGAATTAACACACCCACTTTCACTCTCATTCCTTTGCTCCTCGGAGGGATAACTCTGAGGCTTATTTTACACATTGACATCCAGGTTTCCCCAGTTTGATTAAGTTCCAGTTGCCATTAGTGGTAGCTTGCTTCTTTTTTCCCCTTATTTTCCTGTATTGCTTCCTTGCTTTCCTACCAAGGTCTCTGGGATTATCTTCCAAATAAACTACTTGCACTAAAATCTTTGTCTCAAGGTTTTCTTCTTAGAGGACCCAACTAAGATGCCCAGCTATGTTCCAAATAAAGAATGCTTGGTCTGGGTGCCAGAGTAGAGATGATGTAAAGCAGGGGTGCCTGGTGGGCTCAGTCAGTAGAGCATGTGACTCTTAACCTTAGATTGTAAATTCAAGCCCCACTGGGCGTGGAGCCTACTAAAATAATAATAAAAAAATAAAATAAGATTTTAAAAAAGTTGGTATAAAGCAGAGCTGACTCCAATCCATGGGGTATTGTACCAAAAGTGAGAAATAAGCCTTTGTTTTTTTAAGCTTCTGCAATTTTGATGTCATTGTTACTTCACTGTAATGTAGCCTGTCATGACTGTGACCTATGTACACCCTTCCTCAGTAATTCCCATTCTAGGAATTTTTCCTAGAGAAATAATCAGAGATGCATACAAAGGTCTTTATATAAGAATGTTCACTGTGGTGTGATTTATAATTAAATAACTAGGTATAATTTAATATATAATAGAGTTTTAATAAATCATAAATGTAATAGAATGATTTTCAACTATATAAAATTTCCTCTTAGAGAATATTTAATAACATTGAAAATATTCATGCTACATTCAAATAAAACAGTTTATATAGTTTATAAACAGTTTATACAGTATCATCTGAATTTTATTTTTAAAATTACATATGTATATACATGTGCAAAAATAATAGTCTCTCTTCATAGTCTAGTGGTTAGGAGTTTTATTTGGATGAGAAAAATATTTCTTCATACTGCCTTCCTCTTATTGAAAAGGCTATAGGAGAATAAACTTTCCAAAATGTAAAGAAGAAACTATAGCTGGACTTCCGGGTCAAATGGCTAAATAAATTCATGCTTCAATGAGCCCATTCACTCTCATCAAATAGTAATACTAGATGAAAAAGAAATGAAAATATGTATTTGGGCTCTCTTGTGAGAAGACGTATTCCCACAAAGCTGAAATGTACAGAAATGTGAAAGGTAAGTTGTCCTGAGGCTACTTGCATGCTGAGATCTGGACATAGAAGCAGGAAGTAGCACTGAAGATTGCCTCCTATGGGATAACAGGAACTAACAGTACTCTGGAAGTTCTGGAGGATCAGAAACAATATCTTCTTCTTTTTTAATGTTTATTTATTTTTGAGTGACAAAGAGTAAGAGAGACAGAGCATGAGCAAGGGAAGGGCAGAGAGAGAGGGAGACACAGAATCAGAAGCAGACTCCAGGCTCTGAGCTGTCAGCACAGATGTGGGGCTCAAACTCAGGGACCATGAGATCATGACCTGAGCCAAAGTCAGACACTTAACAAACTGAGCCAAAGTCAGACACTTAACGAACTGAGCCACCCAGGTGCCCCTACATCTTCTGCTTAGAGGTCTGGGGGGGGCGGGGGGAGACTCTCATATCTTGAAAGGAGTCTAGGGAAAAAATAAAAAAGACTGCTGCAGAACTTTCTGGAAGATAGCCCCTGTGCACTGCAGGCCTAGAGAGGAGGTAAGGAATATAGACACAGGAAACAGAAGTAATGCCAAGCTCTTCTGCTGACTTTTTGTCACTGGATCTGATATATCCCCACTATTTACCAGGTGAGAGGTGGGTAGAGTTAACAACAAAAACCACCACACAGGGAGATGTGAGCACAGTAGGGGTTGGGGGGTGGTCGGGGATGAGAAGAGAGAAAACCAGAAAACTTCCTCCTCAAAGTGATCTTACAAATTAAAATTTCCAAATGCATGAGGAAATTAAATGCTAAAAATGATACTAAACAAAATTAACAATTATAACTTGAATTCACTCCAGATGAAACTTATTTTATAGAACAGAGATTTTAAAATAAGCATATTGAGGATGTTCAGAGAAACAAATGAAGGCATTAAAACAGAATAAGAAATTATGAAACAGAGTAGGCAGAAATAAAACAAGAACAGGTGGATATGAACAAAATTAGAAATCTTGGAAATTAAAAATATATAGTCATTGAAATATTGAAAAAGACAGGGAAAAAAGTCTAGACTAGACATGGTCAAAAAGTGAATTTATAAATGCAAGTTACTTGGGGAGAACTCAGAATCACTGCAGTAAGACAAAATGATAAAAATTATGAAAAACCAATTAACAGGCATGGTGGGCCACTTGAGAAAATCCAACAGTCATCTAATAGAAATTCTTGAAGAAGAGAGTCAGAAGAATAAGGGAAAAGCAGTATTTGAAGAGAAACTTTGCCAATAATTTCTGAGAATTAAAGAAAGACATAGATTCTCAGGTAGAAGTATACCCAGAGTACCAAGCAGGGTAAATAGAAATAAATTCACACCTATCTACAGCAAAAGAAAAACAAACAAACAAACAAAAAAAAACCCACCCAAACTGAAAAACAGAACATTAAGATTTTCAGTCTTGAGACCTACGAAAAAAAGATAAGTTATCAAAAACAATTAAATAATGGAAAACTTCTCATCAGCAACTATGCATGTCAGAAAGCAATTTTTAAAAATCTTCATAGTACAAAGGAAATTTCTCAAACTAGGATTTATAACTAGACAAACTATTATTCCAGAGAGGAGTCAAAATAAGGACATGCATATATTAAAAGGATTGCCCATGGACTCTCACTTAGATAGCTATTAAAGGATTCACTTTGTGGCGCCTGGGTGGCTCAGTAAGTTTAGCAGCTGATTTTGATTCAGGTCATAATCTCATGGTTCATGAGTTCAAGCCCCATATCAGGTTCCAACTGCTTGGGATTCTCTCTTTCTCTCCCTCTGTTTCTGCAGTTCCCCTACTTGTGTGCATGTGCTCTCGGTCTCTCAAAATAAATAAGTAGTAAACAAAGATTCCCTTTAATAAGGTAACATAGGAAATCTTAATATATAATAAGAAGGTGAACACAAAACTTATAAGCTATGTAGGAAAAGTAAATTAGTTCAGTACCAGTAGTAATTCATTGTTTTTCTTTTTTGCAAAAGTTTAACTTAAAATTTTAAATAATAATAACTAGGTGGGGACAGGGCATTGTTCAAGAGGTGGTTAAAGCATTGTTTACATATGGATAATCCATTGTCTCAGCACCATACCACAACTAGTCTTTTTTTTTTTTTAAGTTTATTTATTTATTTGAATTATCTTTACTGCCAATGTAGGCTCGAGCTCATGACCCCAAGACCAAGAGCTGTACTCTCTACCAGGTAAGCCAGTCAGTTACCCCAAATAGTTTACCTTTTATTCAGCTTATTATGAAGACTAATTTTGTGAAAGGTTATAGATTTGTAAGAAAATACATAATCAAATGTACATCCAAAGGTAATCAGTTAAAGTTAGAGATACAATCAATAGCATCCAAATCTGTAGATGGGATAAAGGGAAAACAAGTAATATATAAAACATAACACCAAAAAAGTCAGGACAAGAGAAAAAAAAGAAATGATAGAAAGTGCAAATATGGTGGTAGATATTTATCCAAATATATCAGTAATTATAATAAATATAAATAGGTTAAATTCACCTGTCAGAATACATGGATTATTAGATTTTATTTTTAAAAAACCATATAACAGTGTTTCTAAAAGATTACCATAAAAGGGAAAAGGAGAAGGATATCTCCCTACTAATTATAAAGATAATATTAAACTTAAGATTTATTATAAATAAGACACTGTGGAATTAATTCAGAGTACGCATGGGAGACCAATGGAATAATACAGGGACCTCAGAATCAGATTTTGTAAATAGGATAATTTGTATATGACAGACATGTAATTGCTAATAAGTGGGAGAAGGGATACACTAGTTGTTATGGTGCTGAGACAATGGGTTGTCCAAATGTAAACAAAAAAAATTAAATCCCTAAGTCATGTTATACACAAAAATAAGTACTAAATGAGATAAAGACTCAAGTATGACATAAAACTTGACAATTCTTAGAAGTAAATACAGAAGAATATGATATCCAGGGAGGGAAAGATTTCTTAAGTCACAAAAGCAAAGCTCATAAAGCAAGAGATTGATAAATTTAACTCCATTGAATTTTTTTTTAATNTTTTTTTTTTTTTTTTTTTTTTACAAATAGTTTATTGTCAAGTTGGTTTCCATATAACACCCAGTGCTCATCCCCACAAGTGCCCCTCTTTGTGCCCATCCCCCCTCTCCCTCCACATCCATCAGTCCTCAGTTTTTGTCAGCATTCAAGAGTCTCTCATGGTTTGCCTCTCCCCCTTTCCCCCACTATTTCCCCCCTTCATCTCCCCCATGGTCCTCCATTAAGTTCCTCCTAATCCATTGAATTTTTTAAAAATCTTCCATGTAAAAGTACATTATTAATCAAATAAAAAAAAAAACACAAGCCACAGTCTGGAAGAAGATATTTGCAATGCATATAAGTGACAAAGTATTGATATTTAGGATAATAAAGAATTATAAATCAATAAAAAGAAACAACTCAATGGAAACTGGAAAAAGGATATGAAAAGTCAGTTCACCAAAGAAGAAATCAAAGTGGTCAATAAACATTTGAAAAGATACTCAACCCATCAGTAATCAGGGAAACAAATATTATAAAAACAATGGGATATCATTTCACATTTATCATGATGACTGATACAAATTTATAAGTCTGACAATTCCAACTATTGAGGATTTAAGGAAGTGGAAACGCTTATACTTTGCTGTTGGAAGTATGTATTTGTTCAACTACTTAGAAAACAACCGGCCATTATGTAGTAAATTTGAAGATGCACAAAATCAATAATTCCTCTCCTAACTATATGTCCTAGAGAAATTCTCACAGTTATACACAAGGGGTCATGCACAAAAACACTCTTAGTAACATTGCTTGCCATTGTAAAAAACTGAAAATAGCCTAATTATGGTCAGTAAAGTGGGTAAATAAATTGTGATGTAATCATATATGGAATACTATATATCAGTTAAAATGAATGAACCAGCAGTATATGTACTACATGAATCAATCTATACAATATAATAATGAGTAGGGGAAAAGTCACAGAATGCCATTTACAGTGTGACATCACTTAGAGGAATTTGTACAAGAATGCCAGTTGTAGCTATTTTATTCTTATATATATAGATATAGAAAAAATAGAATTTATTATAGTGGTTACCTATAGAGTGAAGGGGAAAAGTTGCAATCAGTAAGAATATAGAAAAGCCTCAACTAGATCTATAAAATTTTCAAATAGGGGACTCTGTGGCATTGATGGCTTAATGTCGATATGATAAAACTAAGGTGTTTGGTGGGGAGGGGGGAGGGCAATAAAGGCTATTCATTATATTTCTATTCTTTTCTGTATATTCAAAATTATTCACAGTAAACAAAATAAGAAGGTAACATAGATTATTAAGGCTTCCAAATTCCCAACCTGCATCTCTAAAAGCTCTTAGTATATGAAGAATGGCGCCATCAGATTGAGCACTGTGTTGAGGATGGTTGTGAAGAGTGCGGACAAGCTAGTACCTCCCACTGACAGCCCCAGAGAGGTAGCAAGTCCACTGCTAGCTGCTACAGCTTCTGGAGATAGGGAATAGGGATGGTTTTAAAAGCAAGAGACAATCAGTAGCAATGGAGGAAAGTGCTTTTGACATCCGATAGAGTTGTCAGATAATACTTGGTCTCATGGTGCTTCCCAACCTTTCCATGTCATGGCATGTATGGATATTTGTCCTGCACATTGGAGTGAGGCTACCACCCTGGAGGCTCCAGCTGCCCAGGTCCTACCTGTGTCCCTGAGAGGTAAGTGGATCAATATCTCATAAGTGCATACCTCACAATAATATCACACAAAGGTAGCCTACTTTCAGTATACCAGTGCCACAATACACCTTTTGGGAAGCTTTGACCCAGGAGATATTTTTTTCACATATAAAAGTAGGTAAAATTATAAACCATTCCAAATTCTGGCAGTGCTTATTATTTTGTAATTTCACAGCTCTTCAAAAGGAGTACACGCAGAGTCACAACTACTCTGCTTGAATTTGCTCAGCAGCTATTAGGAACAGAAAGAGCTAGCACAAAAGAACTATAGTAAACAAAGTCTAAAGACATATCAAGAATCCCATCCAATTCATACATCTGCATCATATCAAGATGTAACCAGATGAGACTGGAATGTGGAAGCAGGCAATCTGGGATAGCATATGTGGAGTAGAATAGTACATAATTACAATGGACAGAAACCAAAGTAGGACAAAGATATTCCCTCACCAACACCTTAGTGGGGAGGGATTGTTAGGTCACAGGTCACATGAGTCCGCCACTCCAGCTATGTTAGCCCATGATTTGGAATTTCTGTATGTTAATCATATATGTATTAAGTAAACATAGCTCATCTATAAAACAGATTAAACATTTTCCCAACTGCTTAATCTCTGTTCTTGCAAAGTCCCAAATTCAAAAAGCTCTATCAGGTGGAAATACAGTAAGGTCACCTAATCTGGGTAGATCCAACTGACATGTGTAGTCACTGTTTTATACCTCAGTGATTGAGACCAGATGACTAGCCTTTGTGCTAAGATAGTGCCTGCAGAGGGCAGTTTCTCAATCTCTTTGTAAGTGAGCCAGTTGGCACCCAAGTACAGCATGGCAAGCTTGGTGAGAGCCAGAGATACCATGGCATAACCATATTGGATGTCAAGATATTGAAATGCCTCCACATTTGTCAGTAATTAGCCATTTCTAGAGCCCCCAACCCTGCCATGTGACCACTCTGCCACACTTGCCCCTCCCTCACGATCCCATATCCCCCTAGTCCAGTAACCCAAGTGTTAATGTCTAGCACAGCAGGGGTTCACCATGGTTGTTAAATATTTCGAATGGATGAAGATGACCCACCACACCCATTCTTGAATGCTCACTAACTGTGCTGGCATCATCATCCTCTTGGACCCCAAGAAAGCAGCAACTTTTGTTGGCTAGTTTTGCCTCAAGTTCCCAAACCAAAATAAAATACCTTTCTGGAAAAACTAAACTATTCAACCACTCTCTAGGCTAGATACCCGGCCTAAGGGAAGAAATCCCATGGCCACAGCTTTGTTGGGGAACTTGACTTTCCCCTAAAGTGAGACAAGAGTTATTCTGACCATCAGCACAGAATAGCAAACCTAATCACTTTCCCAGACTAGTCTTTCCTCATGAGCCATCCTTCCTCCATTCCATGCCCCTGCCAGGAGCTTCCCTGTTTCCCATGATTTCAAAACCCATGATTTCAAAACTTATTTCTCATGAGTCCAAGACCCTTCCTTGGCATTTGAGCCCAATGAGCGATCTGGGAAGAACTTGGCCCTGCAATATGTAGCAACATCAGATTATCAGCCATCTGCAGAGTCAAGAGGAGGCAGCACAGAGCTGGGGGGGGGGGGGGCATGCCTGGGGGGGCAGAGAATGGAGGGAGAAGCATTGTTCACGGCGCCAAGAGTTCTGCTGTTCATCCAGGGAGTCAAAGGAGGAAGGCAGGAATTGCACTTGGATAGGCAAACAGGCATCGCTCTGGCAAATAAGGGAAAAGCCAATGCAGAACGGCTGCACCTACTCACCGGGGCTGGTGATTGTCAGAAGGTCAAGTTGCCGCTGTTGCTGCAAAAGAAAACATACTATGAGATCATTAAATTGAGCAAGAGCAAACTGTGCTTAGCAGCTCAGGATGGACACACAAAAGGGATATTCAGATACACAGAGCAAGGCATAAGGAGGAGAATATGGTGCTTGCTTACAATTCTGCAGAGAGGCATTGCACCCTAGAGACAAAGTGAATGGATGGCTTTTTTATTCATCCTTGGATGGTCAGAAGTGAGAGCCCTTAGAGGTCTTCCAGTCAAATCTATTTTATACTTTTATACTTAGGGAAAGGCCATGAGCTCATTTCTTCTGTATGAGACGGCCTTTGTTCACACTGGCCACACTGTTTAAGTATCTCATACCTTGGCAATCCTCTTTGCTTGGGTCCTTACATCACCGTCACCCTCCTTATATTCCTTTCTAACCAAGGTACTCCTTGGTTTATTTAATTTGCTCAGCAATGCTACGGCAATTTTAATTACTGATGATGAAACCATTTCTTCTCTAACTGAATCCTCATATCTTTGTACCATATAACAATCATAGCAAATAATATCTGCCTGTCACACTAGTCCATATGGATGAGGCTGCTTATGTTTGCAGGCAACTGGCCCTGGCTACCCCAAGGGCTGAGGAGATCAGTATCTCAGTAGACTTGTCCCACATCACAGCATACCTACAGGGAAGCTTTATCCTGGATGTCACGGGAACCTGAGGATGGAGAAGTGGGTACTGGAGGTTGCATGTGGGGCAGTGAGCAACTCAAAGACTTAAGTCAGGATTCCTTAAGGCCCAAATGACTTCTTTCTCTTTAGCACACTTGATTTTCCATAACTAGTCCTGGAAATCTGTATTTCTTTTCTCCAAAGGGGACCAAGCAAATGAGAATGATTACTCTAGGCTACAAATTGTAGTAGCTTCTGATTACCCGATATTTTTTCTAATAGATCCTTTGCCATATTTCACCTTATCTTCATTTCCCTCTTTATTTTGTCTCTCTCCAAGAATGGAGAATGGCTTATTGAAATTCTGCTTAAGCAGAAATGAGAAGGCAGCAACATTTTTTTTTAGTGCCAACTATAGGCCAGGCACAGTACCAGGTGCTTTGATGTGTCATTTCTTTTTATACTCTTGGCAATCCTACAGAGTTGGTATTGTACAAAGAAGTGGCATGAAATTCAGAGAGGAAAATTATCTGCCCAAGACCACCTTTTCATTAAATGGGAGGGCCAGGATTAGAATTCAGTCAGTTCTAATGCTGGTTTGAAAGCTCCAAATATGTCAATGTACATAAATCATTATGGTGGTACCTGATACTTAATAGATACTCAGCAAAAAGGCATTCAGTATTGATATTGTTGTTATTACTATAGACCATGTGACCCTTGGTTTATATAAGTTACCTCTTCCTTTTTCATAGAATTATGGATACTTGGAGCTCAAAGGTCATTGAGTTTGACCTGCTACCAGGTCAGGAATCCCTTCTGCAATGGCTCTACCAGTTGTATGAACTGCTTGTTTCATCTTTTCTTGATGGGGAGCTCATTCCTTCTTATCAGTTGGATAACTCTACTTCGAGCAGGGTTAAAACCTGCTTCCTTATGACATCATCACTGTTTCTAGCTGCCTCAGCCCATGACAAGAGTTTGGACATCTGAAGATCTGTGTCTTCTCTCCAGGCAAAATATGCCTAGTCCATTTGTCCTTTCCTCATGAGACATGGTCTCAAATCTCCTTGCTCTCATGGTCTTTCTCCTCCTCTATTTAACTTTGATCTGTCCCAGTCAAAACCTCTTTAAGATCTCTGTACCCTTTACTTCAATGACTTCTCATGAGCCTGAAAGAAGTCCTCAAGGACTTCTCAATCAACATCACTGTTTTCCTGCCAGCTCATAACTCATTCCAGTTGACATTTTCAAGCAAACAATGCAACACCAAGATGTCACTGACCTACATTGTGAATATACATCCTCGTTCTGAAAAGAAACATACACCCACACACACAGGCGGGAAGGAATGCTGGAGCCAGACTGCCTTCCCTCCCAAACACAGAACCAGGCCAGTAGCACAAGTGGCTCAAGCTGCCTTTGCCAAGGCCAACCTGTGTGGCTCAGCACTCCTCTCATGCATGAGAAAAGAAAACAACACATCCTTATGTTTTTCCATAAGCTTCACTTTGTGATGACTGCTGTTGGTGAAAGATTATTTATCTGAGAAGTGTCTGTTTCCTAATTAAGAGCTATTTCTAAATAGTGACACTGTGTCCAGGGTCCACTGGAGAAAAAAAGGGAAGAAAACATGACTGGAGGCAGACAGACGGGGCCCTCTGTCTTGGCATCTCTGTGGGGTTTGGATAATTTCCTGCATGTCTCTGGCCTCAAACTTCACACCTGTAAAATGAGGGGGAGTGAAACACCTTCAGGGAAAGGTACAGTCAAGTAAAACTAGGTGTTATGCTTGTGGGCTCCCTCTTCTGGTGTAAAGAGTTCCCTGAGAATTCCCATGGCCAGAGCATTGGGCATTGGGGCTTGAAGAGCAGAGTGAGAATGTAAAAGGGACCACATTTTATTTCCCTCTCATATCGCAGTTTTTAGTGGATGTGTGTCTTTCTCACTAGTTGGAGAGCTTCGTAAGGGCCTAGAAGATCTATTATTTCGTCCATGGCATACAGTAGCCCTCAGTAAGCTTTTGTTAAATGCAACTGAAGCATTCCTGAAATCCACATTATTCTCTTTTAACCCTCCCCCCATGCCTTTGCTCATGCCATTCTCTCTGCCTGATCTTCCATGACCTTTGATCTTCATGGAGCTCCCCTCTCACTGCTCAAGATGTCCATAAGATCTTCTCTGCATGCCAACTTCCAAACCTAAGCCCCTTCTTTCCTTTCAACAGAATAGTTCACACATTGCTCTTCCAATGCATCTTGTAAAACAAACTTCTGTATCATGCTCTGTTTTAACTGTTTCTTCTGTTTCTCTCCAGAGAGGGAGGTCCTTACTCAAGGGTAAAACTGTCATTCCATCTCTCTATCTCCAGTGCCACCACAAAAGTCTGGAGGGAATGTTTTATGTCATCTGGTTCAAATGATTCAACTATTCTATCATTCCCTCTACCACAGCCCTGTTAGGTAAGAATTAATCAGCCTGGAAAGTAACCATGCCCCTTCCTCCACAGGACTTTCCCTCTGCCATGTCTTTAGGCTTACTTTGCCTTTATGATTTTGTTCCTACCATCTCCACAGACAGACTGGCTATCCACTTCTTGTGGGAGACATTCCTTCTTTTACTCCCACCCACAGGATCACTGTCTCTCCTAGACCCCAACTGCTCCTACTGTCTGTACTACCCCTGGGGTGATGAATTAAATCTAACCTGGTGACAAGCCCGCTTAACCTACAGTTCACAGACATATGTGTGCACCACCTAGTGGCCCAAGTGGGTAAGTGTAGGCTATTGTTTAACCTGTAGCTCTTAAGATAGGATTGCAAAATCCGCCTGTTCTATATGCAAATAAAAATGAAAAAAAAAAAAATCCTTGAAGTGTACCTTCAAGAATCACTGTGCAGTGGGTTTTACCTAAGAAACTGGAATATTCAAATATTCTCTCAAAGTCCTTCAAATATGAAAGGAATGAAATGAAAGATAAATTTTTAATTACTAAATTGTCTGCCTAGTATCATCATTTGCGATTGCCACTGAAAACTGTATGGCATTTGTAAAATTAGGGCACATGATTTGTAGAATTTCATCAATAATGTACAGTGAGTTATATATAGAAGGGGTATATTGGATATAAAGAATTACCAAATTATAATTAGTTATCAACCGAGAGAGATAAGGGTCTTCCATATGGAGAGGCTATATGATCTAACTGCTTAGATGGTAGAATATGCAAGGTTAGCTGGAGGAAATGAAGTCGGCTAGGTGGGCAGCTGATTTGGTAGGTTGATGGGGCCAGCTGGTTGAGAGCTGTTCAGCTGAACCACTAGCCGACCATAAGCCACTATTTCAGGAAGGCAAGGCCTTCGTATGCATGGTAGTGGTAGTGTGTGTGTGTGTGTGTGTGTGTGTGTGTGTGTGTATGTGTGTGTGATGTGAGAAATGTGGAAGGAGAATGTTCCTTCTCAGGTGAAGGAATTCCATGCCTACACAGAGGGAAATGTGTCCAGTTGTGCCTGTATGGTATTCTATGAACTTCTGGAGGAGCGTGGCATAGACTTAGAAGCTGATGTATAGATTGGCTGTGTATGAACCCTATGTCCAGCCTTCCCTGGTAAAAGTATTGCTTTGTAGACATTCAGCAGAACCCCATTTCTATGCTTAACCACCATGTTGTAAATGCTGAGTCATGACTCGATAAAGACCATGGGGGTTGGAGGTTACAAGGTCAAAAGGAACAATCTCAGCATTTGGTGCAAGCCAGGGATGGCCAGAGTATCTAGAGTGGATGCTTAAAGAACTGTTGACCAGCATACTTGCTCTAAAAGTTTTCTTTATTCCCCCATGCATCCAGTGGAAGCTGTTTTGTTGAACCAAGGTCATTCCACCTCTGGTCACAGATGATTCTCTCAAGGGTGGAAATATTAAAAGGTGAGTCAATTAGAAACCTTACCCAGGAATTTTGGATCTATTATGGGTTCTATTATTCTCAGTGAAAACTATTGTTGTCTCAAGTTAAAGAATGTATCTTCAAAAATTTTATAATTATGGGGGGCAACCTGGGTGGCTCAGTGGGTTAAGCGTCCAGCTCTTGGTATCAGTTTGGTCATGATCTTGTGGCTTCATGGGTTCAAGCCCTGCATTGGGCTCTATACTGGCAGTATGAAGTCTGCTTGGGAGTATCTCTTGCCTTTTCTCTCTGCCCCTCCCCCACTTGTGCTTTCTCTGTCTCTCTCAAAATAAACAAATAAACTTGAAAAATTTTGTAATTATGAACACAATATATGCTTATTTTTATCATTTTGCAAATTTTCAGAAAATTGAGAAAGTAAAAATTAATGAGATCCCACCACTGAAAGAGAGCCACAGTTAGCATTTTGGTATACTTTGCCATTTTTCTTGCTTGTGTTTAATTTAATGAGATCATATTTATACATAATACATGAAATGCTTTTTAATTTCATGCAACATTATATTTTTTTGTCCCAGGCTGCATCTTTGTTTTGAAGTATAAGAGTGTTAAGTCACATGGATTTCTTGTCATAACGAATATCTTTGCTCTTAAAACTGTGGTTTTGTTTCTAGTCCCTTTTTCAGGGAAGGTGGCGTTAATCATCAAGATAATCAGTAAAATATAGTTGGTTATTTTGTTACAAGGAGGCAGTTTGAAAAGCTCAGCAACTGCAGCCTCGTGATGTAGTCAAAGTCCTATGCATATGGGACTCTTCCAGGCAATATCCAATCCGGAAGATGTTCTTTTTTCATATCTGAAGCCCCTCTCACTGCAGTTACAGAAAGTATTTTGTAGAAAGAGTTACAGACTCCAAATGAGACAAAGGTGTGAATCCTAATTCTATCATCGCCAAGCAGTGTTATCCTAGGCCTGTTACTTAAGCTAGCTGGCAATATCATCCATAAAAAGAGTGCAGACAAACTTCCAGTAGCTTAACAGGAAGAAGAAGCTGAGAGAAAGAGATTAAGAATCACTCTGACCATAGGCAAGGGCAGGAAAGACACCAGGCAGAGTGCGGAGCACTGTGGTTGACAGCCAGGATTTCTGAGTGCCAGCTCGAGTTCTGGTTGAGACTTTGGGCTTCTCACCATCTGGCCTACAACAGCATCTCAACTGGCCTCCCTGCTTCAAGTCTGGTCTCTCCCATTCATCTACATTGCAGCTGCACCTGGAGTGAACTTTCTAGAATGCACAGCCTAAAACTCATCAGGCCTCCTACAGGAAAAAGCGTAACCTTTGAACTGTTATTGGACAACTTCCATAACCTGGCTCCTGCCTTCCAGCTCCTGTTCTCTCAGACTCTGAGCTCCAACCACTTCTATTTCTCCAAATTTGCTATGCTAACCCCTCTAGGCTTTTGTACAATAACCCCACAGCCAACCTGCTTTGCCTGGCTAATTCCTACTTGTTACCCAGCTGTTCTTTCTTTCTTTCTTTTTTTTTTTAAGTTTATTTCTATTTATTTTGAGAAAGATACAGGGAATGAGTCAGGGAGGGGCAGGGAAAGAGGGAGACAGAATCCCAAGCAGGTTCCATGCTGTCAGTGCAGAGCCTGATGTGGGGCTCAAACTCAGGAACTGTGAGATCATGATCTGAGCTGAAATCAAGAGTTAGACGCTCAACTGGCTGAGCCACCCAGCTGTCCCCCTACTTGTTACTCAGCTCTTGACTCGCATGCCACCTCTTTTGTAAAGTCTGTCTAGACCTTCCAAAGCTGGACTGGATCTTGACCTTATGCCCCTGAACTTCCCTATCAGAGCATCATCACACTGTATTTCCCTGGCCTATTTACTCCTCTGTCCTCTCCCCTAGTTGTGTGAGTTCCTTGTTCCCTGAAGTCAGGGGCTGTGGCATCATTCCTTCCCTCCTCTCAGGCACTAGTGCAGTATCTAACCAATAGATACTGCTACAGAAATACCTGCTGATCACCTGTTACCAGAATGACAGCGAGACAGGGTCCTACTAAATAGGTCATCAGAAGAGGTCTTTAGTTTTGTTCACCTCTCTCCCAGTAGACACACACACCCACTGGCCCCAGGATTTTTCTCAAAATCCTCTTTCTGCCTTGGGGACCTAGGGATTGGACCACAGGGAATTTGGCCTTCTTCATGTGGATGGGTAATTATGAGACTATGGTTAAAAATGGACTTTTCATTTTGGTCACGAACTGCATTGCAATTACTTCTCAGAATGAGAAAGGGACGTGGTGTTCTGGGAGCTCAGGGCTGGTTTGATGTGTGGGGTTCTGCGTGGTAGAAGAGAATAGTCGCTGATTATGTGTTCTGTTTTGCTTTCTGTGTTTCATGCAGAATAGCTATTTGGGGAAAAGTCAGTCTTTCATGGCATAGACTGGAGATGATTTAAACAAGAGCACCAGTGTCCCTGGGCATGCTCCCATCACTCTATAAACTGCTCATCCTGGGGAAGACCTGAGGATCAATGCCTTCCAGAAACAGGGGGCACAGGGACACAGACACACATTTGGAATCAGGGCTCAGGCCTCTCCTTTTCCTGCAACCCCACTGGAAAGGGGTTCCTCTATTTAGTTCCTCTCCTCCCCAGCCATAGTTATTTTCAAGGCATCTAGGGCTCTCACGCCCCCTCCATGCCCTGCCCCCAGCAAAGCCTGCTCCCTAGAAAAGTATTTCACATGCCGATGGCTTCTGTCTAAACTCGTTGCTTCTGATCTCTTATTCTAGTCTAGCATCTTCACTGGCTGCAGGACTAATGATTCTAAAATTAAATTTCTCTTATCTTAGACTAATTTAATGACCCACATTGTATTTCTGATAAAGAGTAGGTATCTTAAGCGTTGGCATTTGAGGAGGGTGTGAAAAACCTCCATGGATTTTATGTGCTATTTGAAAAAAAAATGGTTTTTAAAATTTAATATAAATTTATATTTGAAAAACAAACAAAAAGTTACCTATTATTTTCAGACGATAAAAGTGGGCCTAATCAAGTGTCATATATTGAAGATCAACTCTCACCTTCAAGGGAAGGCAGGAGTGGGGAGAGCCAGTCACCTCTGAGGAAAGGGGACAGGGATTATGAACGTTTGGAAATCACTGTCTCAATGCCCTGAGCTCATGCCCACATCCCACTGAAGTGGGACACCTGCCTTATATTTGCCTGACCATGCTGCCCACCACTGCCTTCCCTGCTTCCTGACACTGACCCTACCTCCTGAACCTTGGCATGGCCTTCTTTCCACTTCTTCTTATGCTAAACAACTGCTGTGCAACACAGCTTTCCGACAAGAGAACTGTGCATTCACTCTTTGCCCCTTCATTTATTTATTTGTTAATTCAATAAATGTCCATGGAGCATTTACTCTGTGCTAGGCATGTTCCTGAGGTTAGGCAAGAGCGAGTCAGCCTCTGTCTTTCAGAGGCAGCTAATAGTGAAATGGAGAAGACAGACATATTAAGCAGATAATCATGCAATATGAATTAGTTTCAATTACAGTAAGGGCTCCAAATTAAAATATGAGGTAAAGTACTATGACCAGGGTTCAAAGTATCCCTCAAGCCTCACCTGGCCCACTGGCTGATGCCTGGATACCACCCCGAAGTATCCCCAGCCCCACCACCTTCTAGGGGAACCTTGGCAGATGCTGAGGCTCAGCCTCCCTTTCGGCACCTACTCCCATGAGGATAACAAAAAATGCATTAGCCTTTTACTCAGGTAGAGAGTGAGCACCACTCATGGTAGAAACAGAATCCCACAAGCAAGGGTTAAATTCAATGGCAAGGAGAGTGGGGTGGCAGACAAAAGCCGGGGCTGCAGTGTGAGATTCCTTCAATAGATTTTGCTGAGTGGTTTCTGCTCCTGGAGCTTCTTGTTATTGGAAAAGCCAGGCATGCTAGTGGCTTTCATCTCCAGGGCAGCTTAAAGGAGCATCTTATTTCAGCCTCTGGTACATGCACAAGGCAGGGCAAGTGGAAATGGAGAGAAGCATATTAAACTACAAAACATTTTGGAAGTAGGATTCATGGCAGTCGTGGCTGAGCACTTACTACGTGCCAGTGCTCGCCGCCTTCTGAGCCAGGTACTGTTACCCTTTTTTTCTAAATGAAGAACCATGGTCAGGAGGTTAGGTTACTTGCCCAAGCTCCCAGCTGGTTAAGTGGAAGAGCCTAGATTCAAATGATACTGTTGACCTCTAAAGCCTGTGCTCAGTTGTGAGAGCAGTTAGTTGTGAGAAATGAAGAAAAAAATCTCAGCTGATTCCCAGGTTTGTAGGCAGAGGAATGGTCTGAGAGCTGTGCTGGGTGATGCGGTATAACCGGAACAGTCTCTGCACCCAGGGACCGGTAGAAGTTACACCTGAAGTGGCAGTGACCTTCTGTACTTTTCCTTCATTGTGTTCACAGTTTGAAATTCTACATTTACCTGTGTTTATTATTTGATGAATGTCATTCGCATTACAATCTAGGCTCCATGACAAAAGGACAGGGATTAACTCTCTGGAGAGAATGGACTCTGTCTAAATATGTGCTCCAAGATTACACATGGAAGGGTAGATTAGGTTTTTAAAGAGGGCTGGATAAACAGCTGAAACTCTCACGTCTGCTGGAAAAATGACATGTCTCATCCTACAACCCCAAACAGTTACATGGGGGCTTGTGCTAAAGGACCTCACCTCCCCAGCTCTGAAGGAAAGAACCATGCATCAAGTAACAGCAAGAGGAAGGCTGTTCCAGTCATGACTCAGAAGATTCCCTGCCAGGACAGATTGTTTCTTCCTTACCCTCTGCTCCAGTGATATGGGGCCATGTGGGGACCTGCAAGAACAGACGTGGTATCCAAACTGATAGTGCAGCTGAAGGCTGAAAAGGGTGTATACATAGCAGATAAATCTTGCCCCCCTCCACATAGTGTACCCATGGACCTCACGGCATCCAGGCATCGATTTAATAGTGTCTTGCATGACAGGTGTTTACATACTAGTCTTTTTTTTCTCCCCACCTCCACCTCTCCTCTCTCCATCTCTTACCCCCCTGTCTTCTCCTCCAAGGTCAGGAGCTGCGTATTTCACATATCTTTGTATTCTCCCTGTACCTGCTCTCTGATAGGACCTCAGGAAGTCTGTTGCAGATGTAACATTTTAACTTATTACCAGAGCAAGTTACATGATTAGAAATTCTCTTCATATATTTTGAGTCAGTTACAACTTTCTTTTACAGAATCAAACTTGAGAGTTTAAAAGATACGCCTTTGAAGCCTTCCATTTATATTTTAAAGCTGCGATTACTCTTCACATCCTTAAGGTCACCAGGATGCAG
Organism: Crocuta crocuta; assembly: GCF_008692635.1. Classification (NCBI taxonomy): domain Eukaryota; kingdom Metazoa; phylum Chordata; class Mammalia; order Carnivora; family Hyaenidae; genus Crocuta; species Crocuta crocuta. The sequence goes on from NW_027532591.1 coordinate 1,487,723, forward strand.
CACAAGTGAGGCTAACTTGTAACATAGCCTCTGGGGTGTCAGAGCAAGGAACTTTGGAAATCACCTAGACCAACTACTTTATTTCAAAGAAAAGTAGACTAAGTCCACAGAGGGAAAGGGAGCAGCTTGAGACCACCTGCCACATTGTTCCGTACTGTTTGCTTGCATGCCTCCTTCAGTAGAATGAAAAAAGGAATCTATGTCTATACCCTAGTGCTCAGAAAAGCACAGATGCCTAGAAAAAACCTGTTAAGGAAAGCAAGGGAGTGGGGTAGGCAAGTGGAGGTAGGGGAGGATTTTGTTAGGAATTTGTTCTCAGTTCCAATGTCACGTTGTTTACTTGCTTGAACTGGTTTTAACTGAGGAGTTATCAAAAGGATGTCCTTTGAGAGGTGGTAACTGAAATGGTCCTTAATGTATAAAAGCTATTTTACTTTTCACTAGGAAAGTGGGGCCAACTTTTAAGAAAAAATAGGACAGGAGCCTGTACTGGCCATGAGGTCCTGACTACCCTCTGTCTCTGGGAGCTAGAGTCTGTTTATGCTTGACATTTAGTTCATAAGACTTTTGGGTGTCTCCTGGAAGCAGCAATTGTTTGTTCTTTACATATTTGGTTATTTAATACATAAAACTCATTCCAAAAAAGAATTTGAAGAAGCTTACAATGAAAGAATGCAATGAAATGAAAAACATGTAACTAAAGGCATGGAAAAAAAGAAAAATAAGAACAGGATGGTGCTAGGTATGAGGTCATAACTCAGAATTTATATCCTAAGATGCTCTGTTCACTAGCTAGAGGTGGAGTTGGAATTTGGCTCTCAGCTTTTTAGCAATCTTGGCATAATGGAAAACTCAGTTACAAAATACCCAGCATCCTAAGGGAAAAGCAAAAACAAACAAATCAAACCCCCAAATAAAACAGTTGAATTATAGGGGTGCCTGGGTGGCTCAGTTGGTTGAGTGTGTGACTTCGGCTCAGGTCATGATCTCACAGTTCATGGGTACAGGCCCTGCATCAGACTCTGTGCTGACAGCTCAGAGCCTGAAGCCTGCTTTAGATTCTGTGTCTCTTCTCTCTGCTTCCACCCCCACCCCCACTCACACTCTGTCTCTCAAAAATAAATAAACATTTAAAGAAAATTATTTTTAAATAAAACAGTTGAATTATAGAATCTACCTTTCCTGACCTGAGGTCTGAGGGAAATCTTTCCTTAGGATCCTTAGAGTGTTTTGAGGCCTAGTGGGAGATAGGATTTGGCCAGGTCATGCAGTGACATACCAGCAGAGTTGTATTTGGAATTAGCAGATCTGACTCCTGGGATGCTTTTTGAATAAGGACTATGGAGCACAGCCATAGGTGAAATGTGGTGGTTGTGAGAGTCCTGGAGCCATAATAGGAAGTCACACCTCTGTGCCATGGACAACAGCAAGGGACAGACTATGAATACAAATCCTAACTCATACACTCATGAGTGGTATAGCCCTTGAACAAATTACATAAACTGTCTCTCATTTCTACATCTCTAAAATGGGGATAGGAAGACTCTTCAAGCTAGAATATAATTCATTCAGAATTTTTATGTATAACAAATGTTATTATATTATGGGATATAATATGAAATTCACATCTTTTTTTTTTTTAAGATAAAACACAAGACTGAATAAAACATTCAAGTTTCAGATTTTTGAGAGTATCAAGGTCACTTTTCCCTACTTAGGTAGAAGAATTTGGAGTATCTGATGTCCAAAAAGATCTTATCACACAAGTAAGTGTTCAATAAAGTCCTTTGTTCCCATTCTTCCTCAAGTTTAGCAAGTGGGCAAAGGAGTTCACAGCATTTGGCACATGGTAAAGACCGAATGAAATCAACTCATGGATCAGAAACACTCGGAAGCCAGAAAGTAGGTGTTCTGGCCCCAATTGTGTCACTTACTTGCTATGTGAGCCAATAATTTGCCTTCTCTTAACCTGTCTCTACCACATACTGGCTAATTGACCAAGTCAGTAAAATACTTCAAAATGGGTTTGGCAATCAACCTACTAGTAAAGCATTTAGCCTAGTGCTTAACGTAAAACCTCTGAATACATGGAACATAGTCTGGTAAGACTTTTATATTTAATTCCAAGAATCCTTGCTTGGAAAGCCTTTCTGCCCTTTTCCTCTATGACTTTTCTCTTATATCATCACCTCCTCCTCCTCTCCCAGGCTAGGTTAGGTGCCTTTTTAAGGCCCCCGGGCACCTTGTGCTACCCTTGGCCACAGACGTTATCACTGTGGGTTGCAATCTGTGAGTCATCTGGCTGTGAGCTCTTGTGGGCAAGGATGCTGTGTGATTCAGCTCGGTATCTCCAGCTCCTACCACTGTACTTGGCACAGAGCAGGCCCTCAGTCATGTTTGCCGAATTGCATGAAACTGTGGAGTTCCTGTGAAAAATATCATGACATTCAGAATAAAACTCTGGCACTGAAAGTAAGGCAACATTAATCTGTGTTCTTGCCCAGCCAGCGTAATGCCTCTGCACGATGTCAGAATTATATATACTGTAGGAAGTAAAAGTGCCAGGCCATAAAAATCTATTTTCTGCATTTGACTGGCTCTTGTGGAAGCTCCATTCTACGCTGATTGACCACGACTTTCCATAAGAAATTGCCAGCTTGATTGTGGGGAAAGGATCCAGATCTAATTGTTCTTTGTAAGCCTGGGACAGAAGGTATTGTTGTTTGAGAAATGAAACTGTCTAAATTAATTTTCCTGAAACAAACATCTTTGCCAAATAAAAGCAATGCATAATAATAACCCACAATTAAAAGTAAAATGATACCTTTTGTTACGTGGGGAAAGCAAATGTGTTCACCACAAAAAAAGACTAAAATGTTATTTTCTTGGAACTCCAGGGACACATTTTGAAGTCTGATGAGACGGGGTGTGTGTGTGTGTGTGTGTGTGTATTGTCTTGTGTTGTGCTGTGTTTAGGAGCAGAGTGGGATGGAAGAGATGTCTCTCATTGTTTCTTTTCTTTTGCTTTTGAAAAACATCATTCATCTCTGCTTTCTGAGCAATGGAGACAGAATATTCTTAAATTCCATTATATTTTGAACAGACAGGAATTAGGAAAGTGAGTGGAATTAAAATTTAGTGAACTGCCCTTATTTTCCCTTGTTAAAATTTCCTAATCTATTTTTAATTTATTTCAACTTTTTTGATAGGTGTGTGTGTACATGAGTGTATATCTTTGTAAACTGATAAATCCTTTCTAGAAAAAAACTTAAGACATGAAAACCCATAACTGAACATCTAGGTAACAGGTGCCTTATTTAATATTTACTCTCTTTTCCTCCTAGCACTCTCATAATGCAGGTATTTAACCCTTATTTTAGAAATTAGGAAACTGGGGTGCCTGGGTGTCTTAGTCGGTTAAGCGTCCGACTTTCGCTTAGGTCATGATCTCGCGGTTCGTGGGTTCGAGCTCCGCGTCGGGCTCTCTGCTGACTGAAACTGATACTCAAAAAGTTTAAGTAGGGGTACCTGGGTGGCTCAGTTGGTTAAGCATCCAACTCTTGATTTCAGCTCAGGTCATGATCTCATGGTTCATGAGATTGAGCCCCATGTTGGGATGTGTGGTGACAGCGAGGATCCTGGTTAGGATTCTCTGTCTCCCTCTTTCTGCCCCTCCCCTGATCATGCTCTCTCTCAAAGTAAATAAACTAAAAAAAAAAAAANTATTAAAAATATCAAAATAAAGAGAAAAATATACATAGAAATCTTAATGGCTCAACAACCATTTCCATTTTTTCCATGCTGTTTCCTGTCCTTGTCTAAGTAGCTATACTCGTACTGCAAGAGTAATAATTATATACAGAAAACAAAGATACAGTCATGGCATAAATATGATTTTGCTACTTTCTGTATTCTTTTTTTTTTTACCGAGGTAAAATTGACACACTATATGTTTCAGGTGTACAACAGAGATTTTACATGTGTGTACACTGACAAATGATCACCACAGTAACTTGTTAGCATTTGTCATCATAAAAAGTTAATACAATATTATTTAAAAAAATTTTTAATGTTTTATTTATTTCTGAGCAAGAGAGCAAGAGAGAGAAAGAGACAGTGTGTGCAGGGGAGGGTCAGAGACAGAGGGAGACACAGAATCTGAAGCAGGCTCCAGGCTCTGAGCTGTCAGCACAGAACCCGACATGGGGCTCGAACCCATGAACCCATGTGAAATCATGACCTGAGCCGAAGTCGGATGCTTAACCAACTGAGCCACTCAGGTGCCCCTACAATATTATTGACTGTATTCCCAATGCTATATACTACATCCTCATGACTTAATTATTTTATAACTGGAATTTTGTAGCTCTTCATCCCTATCACTCTTCCACACTGACCCCTCCTCTATGGCAGCTACATCTGTTCTCTGTATCTATGAGTATGGGGTTTGTTCTTTTTTGCTTCCTAGATTCCACATATACATGAAATAACATGTTATTTGTCTTTTTTCTAACTGGCTTCACTTGCATAATACCCTGAAAGTCCATCCATGTTATTGCAAATGGCAAAATTTCATTCTTTGTTATGGCTGAGTAGTATTCCATTATATTTCAGAAAGAAATAGAACATCTGAACAGATCTATTACTAGTAACAAAATTGAATCAAGTAGTCCAAAACTTTCCAAACAAAGTAAAGTCTTAGAAGATTGTAAGTTTCTAGGAATTTACCCATTTCTTCTAGGTTATCCAGTTTATTGGCATATAATTGTTCATAGTAGCCTCTTCTGAATCTTTCATATTTTTGTGGTATCAGTTGTAACTTCTCCTCTTTCATTTCTAACTTTGAGTCTTCCTTCTTTTATTCCTTGGTTGAGTGTAGCTAAAGGTTTGCCAATTTTGTTTACCTTTTCAAAGAACCAGCTCTTAATTTCATTGATCTTTTCTATTGTCTTTTTAGCCTCTATTTATTTTCACTTTGATCTTTATTATTTCCTTCCTTCTACTAACTTTGGGCATTGTTTGTCCTTTTTTTTTCTAGTCCTTAGTATAAAATTAAATTGTTTAAGATTTCTCTTGTTTCTTGAGGTAGGCCTGAATTTCTATGAATTTCCCTCTTAGACCCACTTTTGTTGCATCTCACAGATTTTGGTATGTTGTATTTCTGTTTTCATTTGCCTCTAGGTACTTTTGATTTCTCTCAGTAGATGTTAAGAAAATTGTTATTTAATCTCCATGTAGTTGTAGTTTTTCCAGGTTTCTTCTTGTAATTATTTATGTTTTCATACTATTGTGGTTGGAAAAGAAGCTTGATATAATTTCAGGCATCTTGAATTTACTGAGACTGGTTTTGTGGACTAACATGTGATCTGTCTCGAAGAAAGTTTCATGTGCACTTGAGAAGAATGTGTATTCTTCCGCTTTTAGTTGGAATGTTCTGTATGTATTTATTAAGTCCATCTGGTCTAATGTGTTAAGGCTGATGTTTCCTTACTGATTTTCTTTTTGGATAATCTATGTACTGATGTAAGTGGGGGTGTTAAAATCCCCTACTATTGTTGCATTGCTGTCAATTTCTCCCTTTAGATCTGTTAATATTTGCCCTATATTTTTTGATCCTCCTATGTTGACTGCATATATGTTTACAAATGTTATACCTTCTTGCCAGAATGACCCCTTTATCATTATGTAGTGCCTTCTTTGTCTTCTATTACAATCTTTGCCTTAATGTCTCTTTTGTCTGGTATGAATATAGCTACATCAGCTTTCAAAATGAGTGTTAGGGGCATCAACCTCCCCATACAATTGAAAATCCATGTGTAACTTTTGTTTTTCCAAAAACATAACTACTAATAGGCTACTGTTGACCAGAAGCCTTACGGACAACATAAAAAGTTGGTTAACACATATTTTATATGTTATATGTATTATTATTATTATTATTATTTTTGTATGTAATGGGATTTATATCTTTTTTTTATCTTTATTATTTTGTAATAGTTTATTGTCAGATTGGTTTCCATATAACACCCAGTGCTCATCTCCACAAGTGCCCTCCTCTATGCCCATCACCCCCACCCCCATCGGCCCTCAGTTTTTTCTCAGCATTCAAGAGTTTCTCATGGTTTGCCTTCCCCTCTCCCCCACTATTTTCCCCCTTCTTCTCCCCCATGGTCCTCTGTCAAGTTCCTCCTACTCCTCCTATACATGCAAACATATGGTATCTGTTCTTCTCTGCCTGACTAATTCCACTCAGCATAACACCCTCAAGGTCCATCCATGTTGCTACACATGGCCAGATTTCATTCTTTCTCATTGCCATGTAGTATTCCATTGTATAGATGAACCACATCTTCTTGATCCATTCATCAGTTGATGGACATTTAGGCTCTTTCCATGTTTTGGCTATTGTTGAGAGTGCTGCTATGAACACTGGGGTACAAGTGGCCCTATGCATCAGCATTCCTGTATCCCTTGGGTAAAATACAGTATCCCTTCTTAATAAAGACCCTCAAGAAAGTCGGGATAGAAGTAACTTACTTAAACATCATTAAAGCCATCTATGAGAAGCCCTCAGCTAACATCATCCTCCACAGTGTTAAAACTGAGAGCTTTACCCCTGAAATCAGGAACACAACAGGGAAGTCCACTCTCACCACTGTTGTTTTAATATAGTGCTGGAAGTCCTAGCATCAGCAATCAGATAACAAAAGAAAATAAAAGGCATCAGAATTGGCAAAGAAGAAGTCAAGCTTTCACTTTTTGCAGATGACATGATACTCTACATAGAAAATCCAACAGACTCCACCAGAAGCCTACTAGAACTGATCCGTGAATTCAGCAAAGTTTCAGGATACAAAATCAATATACAGAAATTGGTTGCATTTTTACACACCAACAATGAAGCAACAGAAAGAGAAATCAAGAAACTGATCCCATTCACAATTGCACAAAAAAACCCACATTTTATGTATTATATACTGCATTCTCACAATAAAGGAAGCTAGAGAAAGAACATGTTATTAAGAAATGGTACAAAAGAGAAAATACATTTACAATGTTGCACTGCATTTATATTTAAAAAATCTGGTTATAGGTGGACTCATACAGTCCAAACCCATGTTGTTCAAGGGTCAATTGTACATAGAGCCCTGTGGGCCCACAATCATAATCTCCTGGTCTCCAGACCAGGAGATCTGGAGGTATTCCCTGGGCAACATTTGCAAAACTCAGGGCTCCAGATGAGTGTATAATCTCCTTTTTGAAAGGTCCCCTCAAGCTGAACCAAGGCCAATTTGGTGCACAAGGATGGTGTCTCCCTGCTTACATTCCCCAGGAGTACCTCCTTAGCTTCTAGATATGTGGGAAACCTAAAGCCTATCCCTTAGGCTGAAGCTCCAGGCCAAGAAAATAGGCCTTTTCCACAGGAAGACTGGTGTTGCATTGCATTCTACTGTCTGTGCAGTGCTCTGGGGGGTCATAGCCTGACAATAGCTGTCTTTTTGACTGTTACATTCTAATGGAACTCAGAAATGCCTGCCCCGTTGGCCACCTGAGCCAGGCAATCAAGGGACATCTCCTGTGTGGTCTGTGTGCACTCACTGGCTTTAGATAGGCAGCTAGAGGGTGTTGGAGGCAGGGCACATTTGTTGGCTTCAGAAAGGCAGTGGGAAGATGTCTTGACTGTGCCCATGGGCTTCAGGAGAGCAGTGGGATAGTGCCTTGTTTTCACTCTTGCTGGCTTTAGGCTGGGAACAGGGGAATGCTACAGCCCTTGTGCTTGCTAGCCTCAGCTAGGAAGCAGGCGAGTGTCACCATCACCCGTGTTCCCTGACTTGCACTAGGAGCAAGAAAATGCCATCTTGTGTATTGGCCTGCCCCAGCCAGGTAGCATGGAAGTGTTGCAGCCAACTGTACTCTCTCCAGCTTCAGCAAGGAAGCAGAACAGCCTGAGGCTGCCTGCCCCTACCTGTCTTAGCAAGGCAGTAAGAAGGTGCTGCATCCAAGCTCATCCATCAGTGCAAGCAGGAGAGGTGGAGTGCAAAATGTATCCATCAGTACCTCCATCTTCAGGGGGACTTTCAACTGTCCCCTACCCCTCCAGCAGATGCTTTTAGATTAGCAAACACATCTCCTTCACGTATAGTCTAGGTGCTTTTCAAATTTTTTTTTTTTTGCTGGGTCTTGGAGTGAGTGAGACTGTGCATAAGGCCTTAAAAGGGGAATCTCAGTTTCCTATAGCACTTTGAGTCCCTTGGACAGTTTTCTAAGCCAGATGTTTTGGGGGCTAGTCTTTCTGGTGCAGACCCCAGGAGGTAGGGTGCCTAATTTAGGGCACCAATCCCTCGCTCCTCCTCCTCCAAGAGAAACACCAGACTGGCGAGAACCCTCCCTATTGCCATGCAGGGGTGGGGTATTTTGGCCAGTCTGTTTCTCTGCATTTCCTTCCTGTCCAGATGTGATCTTTTTATCCTTTTTTGGGAAAAGCAGTTCATCCATTTTTTCAGAGGGAAATGGACTATGTAGCTATAGATTTGGTATGTCCGTGGGAGGGGGTAAGTTCAGGATCTTCCTAGGCCACCAACTTACAGAAGTCTCTACTTTCTGTGTTCTCTTATTTTTAGGCTACATTAGATCATAAGAAGTTTTCCAACAGTATTGCACAGTCATTGTAAACATTAATAACTTCATAATATTCTATTCAGTGGAAGTGCATAGTTTACTTAAATATAGGACATTTAGGCTATTATTATTTTCTTATTATAAATGACATTACGATAAACATCTTCCTGCATACATTTTTTTCCTTCATTTGGATTGGATTTTCCCTCTGGGATGAATACCCAAGAGTGGAATTACTGGGTCAGAAGGTATGCACCTTTTTATTACTCTTGATACATATTGTCAAATTGCTTTCCAGTTGGATCATTCCAATTTACACTCCCATGAATAGTGTGTGAGATAAAGATTTTACTGTAGCTTTGACAGCATGAGGGTTTATAATTTTGAAAACACTTTTTGTTAACATAATAATCATATGGTATCTGTTATTTTAATTGTTTTTTTAAGATGATTCAGTGGGTTTGAATTTTTTTTTATTATCTTGTTCATTTATTGTATTTCCTACAGTGAGGGTTAACTTTTAACATTTGTTCAGCATTAAGGTTTTTGCTCTGTTGGCACTTTAAATTCTCAAGGGATAAGCACCTCTCTTGTTCTTGGTTCATCAACTTTGGTGGCACTGGAAATACCCTCTTGGACCTGATTTGGCACCAAAGAAAATGCTTTCCCTGAAACAACAAGGCCATTTTTAAAATTTCCAATCAAAGATGCATCCCAGTAAAACTTTGAAATATACATCTAGATATAAGAAATATACATCACGAGATTTAAGGATGCTCTGAGTTCTTCCTTCTCTCCTTTAATTCCCTTCTGAGGATTGATGATGGCATTCCTCTCTGAGCATGAGGAGCCCTGCAGAAGATCATGGAGACTGACTGGGCCATTATATAAGAAGTAGAGTTTTTCCTACAATACCCCTAGATTTTTCACTTCTAAGATTCTGTAGAGGAGAGATTAGTCCAAGGGCCTTCTTCTTGGGAAGAGGTATTCTCCTCACCCTCAGAGAAAGCCAAGCAGGATCTCCCATGAGGTCTTAAAGAAGGGAAGCCATGTTGATTTTCCTCATCTGGCCAAATGGAGTTCTCTCTGAACACAGGCTGAGATGCCACACTGGGGCTTGCCAGTTTCAAGTAGTTTTTAAAGTGTTTTGTGGATTCTTTTTAGCAGTTATTGTTCCCTGTTCAGTGTTTCTCTCCAACAACTTGAGGGAAAGATGTTTCAGGTTAGGATTTAGGTGTTTAGAACCCTGAGCAGTATTCTACTCTATAAATATCATTGGCCTTCTCATCTGATGCTTCCAGGGGACAGCAGTCACTCAACCAGCAGTAGATGCATATTACTTGGCACCTATTATACACAGAGGTCTGTCTTGGGCCAGGATGGGCAGCGGGCATTGAAAAGCACTTACCCGACCTGGTATGTTGTTTATATTGGCTCTCTTAAGCCCAAGGTAGGTTTCATAGTTCTATTTTATAGATGAAGAAACTTGAGGTTCAGAAATGCAAAAGAATCTATCCATGATCACTATTATGAGTTGGTCTCCCTGCTTTTAGTTTCTCTTCCCTCAGCCCATTCTCTACCTTGCAACAAGAGTGAAATTTCAAAAAGGCAAATCTGACATGCTGCTCCCTTCTTTAAAATTCCTCATTGTCAAAATAATAATGTCTAAACTACCTAACATGATCACTATGCCCCTGCCAGCTTCTGTAGCCTCCATGCTTGCCACCATTGGCTTCATAGTATAGGCTTAAGCCAAGGCTGATCACCCTTAGTCCCCCTACACCACACTTTCCTCATGCCTCCATGTCCTCTTAGTCTCCCACATCCTTCCTGTCATAGTCTTTCTTTGGTTAGCTACTTTCCACTCCTTTTTCAAACCTCAGTTTACAGGTACTTCCATCATTAACCTAATCTGACCAGCCCCACCCACTCCATCTATTTAGATGCCATCCTTCTGTGTTTGTACTCCCTCTACCATAGCTCCTTAGCTACCATCCTGTAATTGTCTATTTCCTTGTTCAACTGTGAGCAACTTGAAGGCAAAAGGTGTATCTCATTCATCATTGTAGCCCCATCATTTAATCACAGTGCATAGCACAGGGAAGATGCTTGCTGTAGACTGAATGTGTCCCCCTGAATTCATATATTGAAAAAAAAATCTCCAATATGAGGGTATTTGGAGGTAGGGCTTTGGGGAGGTGATTTGGACTCTGCCCTCAAGAATGGGATTGATCTCCTTGTAAAAGAGACCACAGAGAGAAGTGTCACCCCTTTTGCCATGTGAAGTGATAGCAAGATGACCATTTATGAACCAGGAAGTGGGCTCTCACCAGACACTGAATCTGCCAATGCCTTCATCTTGGACTTCCAGCTTCCAGAACTGGGAGAGATAAATTTCTGTTGTTTATAAGCTGGCCAGTCTATGGTATTTTTGTTATAGCAGCTTAAACAGACTAACACGGTGCTCAATAAATAAAGTTGAATAAATTAATGAATGGCAAACAAATGGTGATCTAAGAGGTCAGGAGTTTTTCAGCTATTCTGTTTTGTAGTTACTTTATATTGCTAGATGGTCTTGTCCGGCATTCATTGGACGACTGATAGAATAAACAATAAAAAGAAGGTCTGATCACCAATAGACAAAGAGGAAGACATTACTGGTAGTTGTTCAAGCCTTTGGTGTCCCAGCTGTGGTTCCTGGAGGGTGGTCCCACTCCAGGCCACCTACTCTAGCAGCATTCTATATTGGACCAAGTGCTGTAATTACACACTCCAGCTTGACTTTTAATCCTGCCTTTTTCTAGCTCTAGCTTTTCAAGAGCTACTAATGAGTAAATGCCTACCATGTGCCAAGTAATTACTTTGTGCTTTATTTCTCTGAATTCAAATCTCTAGTTCTTGTTAACAAATCTGAAATGCAGGCATCACCCTTCTTATACCCATGAGGAAGCTGAAGAGTTTCAGTTACTTTTTCTAGGCAGATAACTAAAGTTCTAGCCCAGGGGTTTGAATCTGAGTCTCACAGGTTCCAGAGTCTGTGTTCTTTTTCATTATATTATACCTCCCTGCTTCCAGCAGCCTTCTAGTTATAAGCACACAGTAGGCGAATAAGAAAATATAATGAATTATTTGCATTCTTCTTATAAAGTGTTGCAATTTCTCTAAATCAAACCTTTTCTTCCCCGAGCCAGCTCCTGTATGTGGGCAGATGGCAGATGGTGACAATTGTCCACTGCTTCTCCGAATATCGTATTTGTATCCTATTCAAAAACACATTTATAAGGACGTGTCTGCGGATATAGATGGAGCAGAGAATAGAGGACATGCTTTTCTTCATCTGCCTATTATGTCCCTAAATGTGTCAATATTTTTTCTCTGCAAGTAGAGCACTACATTGGATCCCCTCTTGTCTCTGCTTCAGTGGTTTTGTAATTACCCAGCAAGCAAGAATTCGGCAGCTGGCCCCCTATGGAGAGAGAGCATTGGCTCCAGGACTTATACCAGTTGAAAGAAGAGCTCCTTGTGCTGAGATGGATGTATATGTGGCTTTTTTAACCAGGTGTGGTGTGTGTGTGTGTTTGTGTGTGTGTGTGTGTGTGTGTGTGTGTGTGTGTTTGGTGTATATGTAGAAAAAGTGAGGGGGAGAGAGGGAGTGAAAGCAAAGGCAAGAAAGAGAACTTGAGAGAGATTGAGAGATTAAAAAAAAAAAAACACCAACCAACCAACCAACCAAACAAACAAAAGCAGGGAAAGAGAAAGTGAGAATAAAGACCCAGCTTTCTGAACCTCCCCTGAGTGCTGGAAGGCCCTTAGAGATCATCTCATTCAAGGTCAGCAAACTGTAGGCTGCTGGCCAAATTTGGCCTGATGCCTATTTCTATTTGGCCCACAGCTATAAAGGGTTTATGTATTTTTAAATGACTGAAAACATGTAAAAGGGAAATTATTTTGTGATGTGAAAATTATATGAAATTCAAATTTCAGTGTCCATAAATAAAGTTGTATTGGAACACAACCATACTCATTATTTATTTATACGCTACGACTGTTTTTGTGCTACAAAGGTGGAGCTGAGTAGCTGTAACAGAGACTGGTTGGCCTGGAGAGCCTAAAATATTGACTCTATTGTTCTTTATAGAAAAAGTTTGCCAATTTCCTAATCTAGTCCAAGCTCTAGACCCAACAACCATCTTGAAGGCAGAGGTTATAGGCATGTGATTCAAAGCTATTTCCCTGGTGCTCAGCAAAGGGCCTAGCATCAAGGCTGGCTACATAGTTTGTGGGGCTCAGTACAAAATGAAAATGCAGGGCCCCTTATTCAAAAAGGAGGATTAAAATGTCAATAAAGGTACTAAGATATAAAAAGCCTTTTCCTTTCTTCTGCCACTTTTCTCCAGACTTGTCATGGTATTTTTTTATTTGCTATTTAATGTTGTGATTTTTTAGGCATGGAGATAATTGTGGGATGAGTACATCATGAGTGTCCAAGGGCTCTGCCCTGAGACTGGGTACGTAAGTGTGCATGACCCATTGGTTGCTGGGATCCCCTTGTATTCCCCCATCCCCCTCTACAGCTGCCAGATGGGGATAGGAAGACTGAGGAGGACATTTCCCATTCCCATGGGCCAGCTGCTCCAATCCACTGCAGATGACAACCCCAAAGGCTTTGCAGTTCTCATTCTGGGATAGGCTAGGTACCTGGATAGGGGTGGGCAAGAGTTTTGCCCCTGCTAAGCCATCTACTGAACATAATCTGGAACTGCCATCCTGGGAAGGGGAAGGTAAAGTGGGGCCCAGACCTCTAGAAGGAGAGGGAAAGGATGGTCAAGAACCTGGCCTGAGTAGTTATAGAAATGGTAGGAGGCAGGGCTATGCATGAGCCCAGGCTCTAAGCCTCTGGTGCATGCTTCATTGTCCCATCAGATTTTGCTTGTAAAATACAAATTCAAAGGTAAAATTAATAAGAACTTTAAGATGGCAACCAAAGAGCATGAAATACCAACTTCTTCTGAGTATGGGGCCCTATGATACCATGCTAGCCGCGCATCTGGCAGCTGGTCCTGCTGATTGCACACTAGGGACTGAAGGGCTGTTGCTTTATGAATGGTTTTGGATGAGACAGTGCGTCATGGTGGAAAAGTGCCTGGATGCCCAGCTCTACCACTTCTTAACTGGGAAGCATTATTTCCCCACTGTAAAATGTGTTCCAGTGTAATACTAGGGAATAACAATGCTCCCAAGCTTATTGTTAGCCTCACACTTCTCTCGAACAATCCTTGGGAAGCTCAGTCAGCCAGTCTTCCTGGCACCACAATATTAGCTTCATTCTCATTGCCCGGTTCCAAAATATTCAGGGAGGCTTCCAGAAAGTGAGAGAAATTAACCTATGCACCATTAACTCCCATCAAAGCTAGTAGATAAATGTGAGATGCCACTAGACTGCTGTGGGATCCCAGAGATAAAAGCAGTTAAGTCCAAGTGGGGCATCATGGAGATTTCTTGAGGAGAAGGTCTTAGATTGTTTGTTGTAGGGTGGGTAGGGTTTCTCTAGGTGAAGAAGGAAATGAAGCTTAGGGGACCAGGAAGAGGGTCCTACATAAGCCATGGCTCAGAGATGGGAAAGCATGTGTGCGCCTAGGAAGTGGTGAATACTCCAGTACGTCTGGGGTGTAGAGTACAGAGAGGGATGTGTGGGAGATGGATCTGACAGGCTTGGGGGCATACTACAGTCTGTTGTGCCTTACTTAGCAGTTTGCACTTCATTCTTGAGGCCACTGAAAGACACTGAAGAGTTCCGTGATGGAGAGAGACAACTTGCTAATGTGTGCCCTTGGCCACGAATGTACCTGTTTATAGAGAGTGAGAATGGCTCAAGGCTGCCTATCCCCACTGGAGACGCAAGCACAAGCCAAGGAAGAAGGAACTAATGTCCACAGAGATTCCATCATGGACTGAAGCTACATTGAGCTTTATATCATATTAAAACCACTCCCTCTTAAAGGAAACTAAGGCTCAAAGAGCTTAGGGTTCTCTCTACAGATCATATAGCTAGCAAGGAGGCAGAGTCAGCAATGGGTCCTGTATCTACACCTAACACCATGGTCCAAACACTTACTGATGCCCTACTATGTTTTTCAAGAATTCTAAGCAAGCTCCCATTGGCCATGAGATGAACCACAGGCCTTGTCTAGAAGGCTTTTCCTGAACTTACAGGTACTAAGCGAACTTTCCTTTCATTTTGTCCCAACTGGCCCTGAAAACTGTGTTGAAATTCCCAGTATCTAAAACTGTGGGCCTCTCAAGGACCTCTCTTTTCTCTGTGTCCCTATGTCTAGTACTGATTACAAAGTAGATGACCAGTCCTGGTTTGCAGAATGAGCGAGCAAATTAAAGAGCAGACCAATTCATTAATTAAAGACCTGCTAATTCATTTTGGAGTCCATGACCCTCCTAACTGGAAGGCAAATCAAAAGCAACCCTTGCAAGTTTCAGAGCAAGCATGCTGAGGTTAAGGCTGTGTGGTGATACACAGTTCTTCCATCAGAACCAAATTTACAGCAACTAGTGCCCATAAACAGCGAAAGCTACTCAGTTAGGCTAATTTATGTTCACACCAGGGCCGTCCTGGCCCCCAAAGCCCAGAGCTCTTTACAATTCCAAAATGATTAAAAGTATCACACAAACCCATATTTTCCATTTTTATTAAAAGCACTAAAGCGGGCAGTGCTTTCTGCATGTCAATGGGGAGCCACTTCCAGACCCAGGAAGCAAAGTCTCTCCTCAGAAGGCAAAGGCAGACTCTACCACATCCTGCTCTGGGCATCCTTCAGTCTCTAAACTCCACTGTCTTCTCCCTCAAAGAAGGCTGCCCCACTTGTCCCATACCATGACCTGTCCACCCAAACCTACCTTTGCTTGACTCTTTTCAGTCTGAGGCACATCCCTGCTTAAGATCTTTACACTTCCACCTGTCCCAACCCCTCAGCATGGCATGTAAGGTCTTTCACAGAACAGTGCTAACTGTCTCTCCAGTCACAAGTCGTCTCCTTGACAGAGGTTGTCATGTTCTCAAAATACCCAGGACTCCTTTTTTTTTTCCCCCCCACTCAAATAGCCTTTGCTCGTGGTGTTCCTTGGATCTAGGATGACTTTCCTTCCTTTCTTCACCTGGAAAAACCTAGTCTTATCACTTTAGATCCAACTCAGTTTCGTCTTTTCTCTAAGGCATTGCTGAACTTCCTCAGGCCAAGTTGGTGTTCCTCTTCCCTATGTGTGAGTCCATTCAAGTGCATGTTGTGCTGGATTGTGTATGTTTGTGTGTCTGTCTCTCATGTGAGCATCAAGCACAGAACTTGGTACAGAGTAAGTGCCTGGTGAATATTCAATGAATGAATGAATCAGTGAACTCTGACTTCCAACGGTGTGTCCTCACAGACAACACTGAGATGTTAGAATGAAACTCATTCATCTAAACCAATGACCTTGCTTTCTATTTCACTGTAAGGGCAACTGAAGAACAAAAGAGGCCATACCACATCCACTCGTGTACCTGCACTAACACTCACATGCTCTTTTTTTCCTCACATTACCCTGGAGGAGCTTTCTCTGCCCCTGTTTGAAGGCTGTTCCCTCTTCTGTTCACTCCCCTGCTAGGTTCCCTTCCCTTCTCACTTACTCAAGGACATTGCTCTGGCAATTTTTGCCTATCTTTTCTGCAGCAAAGTTTTCTAGTTTACTAGATCGTTCCCACTGGTATAAAAACATGTTGTTAATTCTCTGTTAAAATAAACAAAACAACTCTTGGCTCCACTTCCCCTTTCCATTATTTTTTCATTTTTCCCTTTCTTTGAAATGCTGTCCCTGATTCCTCATCACCTCTTCCCTCTTGAACTCAGTCCATGAAGGCTACCCCACCAAGCCACAAAAAGCACTCTGGTCAATCCACCGCAGCAACTTCTTACTTGACACATCCCCAAAAGCAAGGGAATCAAGAGCAAAAATAAACGATTNTCTGGTCAAGATCTCCATGACCTCTGTGTTAAATCCAATGGTTGGTTCTCAGTCTTCACAAAACCTAACAGACCAGCAGCATCTTGGTCCCTCCTCCCTGCACCCCTTGTTCAAAACCTAACTTCATGGATACCATGCTCTCTTATTTTTCTTCCTATTGCACAGGCCACTCCTTTCACAGCCCTTTTGTTGGTTCCTCTTATTCTCCCAGACTTTTTAACCTTGGCGTGACCCAGGACTAAAGTCTTTGGAACTCTTTTCTTCTCAGTCTACACTCACTCCTTAACTGATCTCTCTCAATTAAATAGATTCCAAAATTTATATCCCTAGCTCTGAATTTTCCTTAAGCTCCAGACTTATAGCCAACTGTATCTTCAACATCTCCATTTGAATGTTTAGCATGCATCTTAAACTTAATGTTCTAAATCCAAACCCCTAATTCCTTTCTCCAACTCTTTTCTGCCCACCGTCTTTCCCTTATCACTTAGTGAAAGACCATAACTCCATTCTTCTCAATGTTCAAGTGAAGAAACAGAGAGAGATCTTTGACAATATTCTTTCATCAAGGCTCCATATTGAGTCCTTCATCAAATCATGTTGGCTTTGTCTTCATAGTATCCAAATGCTGACCCACTTCTTACCACCTCTGGCTGGTTCTTGCCACCACGATTTTTCACCTGAATTGCTACACTAGCCTCCTAACTGGTATTCCTGCTTCAATTCTTGCCACATACTGCCCTTTATGACTATTCTCAAAACATCATTTAGAGTAGTTATGGTAAAATAACATAAGTCAACTCAAAAGCTTTATTTAGATGGCTGCCATCCCATAACAGTAAAAGCCATAATCCTTACTATGTCATTAAAGGCCCTACATAATGTAATGCTCCATTACTCCAATGACCTCATCTCCTCCTGTCCTACCTCTCAGACATTCCATGTCAGTCACTGGCTTCCCTGCAGCTCCTGGAACACACCAACCACGGTCCATTCTAATGCACCAGATATCCACATATTGCTTTCTTACTTCCTTCATAGTGATGTCTTCCCTGACTATCCTATTTAAAATTGCCATCCACTCCTTTCCTTGTATCCCCGGTTCATAGCTTCACCACACCCTTTATTTCTCTTAGTGACCTTATTTTCCTCCATAGCAGTTTGGGGTTGCCACTGTACTGGTTTATACTTCTTTATCAAGAGTAATTATTAATAGTTTTTTGCTTTCACCTTCAGAGGTGTCCTTGTTTGGACAATAAACTAGATAGTCACCTTACTTTCCATTACCTAATATACTAAATATTTTATTTGTTTATTTTGTTTATATATACACTCCCTTTTTAGAATATAAGCTCTATGAAGAGAGGGAGGGAATTTGTATGTTTTGTTCCTTACTCAATCTCTATCTGAAACATGGTTGATCCTCAATATATATTTGTGGAATGAGTGAATTTAGATTTTATGAATAACAACAGAGGCAGTTTGCACTGTTGTTTGGTTTCCTTTCTTTGCAAATGACTAGGTCCTGGCCTTAGCCTTAGGGCCATACTCAACACAGGTCAGGGAAACTATTTTCTTTCTAGATCCAATTAACCATCTAACTTTCAACAAAGAAATCACAGGGAATCAAGGAGCCCAAAGAGGAAGGTCAATTTGTAAAGTTGATGCCATCAGGAATCTTAGAAATGTGATCCATCAACTTCAGCCTCAGAGGAAGGAGGTAGTGTTTGGGACAGCCACACAGAACAAAGAAAGACATTCTTTACATGTAAACACTTTTCACACCATTACCAAAGCCTTGCTCCTGCCAAGGCATAATGACTGTGTTCAGTGTCATGGGGAGGAAAACACACATTAGCCAGACAGCAGGTTTCGGACGCACGCCTGTGACATTATCTCTAATCATATATAGTCTATTTCATATCCGCTTTCTTGTGGGCTTCAACAACTTATAATTATTGCCGGCAGGGAAAGAAAAAAAATGGTAAGGAAATGTTGGAAAGGAGGGGTACAGATAGGAGAGAAAATTCTTCTTGATAGCAATAAACTGTGTGAGAGAGATAGGCCAGAGTTTATTAGACAATATTAGAAACTATATCGGGATTAAAGCTAAGAAAAATGAACTGTATATAAACTGTGAGACTGTGCAAGCCAGATAGATCGTATAAGGCTTTCAGATTATCTCATTACATTGTGTGTCTAGGACACTGGAAGGAAGTTAGTGAGGCATTATGAAACGTGTCAAGTTTAGGGTCCAGGCTGGATATTTAATAAATCCATATAGGATTTGGAAGGGCCTCTGAGGTTAATAAGCTGAACTCCATTTTATAAAAGTGGGAGGAAGGACCTTCAGGGCAAGGACTCATATCCAGGCCTCCTGATTCATACCTGATTCTTCCACGGAAGGCAGTGGTAACAGTGAGCTCTTTCTCATGTCATTTACCCTGGATCTTGGGGTGGGAGGAATTTCCTCCAAGCTTGGCCCTGGGACCAAAAGGGAGGATGGCAGAATTCTAAGAATATCGTGAAGTGGAGATGGGAAGTGGAGATGGGAAACCCTTCAGGATCCAGTGATCCTGACACTGTGGGCTTGCCTCAAGAATATGGCCTGCGTGTGGGGGAGGGGGGGCGGGCAGGTGCAGAGCTCCTGACAGAACTGAGTTACAACACTGGAGCCCCAGGCTAGAGGGAGAATCAAGCCCCAGAGAAAGGCAGGCTTCGCTGTTGCTCTCCCTCCCACCAGGTGCAGCAACCTCCCTTTCCCCTCTCTCACTCAGATTTAACCAGCCTTTAAGGCTGCCATCAAGTCTCTCCTGCCCACACCCAGAACACAAATGGTGGAAATGCAGTGATTCAGCCTCCAACCTTTCATGGCACACCAATCTGTGTCACCTCCCAGAACTCTCTTTACTACTGATGAAACTTTTATCTCTCTGAGTTTTGGTTTTTGTATCTGCAAAAATTCCTACATTTGTGGGATTGTGGGGAGTGTTAAATTATAAATATACGAATATTTATTATATATATTTATATATACACACACACATATATATATATTAAGTTTATTTATTTATTCTGAGAGAGAAGAGAGAGAGAGAAAGAGCACAAGTGGAGGTGAGGGAGAGAGAGGGGGAGAGAGAGAGAACTCCAAGTAGGCTCTGTACTGTCAGTGTGGAGCCAGACAGGGGCCTCGAACTCACCAACTGTGAGATCACGGCCTGAGCCAAAATCAAGAGCAGGATGCTCAACTGACTGAGCCACCCCAGTTATAAGGGGTGGCTTTTATAAGCCACCCCAAATACTATATCATTTAAAAAGAATTAGCATGGTCAGATAATTTATTGGAATAAGAATTTGTATATATGGTCTTGCATTTTCCCCTCCTCTTCTGCTCCATGCAATAGGTTAAGTTACTAGTCTTGGCTTTTCTGGTGATTTTTAAAGGAGTGGGAAGCAGAAGCTGCTTGGAGTCAGTGGTATTCTTGTGGGTTTTTGTTTTGTTTTGTTTTGGTTTGTGAAGAGACTGTGGACTATGGACATCTTTGAGAGGGAAAGGAGGAGAGGGGAGGTTGATGTTGGGATTCAGGGAGGAGGGTTATTTCTTAAACAGGGAGGGGGGATGAAGGCCAGTGCATTTGTGCCCTGCACTCCACTCTACAGCAGCATCTCAGAGTGTGCTCAGGTTGATGGGTTGTGGACTTATAGTCTAGTGGACTCATCAAAGATCATTATGACCCAGGAAGTGCATGAAAACAGCAGTACAAGACCATGAGGAGTAGGGAAATGGTTGTGTCAGTGGGAACTGGTCTGGATCAATGACCAATAATCAGAAAGGCTAGCTCCACTGCTTCTGATACTTTGAGACTGCATGAGATCTTGGGAACTTAGCTAAATATAGGGGTGGGAAGCCTGGTAATAACAGAGATTGAATTTATTTATTTTTTAAGATACTTTATTGTCAAATTGGTATATATGCAACACCCAGTGCTCATCCCAACAAGTGCCCTCCACAGTGCCCATCACCCATTTAACAGAGACTGAATTTAGTACTGGTTCAGAAGGATGTGGGCTACAGATTCAATTTAAATGCTTTTAGTACAAAAAGAAATAACATTCTTGTATTCCTAAGTTTGCAAACCAAGATTCATACCTATTATAATGATATGGGGCCCTGATATAGACTAATGTTCTATAAATGGCAGATATTATCACCATTGTTACATCACTTACTAAATGTATTTGAACAAATAGAAATCATAGGGCGGGTTAGGTCAAAGCTGATCATAAATACAAGCCAGGTATCAGAAGGACACAACACTCTAGGAACTGAAGCAGCAGAACCAAGAGCATAAGACCCCAGTCTCTGAAAACTCTCTTTTAGAAATTCACTGAGCACACATTTTGGCCCAGCACTGAGCTGGCTGTTGGAGTGGCAAGGATGAATCAACTGTGGTCTCTGGTGTTGAGAGGCTCCCAGTGTCATAAGGGGTATATAGACACACAAAGAGATCACTGCAGTTTAGTGTGTGTCTGTCTTAGGAACATTTGCCCATAGGCCAGCTTCCTGTTTTAGTGTTATTGCCTTTCTTCTTTTTTCTGCCAGAGAAGAATCATTCGAACAGGATTAGACTTCTGGCTGATTATGGTGACTGAAGAAAGCACCCCACTGGTCAGGCAGGGGATTTGGTGACTGGAAGAAGGTATTTCCTTGCACTGGCACTGCAGAAGAATCTTATTCCACTCCCAGCTTTTAGCTAGGACAGTCAGACTTCTAATCAGGAGCTTTTCCTGTTATATCATGCTGTCCTCAGGAATGACCTTAGGAATTAATAGCTTGTACTGTCATAGCAGAAGAGGAGAGGTTAAAAATTAGGATGTAGGGCTGCTATAACAAGTTACCAAAAGCTGGATGACTTAAACAATACAGATTTATTCTCTTGCATTTCTAGAGAAATCAGAAGTCAGAAATCAAGGATCTGAGAGGGCCATGCTCCCTCCAGAGGCTCTGGGGAAGAATGCTTCCTTGCCTCTTGTAGCTTGTGGTGGGTGCCAGCAGTTCCTGACGTCCCTTGGTTTGTGGCATTACTCCAATCTCTGCTTCCTTTGTTGCAGGGTATTATCCCTGGGTGTCTCTCTGTCCCTGTGTTTTCACATGGCCTTCTTATAAGGATGCCAGTCTTTGAATCTATGGCTCACTTTAGTATGATCTGGAGTATAACTGCAAAGACCCTATTTCCAAATAAGTTCATGTTCACAGGTATTGGGAGTTAAGTCTTCAACAAATCTTTTGGGGGATATAATTCAACCCACAACATATACCTTCAAAGTATGCACATACACAGACAGAAAGGAAAAAACCTTCTGGAGTTCATCTTCCATCTACAGATTCATTTATTGGACACTACTTAATGTCCATGAGGGTGCCCTTGTGAAAAAGGATGCCTACACTAAGTCAATGCATACCTGCCTGACAGTTGGGGGTGCTCAGCTGGCTGTAGACCTGACTGTTCTAGTGGGTGGCCTGGACCATGACAGAGGGGCTGGAGGTGGAGCACAGAATCCAACAAGCTAAAATGTACCCAGTCCAATACCCATCTTATAATGAGGAAAACAAGGGGCAAGGAGAGGAAGAAGAGCTGTTTAAAGTTTCATAATGTACTGGCCATGAAAGCCCCAAATGTTAGTCATACATTAGCCAAAATCAGGAGGCCGGTCTGATAAAGAAATAGTTCAGGAGCTTTAAAATATTTTGGTTGATTTCAAAATGTGCAAATCCTTTGACCTAGCAATTCTGCTCTTAGGAAATTAGCCTAATAAAGTGGTTAAGATTTAGCTGCAAGAAAACTGATCACAGCATTATTAATAATGACAACATAAATAGTCACCATAAACTGAACTTTTACTTTATGTCAGATATTGTGCCAGGTGCCTTGCATACATTCTCATTCAATCATAAAAAAGCCTTTCTTTCAAGATGGAAAAACGGAGACTTGAGAAGTTAAGTTTCCCAGGAATACACAGCTAATATCTTGATGTGCTTCAGTTGGAATCCATACCTCTTTGATTCCAAAGCCCAGGTTCTTATGCTATCCTTCTGCATAAAGCATCAAGTCACCTTGAGGGGCCTTGAGTGGAAGTACCATGACTGGAAATCTGTTAAAAACCTTAAAGTGCATCCATACAGTAAAAATAAAGTAGGTCATTATATGTGGTTTTAGAGATTACTATCTAGTTATACAGTGTATATTTAAAAAAGCAGGTTACAAGACATTACTTACTGAGCGATTATGTGAGTACGTGTAGTGGTTAAAAGTGAATAAATACATATAGAAACATTAACCCTCATTATCTCTGGGTGGTGGGATTATAGGCAAGTTTTACTTTTGATTTTCTATATTTACCATTTTTCTACAATGAACAAGGAATTAATTTAATAATAGAAAAAATAAAGTCCGTTCTGTTTGCAAAACAAAGAGATTTCCAGTAGGCAGGGAAACAGTATTTGCCAAAAGGATTTTCTGAGACTGCGTCTTCAGCTTCAGTGTATGCTTCCTCATTATTTTTACCTCATCAGACACAGTCCCTTTACCTATATGGCACATGGAAAATTGCAGCTTCTCCCTGGTAAAAAGGGCTCATGTCTTTGGACTTAGCAGAAGCACCTGGGCAGGTGCTGAGCACCTGAGTATCAGAGGGATTTCAGGGGCACATTGCTTCTGTCCTGTGGCTAGAGAAATCTGATAATATCCTGCCATATTTTTTTCTTCTTCTTTCTCTCAAAGAGGCAGCAGGTAAAGCTTCTGATTGAATTCCATCTTGATTTCATTAAATATTCATAAAGGCCAATTAGAAGAGGAGAGAAAGAGGCCGTGAGGCAGCCCTTTCTATCATCCTGTCAGAGGCCGGCTGGCTGACCATCAGGCATGGGCCAGCCAGTGGTCAATATGTCTATGACCCTTCTGCCCTCTCATCTGGGGTCACTTTTCACCATCCCAGCAAGGGACACAGGACCGGCAGGGAAGGAGAGGCAGGGGCCAGGGAAGAGAAACAGCTCATAATTCTGACAGCAAGGTGCTTAGTGTGTGGAATGCAGAATGCAAATGCTGGGCAACATCCTCAATCACCACTGGAATGGAAATCTTTCCCTAATGAGCGATGACGATGGGAGAGAGCTGATTGCACTGAAGAAAAACTGCTTAAAATTCCTAATCAATCAAGCAAGCTGATTTTAACCTTTTGTAACTAAGCCATCCCATTCCAGCCTCTTTTATTGGCCAGCTAGGCCTCTTTTCACCCCACCTTCTTCCTCCATCCCAGCTGGGGCAGGAGGTGCCCATGGAGGCCCCAAGAGAGGAGCGTATCAGGAAGATGGAGCGTAAGAACTCAAGAGAGCGCATCTATCCTGGCTCTTTAATTTTATAGTTGGGGGGATGTGGGTCAGGGAGAGTAAGGGACCTGATGATGTCACATGGTCAGTGACAGCACAACCAGTTTTCTTGTCTACAAGCAGCTGAGGAATACTATGACAGAAAGTGCACTGAAAGTCCAGAGTTCTGCGTTTGGGACCCTGCTTTGCTATTGTGAGCTGCGTGATAGTGGAACAAAGTACCTATACTATTTTTAGACTGCAGATTCTATATTCAAAAATGCTAGTAATCATATCTTCCTCCCTGCTTTGCAGGGTTCTAGATGCAAATAATTGAAAGGATATAAAAATGCTTTGAAAATGGTAACATACCCTGTTATACCTCTCCTTTCCATTTTTCCAGACCCTTAAGTTTTCCCCCTCCAAACCACATTACGCTTGGCTGTTGGCAAGATCCTTTTAAAACCTGAGTCTGACTTTGCCATATCCTTATTTAACCCTCCCACATTGTCCTTTAAAGTGTAACCACTAAGCCTGGCATTTAGGAACCTTGGCAATTTCGGACACTTGCCTTATATTCTCTGAGCTTTAGTTTCCTGATACATAAGATGAGAAAACTAATATCTACCTTAGAAGGCTATTGTGATAATTAGAATTCATATCTGTAAAGTGACCAGCATGGTTCCTTGCGTGTAACAGCTGCTCTATGTTGCTTAATTATTATCTTATTAAGTTTCCCAACAACGCTGTAAGATAGGTAGAGGAGGGGTAAATTTTACCATGCTTTTATAAAGGTGACATGAGAAGTCCAGAGAGGTGAAGACAGTGGGTTATGGCCACATAGCTAGAAACCTCAGAGCTGAGGTTTTTACCCTTGGGCTTTTGGTTCTTGGGGGTGAAGGACAGGGGATACGAACAGGTGTGGAGCTACCCCAGGCTGCCACCATGGAATGCTTCTTTTCTGAGATTCCTCTGCCAAGCCCAAAAGGTGAAGAATGCAGTATTATTTTCTAACATGAAAACAAGGCCTTAGGTTGGAGGGCTAGCCAACTTCTCTTGCCTCATTTCAAACTACTGGAAAATGAAATTAAGCAAAATGTGCTTCAGTTATGCTAAACAGTTGCTTGGATAAAAGGAGAAGATAAAATTCCCAAACAATAATTTAAGTTCTCTTTTTCTTTTCTTCTGTCTTTCTTTTCTTTTTTTCTTTTATTGTTCAGCTTCTCCAGGCCACACATTTCAAGGCAGTGAAAAGAAGCAAGTGGAAATGTTTGTGCATGAACTGTTGCAAATGAATGTATCATTCAAAGGTGATTCCATCAAAACAGCATACTGGATCCACAATGGGTGGCTGGGTGAGCCCCGGGCAGGGTCTCTCTTGGCTTAACTTCATCTTTCCTGGTCTCCTTGTCCATCAACTCAGGCCTGCACTAAGTCCCAGATCCACCGTGATATGAAGCCAAAGGGTAAGCACCCCAAAAATTCTACCTTATTCATTCATTTAACAAATATTTATCGAGCACCTACTATTTGCCAGATTGTTTGCAGAGTAAAGTACAAAGACAGGCAAACACAGATTCTGTCCTCATGGTACTTACAATCTATAGACAATTTGAAAAATTACCTATTCACATATATAAGCGTCATGAAGAAAAATATTGGGAGTTACGAAATATTTAACAGGAGTATCTGATGTAGTTGAGGGCAGGGGCGGTCCCAGGTAAGGCTTCTATGGAGTAAAGACATTTGGAGGTAAGCAGGCAGAGGGATGTGAGTGGAGTGGGGCTGGTGTATCTATCGGAGGAGACAGCACTTGTGCATGCCCTGAGCCGGGAGGGGACAAGGGCATGTTCATGGAGCTGGAGGAGGTAGGAGTGCCTGGGCTGCAGAGGTGGGAACCAAGAAACAGGAGACTGCAGAGTCTAGATTCCATAGAGCCTTCTAGGCCAGGGCATATAATCTGGGAGCAAGTTAGTCTAAAAAGGAGGAAAGCTACTAAAGAGTTTAAAAGGAAATACACATACTTAGATTTGTATAGTAACAAACAAACAAACAAAAAAAACCCCCAAAACAAAACAAAAAATAAAAACCACTAAAGTCTAGCAGGCTCTGTTTAAAAAAAAACCCATACTGATTCTGAAATTCATATGGAAATGCAAAGGACCTAGAACAATTTGGAAAAAATACAAAGTAGAAGTACAAACACTACCTGATTTCAAGACTTATTATAGACCTTCAGTAATCAAGACAGTTTGGTTTTGGCATAATCAGATTCATGAAACAGAACACAGTCTAGAAATAGACCCACACATACAGAGGCAACTAATTTTCAACAAAGATGTGGAAGAAATTCATCAGAGAAAGGAGAGTATTCTTTTTATTTTCTTGAGAGAGAGAGAGAGAGAGAGAGAGAGAGAGAGAGAGAGCGCACATGGGTGAGAACAGGGGAGGTGGAAAGGGAGAGGAAGAGAGAGAATCCCAAACAGGCTTCACAGAGCCCATCATGAAGCTCAGTATCACAACTTTGAGATGATCTGACTTGAAATCAAGAGTTGAATGATTAACTGACTGAGTCACCCAGATGCCCCAAGAATAGTCTTTTCAATAAATGGAGTGAGGACAATTTGTTGTCAATATGGAAAAAAAAAAGAATTTTGATCCACATCTCACATCACATATGAAAATGAACTCAGAATAGCTCATAGACCTAAATGTAAAATCTGAAACTCTAAAATTTCTAGAAGAAAACACAGGAAGGAATCTTGTTAGGCAAAGACTTATTAGCTATCATACCAAAAGCATTATCCACAAGAGTAAATTGATAAAATGGACCTGATCAAAATGTTAAAACTTCTGTTCACTGAAAGAACTGTTAAGACAATTATAAGATAAACCATGGACTTAAAGAAAAAAAATTGAAAATATTTATCTGATAAAGGGTTTGAATCCAGCATATGTATATAAAGAACTCTCAAAATTCAAGAATAAGAAAATAAGCAACCTGATAAAAAAGTATGTAAAAGATCCAGACAATTTACCAGAGGAGAGAAACAACACATAAAGAGATGCTCAATATCATTAGTGATTAGAGACATGCAAATTAGTACTACTACATACTTATTAGAATGACTAAAATTAAAAAGACTTCACATACCAAGTACTAGGAGGAATGGAGGAGTCAGAATCCCATACATTGCTGGTGAAGATGTAAAATGGTACTTTGAAAAACATTTAACAGTGTCTTAAAACTGTTCTCCAAGATATATGAAAACATAAGCCCTTACAAAGAATTGTATGTGAATATTCAAAGTAGCTTTGTTCAGGATATCTAAAACTTGGAAACAATTCAGACATGCATGAACAAATATGAATGGATAAACAAGTTGTGGTATATCCATATAATGGAATTATACTCAGCAATAAAAAGGAATGAACTATGAATACACACAACCATGTGGTTAAAACTCAAAATAATTACGTAGAGTAAAAGAAGCCTAACTAAAAAGGCACACATACTCAGTGATTCCACTTATATAAAATTCTAGAAAAATCCTTTATGATTCTGTTTATGAAACTGTACAAAATGCCAAGTGTAGTGACAGAAAGAAGGTCAGTGGCTATCTGGGGATGAGTGGGAGTGGGGAGGGATGAGAGGAAGAGATTAGGTCATGAGGGAACTGTTGGGGGTAGTACATTGCTCATTATTTTGATTGTGGTGATAGCTTCAAGAGTGTATATATATGCCAAAATTTATCAAAGTGTACACTTTATTTTACTTATTTTTTTTTACAAATAGTTTATTGTCAAATTAGTTTCCACATAACACCCAGTGCTCATCCCCACAAGTGTCCTCCTCCATGCCCATCCTCCCTCCCCCCATATCCATCAGTCCTCAGTTTTTGTCAGCATTCAAGAGTCTCTCATGGTTTGCCTCTCTCCCTTTCCCCCACCATTTCCCCCCTTCTTCTCCCCCTTGTTCCTCCGTCAAGTTCCTCCTAATCCNCACTTTATTTTTTTATTTAAACATTTTTTACTTTAAATCCCCAACACCTATTTCACCCATCCCCCCTGCCTACCTCCCCTCAAGAAACCATCTGTTTGTTCTCTATAGTTGAGTCTGTTTTTTAGTGTGTGTCTCTGTTTCAAATTACACATTTTAAAGATGTGCAGTTTATTGTGTGGCAATTACACTTCCATTAAGAGCATTTAAAATAAAACAAACAAACAAACAAACAAAAATGCTAGTTGTGGAAGAGGGGAAGGTAGAAGCAGATGTAGGGTGAACAGTTAGAGGCTATTATAAAAACCCAGGAGAAATGGTGGGAGTTCACCAGAGAATGAAAGCAATTGAGATCGTGAGAAGTGGAAGGATCTAAAGGATTTTGGAGTTAAAGTGGAAAGGAATGGTTATGGGTTGGATGGAGGGGGGTGTTAGAGGGAGGACTAAGAGGCAGTATCTAGGTTTTAAGACTGCACACCCCCTGCCATTTAGGGAGATGGATTCAGGATTCAGCTCATCTCTCCTCCCACCTCTATCCCCTGCTCCTGTCCCCAATATCACTTCTGAGTCAGATCTTATCGTCATTTGCCTGCTTCTTCTTTAATCTCTCCATATCCAGGTTTGCTTTCTCCAATGGGTCCTTCACATCAGAAACCAGAGTAATCTTCTTAAAAGGCATACTATTTCACTCTTCCGCTAAACATTTTTCTACAACTCCCCATGGCCCTCAGAATGAAGTCCAAGTTCCTAAGCCTGGCATTTGTGAGGCCTTCCCTGACTTGGCCCCTATCGTCTTCTGCAGCCATCTTGCCCTCCTCCAACACCCGGCAGGACCTGGCTGTGAACATTACGAATTGCTCATAGCTTCTTCAATGCTCTCCTTTTCCTTGCCTGTGAGTAACTTGGCCCCTCTGATCTGAACTTACCTCCTGGCTTGTTTTGGTTACTCTTAGATGCTCTTTGAGCATTTCATGCTTCCTTATATCAGAACATGTATTACCATGGATGGTATTTAACTGCAGCTCAGATTCGGTTCCTGTTCTGAGGAGTTTTCTCTTGCACTGTTACGGAAGTCTCTT
The DNA here is from genome assembly GCF_008692635.1 of Crocuta crocuta. NCBI lineage: Eukaryota > Metazoa > Chordata > Mammalia > Carnivora > Hyaenidae > Crocuta > Crocuta crocuta. The sequence continues at coordinate 1,516,794 of NW_027532591.1, forward strand.
TTAATCTTCCCTCTAAATCTGGGGATCTATTTGTTCCTCCTGGGCCCCCTTCCAAGTGTCTGAGTACTGGTTCAGCTTCTAGTAGTACCAGTCACATAGTAGGTGTCTCAGCTTTGGGCCTTGGGTTTTGCTTCCTGGAGCAATGTTGCTGGTGCTAACCAGTGGTTTTCTTGCTAACTTGGTCTGACTCCACAGTCCCTGAGCTCTCTTCATCTATTGAAAGCTCCCTATTTCATTTCACAAATTAATGGCTCAGCTTAATGGGAGATTATCATAGGCTTTGAACATCAGATGGTGGCTCCAGTGGTTTCACCAGGGCTGGATCTGTTGCCCAGCATTTGTCCCACCTCTAGACACATGTCCTGGACACTCCCTGCCTTTCATGCCTCACCTAGTGCCACACTTCCTTCCTTGCTCACATGTTGTCTTGAGTATCCATGGAGTCAGACTTGTGCTGGGCCATGAGGAAAGAAGACAGACGACTGAAAGAAAATAGGCACTACTGATAAAATAGTCTTAATTATTACTGAGCTAATTAATTTAATTTCTCGGCAGAGAAGATAACTATGGTTGTGCTGGAACATGCAGGGCTATGAGTTATAGTGATTTTTCAAAGTGTGGCATTTGTCTTTAAAGCTTCATGAATAGCATGGATCATGACATGAGTGGCATATCAATGTTTGTTGACAGTTTATGTGAGGAAGCTTCTGAGATGCAAGGCCTTTATCTTCAGGAGGCAGTTTAGTATAAAGGTTAAGAATAGGGTTTTAGAGCTCTCTGCCTGCATTCAAATAGTAGCTCATCCAATTCCTGATTGTATAAACAGGGCAAATTTACTCAACTTTCTATGCTTCTGTTTGCTCTTTTGTAAAATTAGGATATACTAAACACCTACGTCTTTTTTTTCTTCTGTAAAATGGTGATATAATAAAACCTACCGCATAGGGTAATTGTGAAGATTAATTAACTTGATAAATATACAGCTCTTTTTAAAAATTTTTAAAAATGTTTATTTATTTCTGAGAAAAAGAGCATGAGCAGGGGAGGGAGAGAGAGATAGAGAGAGAGAGAAAGAGGGACAAAGGATCCAAATAGGCTCTGTGTTGATAGCAGTGAGCCTGATGCAGGGCTCGAACCCACAAACTGTGAGATCATGACCTGAAGCAAAGTTGGACATTCAACTGACTGAGTCACCCAGGCACCCCAAGGTAAGTTCTTAAAACAGTGTTTGGCATGAGGTAAGGGCTCAATGAACACTGGTAATTATTATCCACAAAAACCTAGGGCCATTTCTGACTTTCCAAAAAAGAAATATATAATTACCAAGATAGAAAAACTTCAATGTAAGAATTATTACCAAACCAACATTCACATATTTTTGCTTCCACTGGATCACACTTCTCCTTAGCATCATGAGATGGGGTAATGTAGCCAGCCAGCAGCTGCAAGGTGTATGAGTCTGTCCAATAATAAATACTATCACATTCCCTGGAGGATTTTCTATTTCAAAATTATAATTACAATCCAATGGCTTAATTGAATTAGACCCTCATTCTACCCAAAGGGCTGATTCAGAAGAGAATAGGCAATCAGGAGCTGAGGTAACTAACAAGGAATCTTTAGGAGGTAGAATCATAAATTGTGGGTTACTCATTTGCTTCAAAGCCCTGTCTTTCTCAAGTGTCCTCAACCTTCAGCATCTTTCATCCTACCAGCTACTCTGTCAAAGAAACTTACTCATAGCAGAGGGAATCAAGAAGCAAACTGTATCCAAGAAGTCCATCTCTATGCTCACAGGCCTTCTATTCTTACATTTACCACTTATGATTAAAATTCAGAAATGTAAATACTGCAACAATGTTTAGTAACAAATTTACTGTAGTGTCTAGAACATACCCAACCAAAGTAATGTAAAAATTAATGAGAGTAGTAATAGTTTGAGCAACTAAAAACACAGATATGATAAGCAACAAAATATCAAGGAGATGTGGAATCAGTGTATCTCATATGGATGATTTCTAGGACTGAGGAAATAACAGCTATCATTTATTGAGAACTTCCTGTTCTTAGAATTTTTACATAGATTTTTGTCCTTTCAATAACCCTCTGAAATAAATATTAATGCTGTCCCTAGTTTACAGATGGGAAAACTAAGGCATAGATAGATTAAGTAATTTGCCCAAGCACTGACTCTGGTACTTGTGTGCAAACTTTAGGCCTACCTAGTCTCTCTGTGTCCCTTAGATGATGAACATAACCCATGCTGAGATCTATCATCCTAATACTACCCTAAAGCCAGACAGGAAATATCATAACAGCCATGATAAGGTTGCTGATAACACCCTCCAATTTCCACTTTATGACAATACATACTAGTATTTATTTATCCATTCACTCAATAAAGGCTTTTTGACTATTTACTATATGCCAGACACTGTTATAGGCACCTGAGATAAAATAGCAAACAAAACTGACAAAAAGTATGTATTTTATTTATCATAAAAACAAATAAAACATATAATTTTACCTACAATATCAAACTCTTTGAGCCTGGAGAGAGGTAAATCGTGGACTGATCATGACTCTGTACCAGGCATCCTGCGAGGCATTGAGAAGGAGGCAGAGATAAAAGACAGAGTCCCTGATCTCATCAAGCTGGGATTGTCAGAGATAAAAGTATGTGAAAACTGGCTTTATTATAGGAAAGGGAGCAATGCATTTTTTTTTTTTACAAATAGTTTATTGTCAAATTATTTTCCACATAACACTCAGTGCNAATGCATTTTTTTAAATGTTTATTTTATTATTGAGACAGAAAGAAACAGAACACAAGTGGGGGATGGGCAGAGAGAGAGGGAGACACAGAATCCAAAGCAGGCTCCAGGCTCTGAGCTGTCGGCACCGAGCCCAATGCAGGGCTTGAACCCACGAACCGTGAGATCATGACCTGAGCTGAAGTCGGACACTTAACCGACTAAGCCACCCAGGTGCCCAGAAGCAATACATTTTTAAAGACAGAAATAAGAAGTTCTGTAGAGAAGATGATTACATCAAGGGAAAGGGATTGGGGTAAGGGAGGTAGGCCTTGGAGCTGAGAAGCGCCCACAGTTTGGAGGAACACATGGAACAGCATACACAGACATATAGGTTTGGGAGCAGAGAGAGGTTGGCTAAGACACTGCCAACAGACTGGCAGGGGGTGGGGGCAGGGAGCCAAGTGGGCAGTGGGCTAGAGCAGATTTGTGAGGAAGGTAAGGGGAGGTAAAATTTTATCCAGTTTGGTTAGTTCTTATCATGAACACAAAGAAATCAAATGATTTGGATTAATTGGCTTATGTGATTAGGTGACTTAATACAATATAAAATCATTTTAAATCCGTAGAGGAATGATGTGAGCTATAAATAAGTAAATAAGTACATTCTGCACCAGATGATTAAAGAAGACAAGTCTCTTTCTATGGCCACAAAACCTGCTTCACTGTCTCTGCAAGTCTGAGCTGAGTCAACATCAGTGCTGAAAACCAGTCAAGCCTTTGGAGCTGTGGGACATGGTCTTGAGGTCAGATGACTTGGACTGTGTGACTTTTAGTATGTTACTTAACTTTCTGTACTTTACTTCCCTAGCAAAAGAAGGGAAGTGGAAGATCCCTACACTGCCTGCTTTTCAGGATTCAAAGTACCTTGTAAGCTCTGAAACACTGTCTTGAACATCAGTACTCACTGTCCACATCCAGACACAACTTTGCCTCTCCTTATTGCTTTAAGTGCAACAAAACAAAACTAGAGAGTAAGAGATGGAAGGGAGCCTTTCAACCTTCTGTATCTAGCTGTATGTGTTCTAATCACGACATAGGTGCTAAGGTATAGAAAAGTTAAAATCCAGAGAAGCTCAGGATATCGTTGAAGTGTGATAAATGCAGGGCTCTGGGGGCCCAGAGAAGAGCCTCATAATCCAGCCTGGGGAACCCCCGAAGAGACCTCACTGGTGTTGAAACCAGTGTGGGATCTTTGGAATGTAAGTTTGACAGGTCAAGAAGGGGAGGAAAAGAGGGAATTGCTTGAGCAGAAGTATGGAATGTTAAAGTGTGTGTGTGTGTGTGTGTGTGTGTGTGTGTGTGTGTGTGTGTAGTGAGTATCTTGAGAAGGCAAGGTTAGAGAAAGTCTACTTTTAAAAATTTTGTGAAACTTCCAAGCTGCTTCCCCACACTTCCCTCCAGTTTGTACAGGTCCCTCTTCTAAGAGCCACTCCTCTTAATGACTCTGTTCCTTTGGGGAAGGCAGTAACTTGGTCCTGACCTTGTAAGAGAATAGCTTTCAGCCAAATTGTGATTCACTTCTCCAGGTCCCAGCTGACAGCTTGTGATCGGGCCAAACCCCAATCCATGCACAGTGGCTCAACTCGCTCTCACAGCATCAACCCAATCCATGGGCTGGCAAGCCCTCTAAGATCAGACATCCAAAGTAGTGAGCAAAGTTGCCATTTATGGCAGGAAGGAGAGTCAACCAATACAGTGCTTTATTTTTCTCATCTTCATGCTCTCTGATGCCAAGTTTCTAATTTTATAGGCAAGTGGTGAATCTCCCTGAAAATAAAATAAATTCCCTACAAGGGAGTGTATAGCTTTACTGCAATGGCATTTTAAAGTACACAAATGTCTCGTGTATTCCAAATTGTCCAGAGGTTTATAGGAGTAGGAATATTTTAGTATACTGAGCATTAGCAATGTGCCAAGCAGTGAGCTAAAGCCTCTACTTATGTTATGTTATTTACTTCTCACTCCACCCTATGAATGAAAATTATGTTTTCCACTTTATAGTGAAGCAAACTGAAATTCAGAGAGGTTAAGGAATTTTCCCATTTGCACAGCTAGAAAAGAAGAGCTACAAATTAAACCAGGTCTTGTTAACTGAATCTACCCTCCCTCCCCTTAGTCTTTCCATATAAGTGTAGATAATTCAGCAACTTCCAAAGCTTTCTTAATAGTTTTAGTTTTTGAATGCAATCTTTGTAAATCCTATCATACTCTTTCGTATGTTCCTCCATAGGCAAAACGGAACATAAATTAACCTTGCCCTAATTTTTTTTGCAGAACTATTTTTTGCATCTATTCTGAAATCACTGCCTTGCCTTATTTGGCTAGCTTATATGTGATCATTGGCTTTTTCATGCTGTCATATTGCTAGCTGTGTCTGTCTCTTGCAAATCCTTCTTGCTTATTTATATTTGCTTCTTCTAAACTATTTAAGACTACTAAACAAAATAGCTATGCTTACTTGAAACAAGGTAAAAAGGGTTGAATGATAATTGAAGTGTTTGGACTGTGTGGAGAGCATGGTAAGTTTAATGCGCACGCCTGGGAGGATGGTTATAAAGTAATTAACAGGACGCAGGAAATATCTTGGTGATCACGATTCTGTTTTAATCTCAGGACCCAGTAAGGGATCCACTCTACCTATGGAAATGATTAAAAGCAATCTCTGCTCCCATTTCCACGTCCACAGCCATGGCAGACAGTTAAAGCCATTGGCTGCACCATCCTTGGGTTAGATACAGACAGCAGTGGGCCTCATAAATAGGCACAGGGAGAAACCATTTCCATTGAAATGATTCAGAAGCAGTGGGCATTTTGCAGAGCATGTTGGAGAAATGCAAAACCTCCTCAGGAACACCACTGTCGAAGACTGCAATTAAGTAGGAATCTAAGCAGGGACTAACATTTTTCCTCAAACACTGAGACACCTAGTAATAGGAAGTGATATTTTAATACCAACCTGCAAGGGATAAAAGCTGTCTGCTCATGAAACAGAAGGACATGGAAAGGCATATGCAGTACAGGAATAAGAGAAATACAGAACATATGGAACACATACCATTCTTCAGCTACATGTGGTCACAAGTTTCCATAAATTTCTTATTGAGAAGGAATTGAAAGCATATACTAGAACCCTACTGAATGCCTTGCGGTATGTTTATGTTCAGGCTTCCTGTATGGTCACCTGTATATATTTGTCATAACATGTGGTGTATTCATTATCATTAAGTCCTTTTGCTTTTCCATAAGTCCTGGTTTTGAGACTCTCTCCATTATTGTGACAAAGATTTGAACCTGATAAACCCTATTTGGCCACTGTAGTCAAATTTTTAGTTCCTATAATGGGTTAAAGGAAATGAATAGGCCAGATTAGAAAGGATTTACTTAATCTTAATTTTGTCTCAATGTGTTTGACACTTCAAACAAGGACCTGTGACATCTGCTAAGAGGCCTCTAGTTTTCTGGATTTCTCATACATGAGGCAGCCCTAACTTTATAAAGCAGACAGTAGGTACTTTATAAAGCAGACAGGAGGTTGCTCTCAATAGAAGTGAAATATAACAGAACTTGGTGAAATTCACTGAACATTATTATTTCTCTCTCAAAAATGATCTTACTAAAATAATTAAAGCTCATTTTCAGTTGAACCTCCAAGGAAAGAAAATTATTCTTCAGTAATAGGTCTCTGCAGTTCTCACTGAACATCTAAGGTATGGTAGATTCTCTGAGAGACACTTTAAGAGGCTCCCTAGCTCCTAAAAAGAAGAAAGTCTTTTCACATCTCCCAGATGCAGAAAATATGCAGACCCCCAAGAACTTAAGAAAAACATTCATTAAGACAGACTGTCAAAATAGTCAGCTCACAGCCAAACTTAGGAATTTCGCAATCAAGTCTTGGGGTGACAGAAGCAAAAGAGAGAATGACAGTTCTGACAGGATTTTTTTTTTCCTTCAGTAAACTGCCAATGGGTGTCCTGGCCACTAGCTTCAGTGTTGAGGTATTCCTGAGGGAATGGCATTCAGGAGAGGAGGGGGTGGCCATAACTGCTGCTTGTCATTAAAGTATGCACTTGTCCATATGGCAGTTCTTTCTGTTGTGGGTTATTTATATCCCTTCCAATCTTCGCTACCAAAGCTAATCTATACCACATCAGTAAAACATTCCTAGGCCTTTGAGTTTCCTTCATTCATTTCCAGGAGGCAGGGCTGCTAATGGAGCGGAAGGCTGAGTCAGCACAGACATGCTTGTAGTTCTGTTGGTTAATATTAAACAGGATCCTTGGATGTTTCTAGACAGAACCGTGGTTTTGTGTTTAGGTTTTTTTTTTTTTTTTTTTTTTTTTTTTTTTTTTGTGAGGCCCTTTAAAAAAGAACATGGCCTGTTTCTGATCCTGTTAAGGTCAAAGATTGCTTTTTAGCTTCTTAAAATTCTGTTCTCCCATTGTTTCATTTGAAAACTTTCTGTTCTGTTTCTTTTGTTCCCCTAGCTTTATTGAGATATAATGGACACATATCATTGTATAAGTATAAGGCAGACAATGTGTTGATTTGATACTTTTATATATTGCAAAAGGATTACTACCAGACCCTTAGCTATGACCTACATCCTGTCACATAGTAACCATTTCATTTTTGTTTTGAGATCGTTTTAGATCTACTGACTCAGCAGCATTACACTACATGACACAGTATTATTAGCTATAAACACCATGCTGTACATTAGCTCTTCAAACTTGTTAGTCTTATTTGATTACTGCTGATGAATTCCTACTTTGTGCCAGGCCCTGTGCTAGGCACTGAGACTTAAAGAAAAATGGGACCCAGTTCCTGCCCATGAAGAGTTCTAGCTCCTCCACTAGCTGGCTGGACAAACTTGCTTAACATATTTAACCTCTCTGTTTCCTTGTCTACAGACTGGAAATGAAAAGAACCAATTCATAGGTTATTGAAAGGAATAAACAAGATATTACATACAAGGTATTTACCACAATGCCTCACATATTATAAGCACTCATATATAGATGTTACTATCATCCATTAGCACTCATATATAGTAGTTACTATCATCTGAATACTATCATCACCATCTAATATTATAGTTAATATTTTATTAAGGGCTCACTCCAGTGCAGTCTTCTTTAAAGTATCTTCACCAATTTTGCCAGTTGAAAGAAATTTCTCCCTTTCCTTTTCTTAGTACTTTGCATCCTGAGTTACTACTTATTCCACTCACCTTTGTTAAAGATAATTGCAACTGCATCTTTAATTTCCACTAAACTATGGGATGCTTGAGGGCAGAGACCATTTCTTATTTATTTCTATTCATTCATTATTCATTATTCATTCAATCATTTGACAAGCATACATTAACCATGTGTTATATACCAAACACTATGCTAGCCACTGGAAATATAGCAAAGAACAAGAAAGTCATAGTCTAGTATTTGCTATCAAGTTTAGCGGTAGAGATAAAGAAATAGGTGATTACTGACCAGCCTATAAAAGAAGTAGGCATAGGGGTTTATTAGAATAAACAAGAGGGACAAGACTAAAGGAATCAGAGAAAGTGCTGTGGGAGAAGTGGCATATCAACTTAATTCTGAAGGGCATGCAGGAGTTTCCTAAGACAGGGTGAAAGGAAAGGAAAAGTATCCTGACAAGTGAAAGACCCAGAGATGAGAGAAAGCAAGGTGGATTCAGGGAACTATAAAGAGAAGAGAAGGGTAAGAAAAGTTAGAGAGACAGGCAAACACTAGATCATTCAAGACCTTGTAGGCCAAGTTAAAATGTCTTATCTTTAAGAATATGGAAAGTTATGGGGGCGAGGACGGTTAAGCAGAAGAGTGACATCGTGGTCATTTAGACTATAGGAGTAAGGGGGAATAGGACATTTTTAGGAGGTCAGAAACAATAGGACACAGTGACTGAGTCCTGTTGCTGTTGAGGGTGGAGGAGTGAAAAGAGTCACAGATGACTTGAGGGATTCTGGCTCTGGCAACTGGACTAAATGCCCATGGTATTTTCTGAGCTGGCCCAAACAAAAGGAAGAATTTGTTTTGAATCTGGAAAAAGATAATGAGATCTGGTTTAAAATACAATTAATGTGCCTGTGGGATATCACAGTGGAGATATTAAGAGGGAAGTTAGATAGAAAGGATTGGAGCTCCAGAGAAAGTCAAAGGGGAAACACAGATTGAGGGCTGTGCTACGGAGAGACAATAGTTAAAGCCACGAGGGGGATGAGATCATGCAGGAAGGCTGTGAAAAATGAAATAAGGCAGCCTAGGACAGAACCTTGACAAATTCTAACATCTGAAAAACAGAGTGGCTAGGAAAAGAGACTGGAAAGGTATGGCCAGGGGCATAGAAGCGCACCCAGCACAATGCTATCTCACACACGCCCATGGAAAATCATGTTTCCAAGGAAGGGAATGGTCAGCAGTATCATAATAAAAACCAGAAGAGCACTTAATGACCTTGGCCTGAGCAGCTTCAGTAGAGTTGGGGGGAGCAGAAGCCAAGCTGTGAAGGGTAGAGAAATGGGTGGGGCATGAGGAAGTACAGATAGCAAGTATAGTAAATACTTTTAACAAACTCTGCCAGTGAAGGAGGAGAGGGAGTGAGCTGAAGAGGGAGAGGGAAAGACAGAGAGAGAGAGAGAAACTACAAGGGGCATGGGGTTGAAGAAGTTATTTTTGTTTTAAGATAAAAGAGACTTCACCATGTTTAGATGCTGATGTGAAAGCAGTAGTTCTCCCTCCAGAACATGCATGCAATTAATTACATGTTTATAAAGTGTTCTATTGTTCATTCTTTCATGTCCTAGCAGTTTTGTGAGGTGGTGGTAGGGCAGTGGGGAATGGACCACTTTTTAAATGGATGTTGTTTAATAGATAAGGAAAGTCAAGCACTAATGAGAGAAACTTTGCCTGTAGCCATACAGTAAGTTAATGAGGGGCCAGCCTGGAGCCCAGGTCATGTATCCAGGTGGAAATGTGACCAATAGTGACTTATGATACCAAATGCCCTAGATTCTCTGAGATAGTCTATCATTTCTCAAGCATGGCTTTTCTTCTTTATCTAAATCTCTTTTTTTGTACCTATCACACCACAAAGTAATGATTTCTTTCCTTGTCTATCTTCCCCATGAACCTGAGAGCAACTTGAGGACAGGGGTATGTCTGTCCTTTGTGTCCCCAGTGCCCAACAGAGTCTGACACTTAAGGAAGAGAAAGAGGTCAGGGTTCCTCAAAAAGTTAGGAACTTTCATCTATCTCAGGGCTTTTCAGCAGCCCAGCCTGCACATTACAATCACATGGGGAGTTTTAAAATCTACTGGAGATCTGACCACACACGAAACCAATTAAGTCAGATTCTGTGGGAAGGAATAGGTTTTCAAATCTTTCCAGGTGATACTAAGACATAGCCAGGGTCAAGAACTACTATTTTTCATGATTTAATTTAATCTTATTAATAATAGTCATTGGGGTTGGTAACATTATTCCCAATCAAGGAATAAGGAGACAGGCTCATAGAGGGTAATGACACATATGGTAGGGGTAAGTTTCAAGTGCTGGTGGGGATGTTTCTCTAACAAGTGCTTTGTAAGTGTCTGTTGAACTAAACTGAATGGATTTCAAACTCTGTTACAATGCTCATTTCAACATATTTATATGTGTCTATTGGGCTCTATCTCTTGACTCAGAAAAATAAGTTGCTATACCTTGGAAATTATATCATGAAAATACATTATGGAATTGTAGGGATCAAAGTGGCAAACGTTAGCATTTTACATCGCCACATCAGCAAAAATTTGGTGTCAAAGAATGGCAATTGATCAATTGACTGGAGCCAATATTCACCCCTGAGTTTCTAGAATGTTTCCAATTTAACATACTCTGGCCTGTCATTTATGATAGCAAAGTCCTAGAAACTTCAATGTTTTGTAAGTAGGAAGTGAATGCATTAAGTCACTGAGTGTTAAAATAAAATGCACTGAAGTCAGAAAAGATGAATACAAGTTAGAGATACTTGTTCAGATGTGGGCATGTTATGCATTAGTTCATGACTATGGACATTTAAAAATTTTTGAGAAAAAATCAGGCACATAAAAACTTAACAAACTTTTTAGAACTAATCAACAAATTTAGTAAAGTTGGAAGATGCAAAATTAACATACTAAAATCAATTTTGTTTCTATACACAATGAACTACCCAAAGAGAAAATTAATAAAACAATTCCATTCACATTAACAACCCAAAAATAAAATACTTAGGAAAAAACTTAACCAAAGAGATAGAAGGCCTGTACACTGAAAATTATAAAACATTGATGGAGAAACTCAAAGAAGACAGAGATAAATGATAAATGAAAGAATATTAAATTTTCTATACTATCCAAAGTGACCTGCAGATTCAATGCAATGTGTATCAAAATTCCAGTGGCATATAGAAGATGTGACACATATATAGAATGGAATATTACTCAATCATAAAAAAAGAATTACATCTTGCCATTTGTAACAACAGGGATGGACCTAGATGGTAAAGTGCTATGTGAAGTGAGTCAGGCCGAGAAAGATAAATACCATATGATTTCATTCATACATAGACTTTAAGAAACAAAGTAAACAAAGGAAAAAGAGACCAAAAAAAAAAAAGACTCTTAAACACAGAGAACAAACTGGGGGTTGCCAGAGGGGAGGTGGGTAGGCAGATGGGTGAAATTGATAAAGAAGACTAAGAGGTACAAACTTCCAGTTACAAAATAAATAATTCACAGAGATGAGAAGTACTGTGTAGGGAATATAGTCAATAAGATTATAATGTTATTTGGTGACAGATGGTAACTATACTTATCATGGTGAGCACTGAATTATGTATAGAATTGTTGAATTATTACATTGTACACCTGAAACTAATATAACACTGTATGTTAATTACATTTCAATAAAAAATTGCAATGCATTCTTCACAGAAATAGAAAAAAAAAAATCCAAAAATTCATATGGAGCTACAAATGACCCTGATTAGCCAAAGTAATCTTGTGCAAGAAAAACAAAGCTGAAGGGATCACATTTCCGGATTTAAAAATATACACTAAGATACACTAATCAAAACAGTATGGTACTGGCATAAAACAGACATATAGACCAGTGGAACACAATACAGAGACCCAAAGTAAATCCATGCATCTAGGGTCAACTGATCTTTGACGAAGGTGTCAACAACATACAATGAGGAAAGGGTATTCTCTTTAATAAATAATTTAGGAAATCTGGATATGAATGAAATTGGACCCTGATCTCATACCATATACCAAAATCAAGCTCGAGATGGATTAGAGAATTAAACATAGGACCTGGAACTGTAAAACATTAGGGAAAATGTGTCTTGAAATTGGTATGGACAATGAATTTTTGGATACGACACAAAAAGCACAGCAACAAAACAAAAAAATAGACAAGTAGGATTGCATGAAACTAAAAAGCTTCTGCACAGCAAAGAAAACAATCAAGAGAGTAAAAACACAACCTATGGAATAGGAAAAATATTTGCAAATCATATATCTGATAAGGGTTAATACGTAAAATATATAAGGAACTTATACAAGTTAATAGTAAAGAAACAAAAATAACTTTATTTTAAAAATGGGCAAAGGACCTGAATAGACATTTCTCAAAAGAAGAAATACAAATGGCTAACAGCTATATGAAAAGGTGCTCAATATCACTAATCATCAGGAAAATGTAAATCAAAACTGCAAGGTATTACCTCATATCTGTAGAATGGCTATTATTAGAAAGATAAAAGATAACAAGTATTGTGAGTATATAGAGAAAAAGGAACACCTGAACACTCTTGGTAGGAATGTAAATTGGTATAGTCACTATGGAAAAAATGGAGGTTTTTAAAAAAATTAAAGATAGAACTACCTTACAATCCAACAGTCCCATTTCTGGGAAAAGATTATGAAAACAGCCCAAATGTCCATCAGCTGATGAATGGATAAAAGAAGAGATATGGTGTACATATACAATGGAATATTACTCAGCCATAAAAATGAAATCTTGCCATTTGCAATGACATTGATGGAGCCAGAGAATATTATGCTAAGCGAAATTGAGTCAGTGAGAGAAAGAGAAATACCATATGATTTCTCTCATATGTGGAATTTAAGAAACAGGGTAAATCACCATTGGGGGAAAAAAGAGAGAGAGACAAACCAAGAAACAGGCTCTAACTATAGAGAACAAACTGATGGTTACCAGAGGGGAGGTGGGTGGGAAGATGGGTTAAATAGGTGATAGAGATTAAGGAGTGCACGTGTTGTGATGAGAACTGTTGTATGGAAATGTTGAATGTACAAAGAGGCTATTGTATAGAAATGTTGAATCATTAAATTAATACACCTGAAATTAATATTAGACTGTATTGACTGGAATTTAAATAAAACTTTTAAAAAATCCAAAGGAAATGAAATAAGTATCTCAAAGAGATCTCTGTGCCTCCATGTTCACTGCAGCATTATTCACAATAGCCAAGCTATGGAAACCATGTAAATGTCCATCAACAAATGAATAGATAAAGAAAATGTGGTGTGTGTGTGTGTGTGTGTGTGTGTGTGTGTGCGCGCACGCGCGCACATAAACACACACACATACGGTGGAATATTATCAAGCCTTGAAGAAGAACAAAACCTGCCTTTTGTAACAACATGGATGGAATTGGAGAACATTATCCTAAATGAAATAAGCCAGACACAGAAGACAAAATAACTGCATCAAAGTCGTAAAAGCAGAGGGTAGAATGGTGGTTGCCAGAAGCTGGGAGGAAATGGGGAGATGTTGATCAAAGGTTATAAACTTACAGTTATAAGTGGAATGAGTTCTCAAAATCTAATATATAGCATGTTGAGTATAGTAAATAACACTCTGTTGTTTACTTGAAATTTGCTAAGAGACACTTATTTTTTTTTAAATTATGTTTTATTTTTTTCTAAGAGAGAGAAAGAGAAAGCATGAGCAGGGGAGAGTCAGAGAGACAGAGAGGGAGAGAGAGAATCCAAAACAGGTTCCAGGCTCTGAGCTGGCTGTCAGCACAGAGCCCAGTGCGGGGCTCAAACCCACAAACCATGAGATCATGACCTGAGCCAAAGTCTAACGCTTAACTGACTGAGCCACCCAGGTGCCCCAAAAGATAGTTCTTGAGTGTTCTCATCACTGAAGAGAAAAGAGAAAGAAAAGAGCAACTATGTGAAGCGATGGATATGTTAATTAGCTTGATTGTGATGATCATTTCACAATTTATACACATATCAAAACATCAAGCTGTAGAACTTAAATATATGCAGTTTTTATTTGTCAATTATAGTTGACTAAAACTGGGGGAAAATCTAGGCATTACACTAAACTTTCCAAATATCCCACTTAATTCTCATGACTATCCTCTGAGGTACATTTTATATTATATAAATATGTTTTATACATTTCAGAATTGAATCTTAGCTAGGTTGTGACTTTCTCAAGGTCATAAAGACCCAGGTCTGTGTGACTCCAAATCCCATTCACTACTCCACTCTAATTCACTACTGTCTCTTCTAAATGAAGCAAAAGCCTGTGGTGCTTTTCTAGTCTTGAAGCCCCTAGTCTGCATGAATAGAGAAGCTTACATGGTGGTGACAGCAATTATTTCACTATATAGTTTTAAATGATTTTTCTTTTCATAAGGAGAACATTAGTATTCCAAACATCAAGAAAATGTGTGATTTTCCTTTTTTTCCCTTTTATTTGTCTTAGTGCCAGAGATAAACAGTGTTCTGAGGGTCGTTTTCTCTGATTATCAGCTTTGGGGGATTGGAGAACATTGTTGATGACCACCACAGCTGTCAGACATTCCTTAATAATCCAAAAATATTACTCAGAGATTTGACAATAACCTTTTGATAAAAAAAGAAAAAATAGTTTATTAAATATTGAGTAATAAGGTTTCTTCAAAGCTAAGAGAAACCCTGTGGTGCAGTTAATATCAAGAGCTTCCATGTCCTTAAGAAATTCTTTCCCTGTGTTCTCCTCTATGTGGTCTCTAAATAGGGTATCTCTTGATCAGACAAGGGCTCCCAAATATGAGGTGACATTTGGGTGGAAGCCAGTGGCACAGGAGGTGAAAGAATTCACCAGAGGCAGAACAAAGGAGGTAGAAGTTTACTGAACACAGCAAAAGGGAGTGATGGGCAGGACAGCAGAGAAGAGGCTGTCTGAAATGAGGCGGGCAGTGAGGACTGTTTTTAAAGGTATGGAGACATATGGAATTCTCCCATTTTTGGTAACTGTGTCTAGTTGTAAGTAGCCCATTGGCCAGTTAGGGCCTGTGGGTATTTGGAGGTAGGTTGCCTGATGGGCCTGTCTGTATTCAGCCAGGTGGTCACTGCGGCCCTTTCTACATTGCATTGCTTAAGCCTGTTGGCCTAAAAGCAGCCTCTACACTCTGTACCCTGTTTTTGGCATCTATCCTAATATTTCTCTCACTGTCTTGCCATTGTTTGTTTACTTGACTATTTCCCACTAGAGTTGAAACTTTCCCTGGCAGGGATTCTTTCATCTCAGTGTTCCCAAACTTGGCACAGGGCCTCACTTCAAGTGCCTGCTTAGTAAATATGTGGAGAATGAATGAATTGAGTGGATATAATCTTACTCTTCTTCAAGGAAATTTCTTAATGTGAAACAGCTGTCAATTAAAAATTTAAATCTCTATGAGACCTTTCATATAAATTGCCAAATCAGCAAAAATTCATTATTAGATTGTGTTGGGATTATTGGTTTGAGAAATGTGATGCCCAAACTCTAGCATATTCTCTGATCTTCATTAAACAAATTTTCTAATTAATCATGAGGCCAACTATTTTTCAGTTTTTTGAGAGAGAGAGAGAGTGAGAGTGAGCAGGGTAAGGACAGAGAGAGAGAGAGAGAGAGAGAGAGAATCCCAAGCAGGATCTGTGCTGTAGGCAAAGAGTCCAATGCAGGGCTTGATCATCCAATCAAGAGTTGGATGCTCAACTGACTGAGCCACCCAGGTGCCTCTCATGAGGCCAACTTTTTAATGAACTGTTTCTATAAATTCTGTATTGGTCTTGAAACCCCAATTCCCCATGCAGATTCTGGACCCCTTTTACTCAAGATGGCTTCTACTAGAGTATTCTGGATCTGTCTGCTAGATCTTTGGGTCATTAGACCAAATTGGGAAGAAAAGTGGATTGTCTGAACAAGAACTGGGCATGGACTGGTCTGAGACATTGACCTGATATAGCTAGAATGATGTCTAACAATTACCTCAAAATCCACATGTCTTCAACTGGGGTTGTGCGGTTTTTTACTAAAACTTGCTCCTGCTCAATTGAGTTGTCTCCAGTTCAGTGTATAGCATCACCATCCCCTCAGTTACCTAAGCTAGAAACCTGGGTGTTATTCTGGATTGCCCCCACTATTCAGCTCTCTCACTGACATCTATCAGTTCTAGGTCATGAACAGATCTTAACTTGTCCACTTTCCCATTCCTAAAGCTACTATCCCAGTTAAAGTCCATTCCATATAGTTTCTTATGATGATTATTGCAATGGCTCATGTCTGGTCTTTCTGCCTCCAGTAATATCCACACTGAAGTTAGAGGTATATTTCTAAGATGCAATGACTGACCATGTCATTCTCTTGCCAAATTCCTTCAGGGACATATTATTCTCAGGAGTTGCTTTTAATTACTGTCCCTATGGCTTCTGCTCTCATCACTCCCCTACTATACTCTAGTTATCTTGAACTGCTTTGACTTTCTCCAGGGTATTTTATATTCTCTTCCTTCTGGGATCTTGGACTGGCTTAGAAAATCCCAAATCTTTGACTAACTGCTATTTATCCTTCAAGTCTTAGCCTAATTGTCATTTTCTTTGGGAGTTCTTCCTTGGCTCCTTTCTAAGATAATTGACCCAGTTGGATGCTAAGTTCCAAGAGAGCAGTGCTATGTCTATTCTGTGCCTAGCATGATGCTGTACATATGGTATTTGTTGAATGAATAAGAAAAAGAGAAGAAGAAAATAAATATTTATTAAGTACTGATTATGTGCTAGGCATTATTTAGCCCTATCTTGTTAAAGTTATTCAGTCTTCATGACAACACCATAAGGCACCACACTGTCTAGTTTACAGAGAGAGAAATGGAGACTCAGAGGAGTTGAATAATCTATGTAAGGTCACACATAACTAGTAAAGGCAGAGCAAAGAATACCTCTAAAATCTGTATCTTTCATATGCCTCATACGGGAACTATAGTACTTGAGATGATAAAAAAAACTTTATTAAATGAAGAAGTGAACATATGGGGATCATAGTTGCAAAAAATATAATCCATTTCAGGAAGAAAATACACACCAGGATAAAAATGATATATCTTTGGGTGATGGGTCTAGGGATGATTTATTATTATTATTATTATCCTTATGTTCTTGAATTTTCTAAGTTCTATTTAATGAATGTGCATTCATTATTATGTGTTATGGGAAAATAAGCAAAATTAAACCAAATGTAACAAAAATTTCAATAATGAGCTAGGTAGTCACAGAAAACAGGTAGATATCTTCTTATGTCTTCTTTTTCTTTTTTCCACAGTATTTACTATTTTATAACATTCTATTTAATTTATTTATTATGTTTATTGTCTGTCTTCTCCATTAACCAATAAACTTCAGAAGGACATGTACTTTGCTCACCGATGTATCCTAAGTGTTAAGAATAATGCCTGGCACAGAGTAGGTTTCAATAAATATTTACTGAATTAAATATCCATATAATTTTCAAACTCTTTACATAATAACTTGATTTCCAGTGATTTTTTTTTTTTTTTTTTTATTTACTTTTGCAAACACCTTCCTGGCTGTCTAACTTGAATTTCCTTAGGTTAAATAAATGTATTCTGCTTGGGGGGTCTGGGTGGCTCAGTCAGTTAAGTGTCTGACTTCAGCTCAGGTCATGATCTTATAGTTTGTGAGTTTGAGCCCCGCATCAGGCTTAGTGCTGACAGCCTGGATCCTGATTCAGATTCTGTGTCTCCCCTCTCTCTGCCCCTCCCGTGCTCTCTCTCTCTCTCTCAAAAATGAATAAAAATTTTTAAAAAGTCTTCTCAAGTTGAGAGGCCAATTTTATCAAAATGGGCATTCTTAGTCAATGGAAATGGCTTAGTCAATGGCTTCTAAAGGCAGCTGCAGATTCCACGGTAATCGTAACACATCAAAGCTTGTTCACATTTGTTACTGTTTGATCCTCACAAGAACACAGCGATAAAGGCCAGCCAGGATGTATTATTTTTCCCACTTGATAGATGAGAAACCTAAGACATCCAGTGGTTAAACTGAACGGCCTAAGGCCCCTCAGTTAAGTTGGTGTGACAAAGCAGGGGCATGAATGCAGATCTGACCAATACACAGAGGCTTAGGATAGAGGCAGGACTAGCATCACTGGAAGGAAATGGGATTTGAGGCAGAAAAGTCCAGGAGGTGAGTGCTCTACCACAGGGCAGGACTTAGTTATAGGAACCACGGCAAGAAAACAAGGATGGTGGCAGGGAGGGTGGTCAGAGAAGGAGTAGGAAGAAGAGCAAAGCTGAGCCATGGTTCCAAAGACCTTTGCCAAGTTTCTTCCCCAGGTGTGCAGGATTAAGTCCAAGCCTGCCAGACCCCCCAGTCCACCATGTCCTCCCCATCTCAATGCTTTAGTGCGGTCCTCACCATTTCCTCCTAGGTAACTGCAACAGCATCCCCACTGGTCTCACTCCCCCCCCACCCCATCTGTCCACTGCAGTCCAAAGTCCACACTGCAGTCAGATGATTATTCCCCAAGGAGATCTCTACCATGTGATTTTTGTCTTACTTTATTATTTCTTCGTTATGTGGAGGATGAAATGAAAACTTCTTAGCGTGGCATTCAAGACCTTTATGTTGACCTCTCCAGCTTTATGTCTTATTATGCTCACATTTCCAAGGACACTGCCCATTCTCCCTATGTCTTATACCCCATAAATCTGTCACACTCTAAATATGGTATGGCTTTTTGTATCACTATGCTTTGGCACATGCTGTTGACCTTTCTTTTCCTAGTGGAGTCCAAGTTATCCTTCCAAACCAGCTCAAATGCCACTCCCTTTGGGAAGTTTTTGGTCCTCTCTACTCCAGAGGAACAGTTAATTGCATCATTTTTGTGCTTCTGGAGCACTCCTCACACTCCTCTGGCACAGCAAAGTGTTGCCCTATTTTTCTCTCCCATCCCTGGCCAGTGCTGTCCTTGAGGGGAGAGGCTGTCTTGGTCACTGTGATATCACTAACACATAGCACAATGCTTGGCACTTGTTAGTGGTCACAACCACTAAGCAAGTGGTTCTCATACTGAGATCCCTAGGCCAGCAGAATCAACATCACCTAGGAACTTGTTAGAAATGCAAATTCTTAGGCTACACACCAGATCTACTAAATTGGAAACACCGAGAGTAGGATCCAGTCCTCCAGGTGATTCTGATGCATACAAAAGTTTGAGAACTGCTGAGCTAAAGGAGTAAAGGAATCAAAGAGGACCTCTGTGTGGGAAGAATCAGGAGGAAGCATTTGGACAAGGCCTTATAGAGGTCAGAGTTAGGTATGAAGAAATGAAAGAGAAGGGTTTTCCTGAGAGAGAAGATTGTGATAACATAGCCAAGGAGACAGAGAAGTACAGTGTGTGGTCAGGAGATGCTGTTGGGCCAGGTTGCTGGAGAGGGAAGGAAAGTAAAGAGGCAACAGTTTGTTAATCTGGTGGCCTCTCACACTAGTCCATAAGCTCTTCCACAGCATGGCTGTGTTTGACTCAGCTCTGTGTCTGATAGCTGACCCAAAGCAAGGGCTTAGTAAAAGTTTGATGACTGATTGAGGGCAGCTCAATGGAAGAAGAATATCAGAGAAGCAGGTTTTCTGAGACCAGCCATATCATGCAACTGTTCCTGAATAGGAAAGTGCAGAGAAAATGGTTCCGCTGCAGTTAGAGCATAAACTTTCCCATCTGGCTCCATCTAGTGTCCTAATGGGCAGATTTCTAGTCCAGAACATCTCTAGCCATAGAGGAAACAGCCTCTGATTGTTACTCTGTAGGGAAGGCTGGGAGGGAGGCAAAGCAGCCAGGGGACTGGCTTCAAATTGAGAACAACTTTAGGTCTGAGCTTTCTTGATTTTTTTCATTTGATTATTCCATTTGAATCTCCTATAGCTTTGGGGTGTGTGTGTGTGTGTGTGTGTGTGTGTGTGTGTGTGTGTGTAGACAAGTTCTTTGCATATTCCAAATTCCAAAAGTTGTGTGCCCAGAAGCTTTGAATTCCACATCAGGGCATATGTGACAGATTTTGGCCATGTTCAGTAACATCCACCAGGGGGTATCCCAGACTCTAACAAAGTAGCATGCAAACCTAGCACTTAAAAGGGGGTCATTTTTCTTTAAAAGGGATTGATGGATTATCATCAATGCCTTTGATAAGTACTGAATGAATGCTATTCTAAGGAAATAATCAGAGATACAAACATGTTAAAAGACTGTTCATTAAACTGTAAGAGTAAAACATTGAAAACTACCTAAATGTTGAATAAATGATTAAGTTTTTCACATTCATACTATGGAATACAATGCAATACTTAAAATCCTATTTTTGAAGAATATTTAATAATGTGGGAAATGGTCCTTATATAGTGTTGAGTGAAAAAAAGAAAATACAGTATGATACTCATTTTATTAAAAATATATGAAAAATACAGAGGTACCTGTGTGGGTCATTCCATTGAGCATCTGACTTCGGCTAAGGCAATGATCTTGTGGTTCATGAGTTTGAGCTCATGTTGGGCTCTGTGCTAACAGCTCAGGGCCTGGATCCTGCTTCAGATTCTGTGTCTCCCTCTCTCTCTCCCCTCCTCTGTTTGTACTCTGTCGCTCTCTCAAAAATAAATAAAACATTTTAAAAAAGTAAAAAAAAGAAAATACAAAGAAAAAGTTGGCAAGAAATAAAGTGATATGTCAACTTGAGCAAGAATTTAATTTAAATTCTTTTACTTTTATATTTTTCTACAATGAGTATATTCATAGTTTAAATATAGTATTGTATTAAGAACTGTGCAGCAACATAAAAAGAAAGGAAATGTTAGAAAATGAAAAGTGAGATAATAGTTAAATTGAAAACATGTAATCAAATAAAAAGTATGGAGGTGTGTACAGATCTTGCTCGACTTGCAATAGGGGCTGGATAAACCCATTGCAAGTTGTAAATATTGTAAGTTGAAAATACATTGAACACACCTAACCTACCGAGCATCATAGCTTGGCCTAGCCTACCTTAAACAAGCTCGAACAATTACATTAGCCTACAGTTGGGAAAAATCATCTACTACAAAACCTCTCTTATAATAAGGTACTGAACATGTCATGTCATTTGTTGAATACTGTACTGAAGGCTAGAAACAGCGGGTGTGTGGGTACAGAGAGGCTGTAAGTACATCAGTGGTTTGCCCTTGTGATAGCGTGGCTGCCTGGGAGCTGTGGCTTGCTGCTGCCGCCTGGCACCACAACAGGGAAAGATCAAAATTCCAAATTCCAAGTATAGTCTCTACTGAATGCTATTGCTTTCACAGCACAGGAAAGTGGAAAAATCAATTGTAAGTGGACCTATCGCAGGGAATATCTGTGGTTTGGAAAAATGTAGTTTGCTGATATTACCTAGTAGAACTCAGGCCCAATTATCATTACTTAGAGGTCACTTGTTGGTGTTTAAATAAACTATTTCCTACTTTTAAAAGAATTAAATACACTTAACTTGTACCTTTTTAGGCAATTTAGTTTTCATGAGTAAAATGCCAAGTAGGAGACAATAGATATGGAGGCCAGTTAAAAAGTTTACCCAATTGCATCCGGGGTAGAAGATCATACATCCTTGATATTGTCCATTTCTAAAGTGCCTTCTATGAACAGCACTATTTGTATAACAATGGCTATGCTGCCCCAGATATTTTCACATCAGTCTCACAAAAATCTCATGAGGAAATCCTGATTGATATACTATTCCTTTTGCCTGAAAGAACACCGTATCTTGGAAATGGCAGGTCAGGTAAGATTTTCCGAGGTTTCTTTTGTGTCTAGCACTGAGATAGACCTTGTGCCTGTCCTCTAACAGACTGATTTCCGTGAATCTCCTCAAGGCTTTGATGATATGTATGCTTTTAGCCTTGTTTTGCAAATGAGAAAGTTGGGTCTTAGAGAGAGGAAATGACTTCTCCAATGTCATACAGCGACTAGCAGTGCAACTAGCAGTGCCTGGTTCAAACTGAGATTTGTTCACCTTCACATGCAAGCACTTCCTACAATATCCTTCAGTTCTCTGCGGGGTTATCTCCAGGAAAGAATTAAAAGGATGTAGGCGATGCAATGTCTGAAGCTCTCAGATGATTCAAACAGAAAAAAAAGAAAAAGCTCTCAAAAGGCACCACCATGGCCCAGTTCTTGCTCTGCACTCCAGTGACCTTGAGGTTGAAAAGGACAAAGGAGCAGACTCCCCTGATGCTCTGTGATGAGTCAAGAGGAAAAGCAGCTCTCAGGGAAACAGCTGGCCTTTCTCCAGCAGCCGGGCCTGAGAGATAAACAGATCAATGCAGACACTCGCCTCCACCTAATGAGCTAATGGCGCAGCCGGGGTACTGCCTTATTGGATTGCTGGTCATGCTGACAGGGCCCAGAGTCAAGCAGGCCTAATGCAGGGGTGGGGGACTTATTTCCCCATGTCCCAGTCAAGTCTGGCTCCTTCATATGCAAGCTAGGAATGGCTTATTCCTTTATTTGTCTGTTTATTTGTTTGTTTGTATGTGTTTGTTTTTCCTCACTCTCTTAGTACAATGTTGAGATTTGTGAGATGATGTCAGTGACCTGTCTGCTCTGTAGGCAGCCACAGATGAAGAAAATACTGTCCCCCCAAGAGGCAGCCTGG
Organism: Crocuta crocuta; assembly: GCF_008692635.1. Taxonomy (NCBI): domain Eukaryota; kingdom Metazoa; phylum Chordata; class Mammalia; order Carnivora; family Hyaenidae; genus Crocuta; species Crocuta crocuta. The sequence continues at coordinate 1,539,632 of NW_027532591.1, forward strand.
TATGTTGCTAAGGATCCTCACCTGGGCATCAGTTACAGCTGCCTTCTCATTCCCAGTGACTCGCTGGGGGACACAGGCCACATCCCTGCCCACTTTGGGTGTCAGTTTCCCATGTGAAACATGGAGGAATGGGACTGACTCGAGTAAAAGGGGTTTCTGTCCCAAGTAGCATTCAAGAGCAGAAATAGTTCGCCTGACACTGACAATTATATTAAGCTACTGGCTTGATATTGCTCCTGCCTCTGTAAACCTAGACAGCATGTTAATCACGATGATAATGACAATTCTAATACTTCATTACAAATGTATGTTTATTGAACATCTACTCACTAAGAGACAGCCACTGTCACTCATCACAAACATCAAACTGGCTGTCTTTCTCTTGCAGGTTCTCCATCTCTGAGTTCCTTTCCTGACTCTTCTCTGTGCCCTCAGCTGTGTCTCCTCTGAACTGCTGCTGTCGGCATGAGACAGGCAACGCCTTCAGAGGCTGCCAGACCTTCCCACTGAGTCAGGTCTCAGGTCATCCCTGCGCCTGCTTGAGGGTTTAGTCCCAGCATATAGACTCTTGGGTTTAGTATGCCAAGTAGCTATTTTCTCCTCACATCTGGTTTAGGCCCTCTTAGTGACAGAAGCAGGAATCCTGTCCAGATCCCTTCCCTGAGAACTCAGATATCTGAAGGCAGACAGACTTCTTGCTGTAAAGCACATGAAGATCAAGGAGCTGGCAAGTCTCCAAACCAGAAGGACGCCAGATAGGCCACTGTCCCCAAGCAAAGGCTAGAGATATAAACTGTAGTCAAAGAGGCATTCTTTGGGCCTATTAAAATTAGAACCTGAAGATGCGTCTTTCTCTGAGGAGTCTTCTGAGGGATTTTGGTCTAAAAGTATCTTTAGGGTTGAGATTCCTCAGTGGTTTACACATTTCTAAATGTGTGGAATGCTCCATACAAACGAAATGACATTCAAAAGCTTTAGTATACACCAGGAACAGTGGGCTGGATGTTGTTAAGGCTCTATGGAGCACAGTTTGAAAGCCACCAATATAATCCAACTCTCACACTTACCCTCCAGGTGGTGAAGTTTTGGTCAAACTTCTGTCTCCTGACTTAGAGTCCAGTGCTCCTTCCTTTGTACACATTGTCTGATTCATGCACCCATCAATCTATTCCCCACTCAAGCAATGTTTATTTAGATTTTATTATTGAATCTACTGAGGGTATTATAGCAAGATATCATTCAAGTGCACAGATTGCTCACAGACCTCTGATGTAGTGGCCGGAGAAAGGAAGGCAGAACCCTACAAATGGGCTAGGTTAGGGTTTCTTAATATGGGCTCTGTTGACATTTTGGATCAGAAAATTCTTCCTTGTGAGGGGCTGTTTTATGCATTGTGGGGTGTTAAGCAACATCCATGGTCTCTACCCACTATGTATGCCAGTTACAGCCCCTCCCAAGTCTTGATAATCAAAAATATCTTCAGACACTGCCAACTGTCCTTGGGGGTGGGGGTGGGAGTAAAATCACCTCCCATGGAGAACTAATGGATGTAGTTAACACAGAGAGAAACACAAGAGATCTTATATAAAATAAAAAAAGAGATCTTGTAGGCCAAATAAATGATGAAGTCAAGTGTTGTAGGAATTCTAAGAAGGGGCTCCTCTACATCTGTGTGCTCAGTATGTGTCCAGAAGGAGAAACTTCTGCTTCCTAGAAGGAGGATGGGGTGTAGAGCTACTGTCAGGAGAGTTATATGAGCACAATGTGAAGAAAGGAAAGGTGGATTCTAGGCTGAAGGCAGGCTGGCCCTCATAGGTAAATGTCATTGTCTTTCCTGGTATCCTTGCCTAAAAATTTCCTGACCTGGCAGCTGAATGGAAAGAGTCCTGAACCACGACAAGACTACCTGCATCCCTTCCTCTCTGAGCCATTGATTCACAGTGTGACACTGGCCAAACCTGTCTCCCTTTTGGATATCACCTGAACAAGGATAGAGACCAATCATCCACTAGTTCTATTCCAGCTCCAGATTTCTATTTTCTAATTTGTGTCATAATACTAGAAAGAATAAAACCAAGTCAAGCCAATGACTGCTTCATTTAGGCATGCTCAGCCACATCTGAAAACCCACTTCCTTGGAGAGCAAATTCCAAAGGGAAATATAAAGAAAGCTTATGCCCCTATCCATATCTTGGAATAATAATGATGATAATAGTAATTAACCTTCATATGTTTTATAGTTTACAAAGCATCTTCACATATGATATTCACATACGTAAGCTTCAAATCAACCCCGAGACGTGGGAATAATTACTGCTGTTTCATGGACAAGGAAATCAGCGTTCTGAAAGGTTGAGTGCCCTTGCCTAAGGTCACACTCAGACCTGTCTGACTGCAGACCACTTGCTGTTTAAGATGTATCCAGATGCCTCTGCTTCACTAAGCATATTGGAAACTACTCCTCCAAATCTCCCAGAGATGGGACATAAAGGCCAAGTGATCACAAGACACTGAGGCTGAACAGGGAGGGACAAGGCAGCATGCTGAGGCTACCATGCCAACTCTGATAGTGGCAACAGAGCTGGCTGAACAAGCTCCAGTCCATGTGCTTTCAAAGGGTTGAGAAAAGAAAAAAAGAAAGTTCCCACTGTTTGCCTGCCAAGGCCCTACACTGGGACATGGGTATGGAGCTCTGCTTAAGGCTTAATTCTATTGATTACACATTCCATTTTCCAAAGTGCCATTTGCCTGAAGGAGCAGGTGGTGTTTTCGGCATCCATTTAGCTGATGTATTAGCCATGTGGCTCAGTGCATCAGCAGGCCCGAGTCATCAATTTACAGTGAGATGACAGAGGGAATCACTCACTGCGGAATTGTAATGGGGAGAGGGGGAGGGGGGATGAAACAGAGAGAAAAGGACAAAAACATTGGAATCATGGCCCTGACTGGGGCCTGGGGAAGCAGGGGTCCCAACACAGGGCCTTTGGTTGAAAACATTTAATGTACTCAGTATGACTCTGTGGCAGGGCTTGCGCTGGGCCCCTGGGACATAAAGGTGAGTCACAAGAATTCCTGAGCTTGAAAGACTCAGTTCTGTGAGGAAAATAGGCATATACTATTAATGACAATAGCATCATACATATGCTACAAGACAGGGATGTAGTAGGTAACAGAAAAGTGTTATTTAATTTGTAAATTGTTTATTTATTTTGAGAGAGATTGAGAGAGAGAGAGAGAGAGAGGCAGAAAGAGAGGGAGACACAATCCTAAGCAGGCTCCACGTTGTCAGTGCAGAGCCCAATATGGAGTTCCATCTCATGAATTGCGAGAGATCATGATCTGAGAGGAAATCAAGAGTCACACCTAACTGACCAAGCAACCCAGATGCCGCAAAAAAGTGTTTTGAAATTCCACATCTCTGGTTCAAACTCCAGCTTTATTATGTACTAGCTATATGGTTTTAGGCAAAGTTAGATGGGAAGTTCTTAGAGAACAGGTACTGTATGTCTTAAACAGTTTTGTATGCCCTGTGCCCCAGCCCCTGTGTTCCCCTGATTATTGCCATCATAATCACCAAGAGTATTAAAAGTATAATTACAATAAGAGTGGTAATAATATAACACTTATTGAGCTCTTGCTATGTACCAGATACTAAATGTTATATAAGCATATGAATTAGCTAGTATTATTATCTTTATTTTATAGATGATCAGATGGAGCCTAAAGGCGGTTAAATAGCTTTCCCATAGTCACACAGCTTGTAAGTGGTGGTGGAGCCAGAATTCAAGTCCAGATCTATCTGGCCCCACCATGAAGTTCAGGTGTTCCAACTGTTGTATTCAAGTTATTTAACCTTGCAGAGCCTCAATTTCCTTATAAGTCAAGTGAATCTATTATTCATTTTCTTCAATAGGTTGTTGTAAGCATCAAAAAAGGCATCATATGTAGAGCATTAGTTAGTACATTCTAAAGAGCTCAAGAAAAGATTCCTGTTATTATCCTTATTCTTTAAATGCTTATTTATTCATTTTTGAGAGAAAGAAAAAGAGAGAGAGAGAGAGCACATGTAGGGGAGGGCAGAGAGAGAGAATCCCAAGCAGACTCTGCATGTCAGCACAGAGCCCGATGCAGGGCTTGATCCCACAAACTGGAAATCATGACCTGAGTCAAAATCAAAATTGGATGCTTAACCGACTGAACCACCCAGGAGCTCCTATCTATATTTCTAGGATTATTTATTCAGGGAAGAAGTTTGAGAGATGGACTCCCCCCCGCCCTAGTTTAAGGGAGGCTTAAACTCCAGTATCTGTGAGAACACCTACTTTTCTCTGATGAAACCAAGGTGCTGCCTCTGGTCCCTATTCTTGCCAGTGCTCCTGTATGATTTTTTTTTAATTAGATCACTAACACTTCATTTATTAAGACTTTTATCATTTGACATGCAACATGCAGTGGATCATGGCAAAGGTAAAATGGGAGTAAAGCCAATAATGGCTTTAGAGACTGCCTTCCAATAAAAAGGCTCACTGATGCTTGAGTTTTAGAGAAGAAATGTATCTGCAGAAGTGTAGGTGGTGGAAGCGAGAGAAGGATGGTTACCATTTGCCTTGGAAAAGAGCCCCTCCCCCCGTACCACCCCATGTCTGGTTTAGCTAGAGAATCTCCCCTGGTCCACTCTGAATAGCCAGTGACATAGGAGAAAGGACACTTGCTGGTGTTCACTCACTCATTCATTCACTCATCTTTTCAGCACACATTTTTAGAGGTCTTGCTTTCCTCAGGCACCATGCTGAGCACTGGACTTACAGAGATGAATAAAATTTCATTGCTGCTCATAATTGGAAGGATGATGCTAGTATAGCTACAAAATAATGTGCATTCATTGTCATGTTATTTAAAGTAATGGCAATTTAGAACTATCTAAACTATGAACACTAGGAGTTTTTTAATAAAGCATGGCACATAATTTCAAAGGAATGTTATTGAATCATTTAAAGTATTTGTAAATAATTTCAAATAATGTAGTAATGTTCACAGTACAATACTAAATGATGTAAAATTGTAGATATAGTATGTTCTCAACTGTATATACATATATGCAAACAATTAGGAAGAAAGTGTTCAACATATTAACAGTAGTTATCTTTGGGTGATAATTTCCTCTGATATAATTTTTTCATATTTATAAAATTTTCTACAAATATAGCAGAAATTAAACAGAGAAATTTCTATCCAAAACACATAAAACAATATTACATTAGAAGTATGTATAGAATACTCCTGGCACAGAAAGGGTGACTTTACAACTTTTCCATTACACAGATGAATAAATTGAGGTTTTGAGAAATTAAGTAACTTTTTCAAGGCTTTCTAACTCCATAGATGGCTGAAGGGCAATTCAAACCCATTGTCTGACTATAAATCTGGAACTTTTCCCATTGAGCTACAGGGACTTTCTAAGAGCTAGCTGGGCGCTTGCCTGGAATGTGGGGGTTGACCTTCCTAGAAGGTCTAAAAGGGTCTGGTAGAGCTGCTATTCTGATTGTTTCAGAAGAATCCCAAAGTTAAAAGGAGAGGCTGAGAACGATTCTGTGATGAATCTCTAGCCATGGATCTAGAGGAAGTGCATAATGCTGTAAAAATAACCTTGACTGTTTACATTTCAACTCTTCAAGATTTATGTTATTTGAATTAGAAGAATAATATAGGCCTGGGCACGTATTTAATGTTTCCGTTTAGATTTAGACCATATAGCCCCAGCACTGAGCTGATTTTAATGGTTGAATATTTTAATATCACTGCATTGTGTGTTCAGCATCCATGATTAAATATACATCTTCTGGTCCAATTTACTTTTAACTTCATTATAGTCTGTTCCAACTGGCATTTAATGAATTCTGCATTTGGCCACAAAGCCCAGCTCCAATTTTTTGCAATAGCACGTCTATGTGTATACATCTATGTGCATGTAAACCTAACTATCCCGGGAAAAATTCTCTTTAAACTCAAGTATTTCCTATCTTAAGAGGGGACTATTTCTTAGTTACAGTGAACATAAGAACATTGGATAACTGAGATATCAATGAAGTCAACCTTCCAATTCTATTCTTAGATCTGGGTCAGAGGAACCCTTCTCTGGGCCCAAGCTTTCCTGATGTGAACATTGTGGCCCCATCTCTCTGCCAAGAAACTATCCAAAGATTTAACATAGGAATTAAATTCAAACCTCTGATATTTTGTCAGCTTTTCATCATATAAAAACTATAGCTTTACAAGTATCTATTTTGTCATTATGGAAGGCGTATTTGTCAAGATAGAGGATAGGTATATATTTTAACAATTTGTTTGTTAGATTTATGACATAAATATTTACATTTACGCTTTGTGGGCCCCCATTTCTTCTCTCCGCTGAGGCTTCCAAATCTTCAAAGTGGGCTGGCAACTTCTTTCAGCTCCTGATTTACTGACTGTGTCTTGTGTGGGCAAAAGGCTTACCCAAGGAACCAAGTATTGGTCATCCCTTTATTGCTAGTGCACATCACGTCCTTAGCACTTAGAATACACTTAGTGTATGATGAATTAAAGCAAACCAATTTGGAGAGTTTTTTCATTTGCTTTGTATTTTATTTTATCTTATTTTTTAATGTTTTTATTTATTTCTGAGAGAGAGACAGCGTGATCAGGGGAGGGTCAGAGAGAGAGGGAGATACAGAATCCAAAGCAGGCTCCAGGCTCTGAGCTGGCAAGCCCTACGTGGGGCTTGAACCCACGAACTGTGAGATCATCACCTGAGCTGAAGTCGAACGCTTAACTGACTGAGCCACCCAGGTGCCCCATTTGCTTTGTATTTTAAACTGGGGATTTTATAAGAGCAACAAAAAGGATAAATTCAGGACATAAAGCCAGTGGTGTTTACTAAACAATTGCCATGAATATTACAATTAATATACATATCCAACTGCAGTATGACTCTGCAGCATGAGGGTGATGGAATATGCTGATTGACTAATGCATAAGGAGGTCTTGTGACTCATCTCTGAACACAATGGTGGTGTCCTCAAACCATGCATTTGAATGATTCCCCCAAGTAAGGTCAGGGTGCTATTATCATAAGAGAAAACTGATGCTGTGCAGTAAAATGTTTAAAACACTTTGAAATTGTTATCTTTATAGGAATATACATATATATGTATATGTGTGTACATACATGATTATATATTATATAATATTAAATATGTTTGTGTATACACTATTATATGTTATATCATATTATATAAAGGAATATGTGTGTGTGTATAAACACTGTTATGCCATTCAGCATAATCCACTGGGCACCTGTAACTGCCCAGTTGTTTTTGTGAAGTCTACAGGGTCTTTGCTGTCTCCACTCATCCCTATGACCCCCATCTCCCCCCTCCTCCATCCAAGTAGGCATTCTCATTACAGGATAATGATAGTAGAATGGAACTCTGTCATTGGGTAATGATCTCCTGCGGTTAGATGAATGAGGAAGGCTGACTTGGGCACCTTCAGAAACTCAACAGCAAGGGGCTGCCAAAATGTTGACTTTCAAAGAGGAAGGCCTTAGTCCTGTCACAATATTCCCTCAAAGTGGAAAGATTAGTTACAAAGGAGACAACAACATGAGGAAGAAAAAAGCCCTTGGGAGGCTGAGGCAAGACTAAGATATAAGTTGGCTGACCGTGTTGCATGACCAGGAATGATTTCAAATTCTTATTGGGTAGGAAGCCCTGTGTTTTCGGTAGCGGAGTTGCTTTACTACCTAGAGATGGTAAGGTGAAATACGAGTCCTCTTGAAGTTGGGTTCTGGAAGACCACAGTCAGTTGACAAATGACTTGAATGAAAACAGTCTGGAATGGCATTCAGGCCAGAGGTGCTGTTAGCCCTGCTCAGCCTACCAGGTAGCACCATTTTAAGTAAGGCCTCCTGCACTTCAGTCCTTTTATCTGTCAAAAGGTGCTGTTGATTGGAGGCTTCTTAAAGCCTAGAGGCCTCTGACCTGACAACTTCACATCCCTATCAATGTGACTAACTTCCTTTCATTTCATAAGGATTTCAAAAACAATGCATCCAGTATGCAGGGGTCAGAGAGTGTTCAGCATCCACTTGTACTTCTCAAAGAATTTTAATTTCTTCAACTTGGAAGGACAATCAAAGGTCATCCAATTTAATATCCAGGAATGCTTGGTGCTCTGCTGAAACATCTGTGGTAGGGGGAGCTCACTGTCTCCCCAAGCATCCAAATAAGTTGTTGGTGAACACTGATTGCCTAAAAGTCACTTAATTGTTTGTTCATTTGTTTACTAATTCATTAATTCCCCACCAGTAAGTCAAGGACTGTATAAAGCATTTGAGCCTCAGATGTGAGTCAGACATGATCTCTGCTCTACAAAAACTCAATGCTAAATTAAGCACTATGCTGGACGGGGCAAGGGAAGAGGCAGTAAGACAACTAGACATGTAGACAATAATTACAGTAAGTGCTTTGGCAGCGGTGGTATGTTAAGGTCTATCCACTAGCAAGAAGAAAGAGTCGGACTGCATTCTGAAAGACACTTATAAAACTGTGCCTGTACACAGGGCACATAGCAAGCAAGAATCCTAATAGTATATTGTCGAAGTAGTAGTGACATTAACAGTAGCAGCAGGAATAGCAGTAGCACTAGAGTGAAAAGGAGTTGTAGTAGCACTCATAGTGTCACAGTAGTAGTGGTAGTTGTTACAGTGTTTCTGTTAGCAAAGATGGGGACAAGAATAAGAGGCAATGGCTGAGGGACATCTGGGGGTTCCACATCCTTTTGCTCATCATCTGGTTTGTTCCTTTATTCCTTCTTGCTTGCATCATCATGCACCTGCCCAACAAAGAAAGGTAGGAAATCTATCCTCAAATGGAGGTGGGTCAATGACTTACATGCATAGGTCACCAGGAACAGGGATGCCTGGAGACAAGTTTTTCTTCCCAGATAAAATATGGGTGTGTGCAGTGAGGAGGAAGTCCTAAGAAAGAGTATGGATGACAGGTACATTCAATTGGGGGGTTAAGGGCCTGTGAGTAATAAGGTGGGAAGGAGGATATTTTGGCTGGACAGACAGAGGGAAAGGCACTAACTGGCTCTTGACAAATGTGTCAAGTACTATGACGGGCAATTTCCTCAAAACTCATTTAGGAACTGGGGAATCACATCCAACTGGGTGACCCTTAGTGTCTCAGAGCCACAAAGACCAATGCTAAGATTCAAGCCCTAATTTGCCTTCTCCAAATCTATTGTTTTTCCATGAAATCTAAGTTCTCTTTTCAGATACTCTTGTGCCTGCCCTTTAACCATTAAGAACGCCTGATGTAGGTTTCTTATGTGACTCAGGATGTGGCTTCACAGTTGGGGGCCAGAATGTTGGATCCTCAGACATTGTGATAATATCTAAAAGTATGAATTCTATTTATTTAGAAAGTTTTAAAAAATGCACAGTTCAAGGTTTGATCATGATTTGAAAGCCATGAATCCATCTGGGCTGAGCTTTAGGCAATGAACCAAGAATTCTACCCTGTCTCTTCTCTTGGCATTAAAGGCTGCAAGAAGCCCTGATGGCTGGAGAGGGCAGTGAGCACTGTGTAAGAAGGAATAGTCAACACCAGCACTGGAGCTCAGGATTAGAGCTGCGATGTTCCAGGAGCAAGAATGAAAGCTTAATCAACATTCGGATTAGTGCATTGCCATTTACAGGGGTTTGAACTCAATTAAAAATTTCAACTGGAATCTTGGCTCAGGTGCCTTGAGACAGAATCTGACTGTTCCGGGCTCTTACCCCAATTTTAATATGTATTCCTGGAAGGAGATGGTTGGGTCAGATGGACCTGGGGCTCAATTTAGACCCTTGGCACAAAAATTTAATAAAGTGCTGTTTGGAATTCCGTGGCAATTTAGCTATGTTACAGAATCAGCTCTTTCCATAGGTCACTTTTTCCCTTAGGCTTACTATTTTCCTTGAGTTTGATGCCATTTTTTAAAAAAAGAGAGTGGTGAAGTACGGGAACACTGGACTTGGAATCCAGGTGTCTTGGCACAAATTCTGGCTCTACTTACTAGGTGGATGCTCTTGACCAAGTTACTTAACCTCTCTGTGCCTCAGTTTCCTCACCTGTAAAACTGGGTACTAGTTGATAGCTCTTCCTCAAATGGTGGCTGTGAAAATTTAAATGAAATAACAGATAACAGAGCATGTTTGGCACATGGAATTACAGTACTATATGATTTATTTTCCTGAAAAGACCTTTCACTTCTGATACGTTCTCATAGTGATGCTGTAATGACAATTCAGTTTTTACTTTCAGACTATGGTCTAGGAGCCAATTGCTGCTTTAATGTTGCAACAGTTCTGTTCTGAATTCTAGGACTTTGAGATCAGTTCTGCTACCTGCCTTACAATCACCACCAACCATTTCCAGAGGAGCATTTCTCAACACTCAGAGATAAAACATTAGAAACATTTCCCATGGCCTAGGAGGTCCTGACTCTCTGCATTGTCTGGCTCTATGGACCTCTCAAGCTTCATCTTTCTCTCAGTATCTTTGCTTCAGCCACAGTTTTGCATCCTTTCAGTTCAAAAACCTACCAAGTTTCCTCCTGCTCTTTGGCCTTTGCTTCCACTGTCCTCTTTTCTGGAGAAACCTTCTCAACCCACTTCCCTCCTGTCCCCTTTGTTTAATCAATTTATCCTTCTCATCTCAACTCAAAAGTCATTTCCTTAGTTATGTTGCCCTTGAATTAGGAAATCGATACATAAGGTCTTCCAATTATGTTCTCTGATAAGACTCTGCATTTGTGATACCTTTTAGGTTTTCAACTATACACTCAATAAATTCCTGACTTAAATGTAAACTCCATGAAGGCAGAGATCATACATATTTGCTTATTATTGTATGCTCAACATCCAACATGCTGTATAAAATTGTCGATGTTAAAAAGTGGCACAGTGACACCATTGCTCCTTTATAGCTTGCCTAGACCACTCACCTCAACCCACTTCTGAATCTTAATTTCCTGGAGATCCTTTAGGCTTCTAACCTCATGACTCATTTCCTTCTTTATATCAGTCAGAACTGATAATCAGCACCATGCAGTTATCTAAGACTTTTCTCTGCTTTTATTATCATAGATCACCTAAAGAAAAGGACCTAGCACATGTGGCCTTGTCCCCTGAGACTATGCAGAGGTCTCTGGGGTAGTGATACCAGATGTGTGCCAACTCATGGGGCAGGGCCAACTCATGGCCCAGGACCATCTCCTGTCTAACTTAAATATACTGAGCTATAATTGGAGGTGTGGAACCAAGAAGCCCTCATGGCACTAGCCTAATGCCTTGCTGGTCTCTCTGGAGTGCCCCTTTAGCTAAATCAGCTTCTTTAGGCCCCCTCTACTTAATTTGATGTACTTGGGCCCAACTGTGATCACACACAGGAAGTAGCTTTATAAACCTGACAAGACTAGATGCATGTAAGGGATTAAGGGCTTAGTTTAGGCTCCCTCTCAATTCACAAACCAGGCTTCTGCTTGGCATACTTGGCCATCTGGAGAAGATTTTCTACTTCTTTCCAATGACAGCTCCAACCCTCTTTCTCTCTGTGCTCCCTCTACTGCACTGGCATAGATAAAACGGGATTTTAAAAAACATGTTATATCTGTTGCCATTAAGCCAATAAGGTCCCTCAACTTTAAGGTTTAGTTGATTCCAAATGGGATTTGGCCACAACACTAGCAATCTGGATAGCCAAAATCACTTTAGCAAATTAAACCTTGGTATGAGCTAAATAATTCATGCTTAGGGTTATTTTAGGATGAAGAATAATAGCACTAAGAGTTGGTCTATAACTGTGGGCAGGCAATCACCTCTGAACCTCAAATTCTTCATCTGGTCAGGTAAAGAGCTAGATGGGTGCATGCCCTCCTGGTAGTCATGCTCATTAAAATGGATCATGCACGAGAAAGGACTCCTCCATGTTTATGTTGTATATATTTTGTCATTACCACTTTTAAATCTAAGTCATTCACTCTATAAAACAGAAACCAAAAGCTATGGAGGTTAACACATTCATTCATATGTTTAATAATCATTTTTTAATGTTACTATGGACCAGGCACTGTGCCAGACGTTAAGTGACTTACCCAACATTGCACAGCAATTTCATGGCAGATCTAGGGTGTCAATAGCTATTATGTGCTGAGAGTTCACTATACAGCTAGTACTTGATTAAGTATTTTACATACATAGTTAGTCTAATTAAATCTTCACAAAAACCCTATGAGGTAGATACTATTAGCTATGTTTTTTAATATTTTATTTATTTATTTTTATGGCTGAAAAAACTGTCATCACAATGAATATTACTTGAATCTTTTTCTAAATTTTTTTTCTGGGCACCAGAAGATGCTATTGTGATGTAGAGACCAAAGTGAGATGACCTAGAAATGACCTTGGATATCAGTTTGCCCAAAACTTAAGCAAAAACTCCAACACAAAGGCATTTAAAGTGTCATGTTTAAAGATTTACAAAGTCAATAGGCAGCAACATGGCAGGTTTGGGAGCCAGACAGATTCCCTCACCCATAAAAATGAGAATAATTATTCCTCCTTCACAGGGCTATTGTACAGTTAAAACCAGAGATGAAATGTACAGAAACACTCTTCCCCCATGTACCATCTCACTCCCTCACTTCATTCAGTTTCTCTGTTTAAATGTCACCCACTCAGAGAGTGTTCACTGACTCCCCCTGCCTGAAATAACCCTTATCCTACTCTGTCTTTTACCCTGCTGCACTTTTCTTTGTGGCATCTGATATCATATCATGTTTTTGTTTATTTGTTCATCTGTTGGCTAAATGACTAAATGAGTGAATGTGTGTACCTTCCCCTCCCCTTGCCTCCCATTCTGGGGTTCCTCTCTCTGCATGCGAGATCAGCCCATCCCTCCTAGGAAAGAGTGAGTCCAAGGGAAGCCTAGATTTCCTATGTGACTCCCAAAAGAGACTCTAGGTTTTGTTGCATTGCTCAAGGGGTCTCTCCCTTCCCCGCAGGGCAGCATGCAGCAGGAATCCTGCCAGTGCAGAACCAGCCCGCCTGCCTCCCTCCTGCCTGACTGCTTCTTGGTTACCCTGGGCATAGATGAGAGATAGGTGTGCAGGATGGTATATATGTCTTCTGAAAAAGGAAAGCTTTGCAAGTTCAATTAAACCCTGGTAATTTCACAGACCACAGGATTGAAGAAGAAAAAGATGTTTCTGAAGCTCTTCTTACACTTGAAAAAATGTATCCCTTCAGTCTAAGTTTGGTTTTCCATATAAAAGATTCATATTAAATTAATGGAAAGGAAATGTCCAGAAAAGGAAAGGTGCTGTTACTCCTTGAATTTGTAAGAATGGGGATGATATTTCTGAATATTTCTTCAGCTGTCAAAAGACCACAAATCTTTTAATGTCATGAGGACAAAAAATTTTTCTTGTTGCAAACTTCTTGGAAACGAGACCCGGGAGAAAGGCATTGTTTTCTGAAATTACATAGTTGCCAGGGAAACCATGTATAAGAGTTAGCCTAAGTGCAAGTTAAAAAATGAAGTATCTCATAAATTGGTTTAAGAGTATTTCAAAAAGTCTAGGCCACGCATGGCACACAGTGACCCTTGTAGAGCTCTAAGGATTTCTTAGCTCTGGCAGGAAATGATACTTAAAGGTTACCTTTTTTTCCGTTTTTTGCTGTGAACCTCTTTAATGAGTATTTTTCTAAAAGTAAAAGTCTTCAGGGTAATTTTTTAACCCCCTCACACCTCCCCTACCATAAACAAAACAAATGAAAAGAAATAGAAATGTTTGGTTGCAGTCTAGAGAAACACATAAATACACACACACACACACACACACAGAACTTTAAAAAACAGTATTTAGTAATCTAACATGTCAGAAAAAGGCTTACTTTTTGCTCTTTTTTACTGTGTTAAACAAAGGCTATATATATGATTTGCTTTAAAGAAAGGGCTGAATTAGCATCAAAGAATTTCAAGTGTATTACCACCTAAGTCCCAGTTGTCTTTTCTGTTATGTAGAGTTAATCTCTACCTTCCATGGTTGTTGTGAAAATAATATATATCTTAATATATTTACTTCTAATTTATAAGTATATTTATATGTGAGGAGGTGCATATATATGTGTGTGTGTATAGACACACATATATAGCATTTATCACATGTATATGCAGCACTTATTACATAGTAGATGTTCAATAAAGACTTAGAAAAACTTAGAAGTCATTTAGCTTAACCTCCTATTTAGTGTAGAGAATTCTCTGTAAAGTATACATGTCATCCAACTTCTGCTTAAACTTATCCAGAGACAGGGAGCTCACTCCTTACAAGATAGCCTACATCATTAATGCACAGATAACCTATTCCTTTGGAATCTGCTTACTGTGGCTCTTATCCATCAGAGTTTACTGCTTTTGGGAACACATAGAACAAATCTACTGTCTCTTCCCCGGAGCATCACTCATGTCTTCTTGAGTCTATAGAACCCCATTCCTACAACAGCTCTGTGTTAATAAAAGGCAGCTCTGTGTGACCACCGGCAAGTTACTTCACATGTCTGAGCTTCAGTTCCAAGTGCCACTAAATGGGCATATAGTTCTTTCCCAGTTTTCCTCTCAGGCTTCTGCTAAAGATGAAAACGCAATGCCAGATGGAAAACTGCTTTGGAAACTGTAAAGTACTACATGTATTAACTGTTATTGCCATTTTGTTCCAACCATCTTCACGTAAACTTGCCTCCAGGAGAGCTGTAGGCCCTGCTTTAGAGGGAGGGAGGGGGTGGACTTTCCTTGGTTTAAGCTTTGCCCTCTGTAGTCCCAGGCCTGCAGGCTGATTTGCAGCTTCTTGGTTCCCCTTGCTGCTTTCTCAGCACGAGCCCTTGCCTCTCTCCCCAGGTTCCCTCGTTGATGTTGCTCACCCATTTAGTTAAATGCTGTTTTGACGAGGTAGCCTATTTTGGTAAGTGCCCCTGGGGAGCTCCAGAAAGGTTTAATTCTCTTTCTTTTCCCTAATGTTTATCTAATGGTAAAGGATTGAGAATAGGTTCTATGTCCCTAGAGACCCTAGGCTGAATGATTCAATAATGTATGTGTCTAGGGGCTGGCTGAGAGATGAAGCTTTCAGTATAGAGGGTGGGTTGAGGATACCCAGCCATCATGCCAGGTGGGGTATCACTCATTAGGAGGGACCCCAGGGGCTCAGTAAGGGGCAGCATTAATGAATCTGAGCATGTGGTGATCAGGACAGCAAGGGAGGGTGACCTCATGTCCCAGCATGCATACCTGTTGTACCAAATGCAATTATTAATGGTATTACTTTTCATTCTCAAAAGTGAAATTTGAAAGATAAATGATATGTTCACCTTGGGCATAGGTGAGAGAAATAGGCATGACCCTCCTCTAGTGTTCCCATCCTGGTAAAGGGAATCACCACCGGCCACCTTGTTCTTTAAGCCAGAAACCTGAGTCCTCTAAGACACTTTTAGTCACCCTCATTCCCACCGGACACCAAAGAATCCTTCAGATTGTTTATTTCATTTCCATTCCCATGGCTGCTGCCTCAGTTCTGAATATCATTTCTCTCCAGGACCCCTAAAACTTCAATTTCATTTAGTCTATTCAGTCCCTGGTTCCAAGAACTTCTTGAGATCTGGACTGTGTTGTCTTACATTACTCCCTGTTCTCCTGTATGACTGCTCTTGGTGTACTTACGCAAATCAATCTTCCATTTCATATTTTCAATTGTTCATTTATTCAGTCAACAAAGATGTGAATATACTAAGGTCTGAGAATTCAAAAGGGTCAACATTATTGAATTAATTAATTTTTTTATGCCTTGCTGAGCAGTAATGAAGCTATAGAATTACACCAATATCCATTTTACTTTGGATCCAAATCCATTTTCCACTCCTATTCTAAAGTACTGTTTCTAAAACATAAATTTCACTATGTCATTGATCTGCTGAAGACACTCCATTGTCTTTCCATTAGCTGTGGATATGTTTTAATTCTCTTTTTTTTCTTTTTGAACATTTTTCATTCTTGAGAGACAGAGAGACAGAGCAGGTCTGGGTTAGGGGCAGAGAGAGATGGAGACACAGAATCTGAAGCAGGCTCCAGGCTCTGAGCTATCAGCACAGGGCCTGACGTGGCGCTCAAACCCACAAACCTTGAGATCATTTAGCTTAACCTCCTGTTTGGTGTAGAGAATTCCCTGTAAAGTATAAATGTCATCCAACTTCTGCTTAAACTTATCCAGAGACAGAGAGATCACTCCTTACAAGATAGCCTACATCATTAATGCACAGATAACCTCTTCCTTTGGAATCTGTAGTAAGCAGATTCTTAAAATTTTTTGAGTTTATTTATTTTTGAGAGAATTAGCAGGGGAGGGGAAGAGAAAGAGGGAGACAAAGACTCCGAAGCAGGCTCCAGCCTCTGAGCTGTCAGCACAGAGCCTGACATGGGGCTTGAAGTGAGACTGAGATCATGACCGGGCTGAAGTCAGACGCTTAACTGACTGAGCCACCCAGGTGCCCCTGAATTAAGCAGATTTTTTTTTTTTTAATTTTATTTCTAGGAGAGAGAGAGAGAGAGAGACAGCGTGAGCAGGGGAGGGTCAGAGAGAGAGGGAGTGACAGACTCGGAAACAGGCTCCAGGCTCTGAGCTGGCAGTTAGCACAGAACCCGACGCGGGGCTCAAACCCATGAACCGCGAGATCATGACCTAAGCGAAAGTCGGACGCTCAACTGACTAAGCCACCCAGGCGCCCCCGAATTAAGCAGATTTTATCTGCTTTATCAGTAAGTACCTTTTATCCATCAGACTTTATTGCTTTTGGGAACATTTAGAACAAATTTACTGTTTCTTCCCCCAAAGCATCAATCATGTCTTCTTGAATCTATAGAACTCCATTCCTACAATAGCTCTATGTGCTAATAAGAGGCAGCTCTGTGTGACCACAGACAAGTTATTTCACATCTCTGAGCTTCAGTCCCAAGTGCCGCTAAATAGGCATATAGCTCTTTCCTTGTAAATCAAAGTTTTATGCTTAACTGAGCCACCCAGGTGCTCTAGCTGTGGATATGTTTTAAGATGGAGGAAGCCCCATCAGAATAACATCATCCTGCTTTCTTTCACCCCAACCCCTTCCCTTACTGGAGTCTCTGTTGGCAAAGCAGCAATAATTTATCTAATGGTGACAGTGAAAAACTGAGCAACTGAGGCTTACTTAGCTGTGCTCTCTGTCTTTCTGTATTAGCCTGCCTACAGACTGCATATATTCAGTTCTGCCCCTTGGTGTTCTGCTACACTGCTGCCTGTGACTGGGGATGGCAATATGTTTCTAGACTTAGGTATTTGTCATCACCCACTTCGGCCATCTTCTCCAATGTAGCTTTTGCAAGTGGTAATTTACTAACTCCTGAGTCTATCTTTCAGGTGGTCTGATTTGTGATAGGGAACAGAGGAATAATTCATTGGGTTCTTCAACCCCAACACCCAGGATTAAAGTCAAATTCTCCAGCCTTGTAAAAAGTAGAGGAAGTCTACCTCCTGTTTTGTTACAGTGAGAATATTTGCCTTTCTGCAGTTGCTCATCCTTTCTCTCCTCAGTCTGCTCTGCTGGCACGTCACCCACTATGATGAAAGCCCATAGGCCTGGCTAAGCTTCCCTGAGATCTTATCTGAGCCCCAAAGAGCCACAAAAAGCCAGCTGGAGGCAGGACTGTGGTAGGAGTGCTGTCTGAGCAGCAGGTTCAAGGGGCCCTTACAAGTAGTTCCTCAGCCCCATACAGCTGAGAGAGCTGCACTCTGGTGCATGATTCTAACACTGAAGCCACTTTGAGTCCTCAAGGAGAGTACCTGTGGGTATTGAAGTAGCCACTCCCAATCTGGCTATGATACTTTCTTGGCTACCTGGGTTGGAATGAATTGTCTGAGTCTTTTAATTGCAAACAATAGTGAAAAGGCAGTTTGCACTTCGTTTGAAAGAATGCCTTCCTTTATTTGTCTTGTTATATTCTCAGAAAACCCTGCTAAGTGCACCAAATTACTCCTTTTTACAGATGACTTTTTACAGTCTCAGGTTAAGTGACTTTCCCAAGCTTCCTCAGCAAGTTCATTGAAAAGCTTGGGAAATCCACTTTGAATTAGTCAGAACCATAAGCGCAGTTAGGAATCTCCCTTAATGATGAACACAAAATCTACCATCTTTTACATCTGGGTAGAGCTTTGCAGTATTGAAAACACAAAATATCACAATTGGAAGGTGGCTTAGCCAGCATATGGCCCAACCTCCTGCCTTGACAGATGCAGTAAAGCAAAGCCCAGAGTAAGAATGCGGTTCTTCTGTGGATTTTGTGTGAGTCCAGCATGGCTAGGACCTGAATCTGTCCAAACCCAGGGTAGGCTCTTTGTTAGCACTGCCTGCAGAAGGGAAGCCACAAACCCATTGTGCAGATGAGAATATTAACCTCAGAGTGGCAAAGAATCTTTTGCAAGGTTCCAGAACTGGAGAATAAGAGAACTGACATTAGCCTTGGAGTTGGATGATACAAGAATACTGAGCTGAATAAATGAGAATTATTTTTAACTATGATTATTGTATGGTTATTCTATCAGTTCCAGCTTCACTTCACGGTTTTGCGGCTTTCATAAATTCAGGTGTTTAGTAATTCAGTTTAATTATTACTCGATTAGATTCAGAGATTTTTTCTCCCTTTGTTATTAGTGCTCTTGGTGTGTGGTACTCCTTTAAGAAATAAGGTATTTACAGACCGCAGATTTTGATTATGGGTTTCAAGTCTAGGCTATCTCTCTATGACATTCACTAACAGCTACTCCAGAGCCCAGCATCTGTTAAGTTGCCGGCAAACATTTGACATTTGGAAGTGTGTTTTTTTTTTTTCTCTTTTTTTCTTTTGTAATCAATAAATCACTTTTGATGAATTTAATGAAAATTAAATGGAATAAAATCAGGATTTACGTTATTATTAACTAATTATGAAGTTTACATTTTCAACAGTCAAATTGGGCTTTTCAGACTAAAACTGTAGGCAATTGCTGAAAAAAATTAGCAACGTGACCCTAGGGTCTAGAACCCAGGTCTTCAGGCAATTGCTGCTATGATCATCTACAGCCCCCATTGCTTTGGGTTCTTAGTCTCTAAGGGTTATTTCTCAGCCTGAAGCTTTCCAGAGTACTGGTGTGGAAGCCAGACACCCCTGGGTTTTAACTGTAGTCCTGCCACTTACCAGCATGATGGTGCCTTTGGGCAAGTAACCTAACTTCTCTGAGTCTCAATTTTCTCATCCCTAAAATTGGGACTATAACATCTATCGCCTAATGTTATTGAAAGAATTAGAGATAATGCACTTAAAGGTGCTCAGCAAGTATTAGTTCTCCTTTCTATTCATAAATGATTCATCAATATGTATATGTTATTGACCAAAATGATTGGATCTTATACAAACCAAAGCACTATGCCTTCCTGCCTATTTTGGCACACCACTCAATCATCCAGTCCACAAATATTAATGTCTATATGTGCTAGACCCTGTGTTATAATGGAAACTGGTTATCCAGTGGTGAAAAACCAAACATGATCTCTGCCATGATGGAGTTGCAGCCTAGCGAAAGAGACAGAGATTAATTAAGTAAATAAGCAGATAAAATAAGTAATTATAAAGTGTAATAAGTGCTTTAAAGGGGAAAAAAGACCGGGTTCTATTATAGAACAGGCTGACCTAATTCAGAATGGTTACCTGGGGATGGATTCTCTGAGGAGGTGACATTCTTAAATGTATGAAGAATGAAGGGGTAAACCAGGAGAAGGGGTGGGGGAGTCCTCCAGCTAGGGCTGGAGAGCCCCGAGCTGCAAAGGCCTGAGGGGAGAGTGAGATTGGGGTATCATTCAAACCCAGCTTCTTGCTATCCCCACAGACTTTTAGCATTCCAAACCCAATTGGGCATTTGTCTATGAGCATAACCCTGCCTGTACTCTTCTTACCTCTGAAGCCCTTCTCCTATTTCTCCATCTGGAATGCCAGACTCCAAATCCACATTTCAGATTCCTTAATCTCCACAAAGCAGATCCAATTCCTCTCTCTTCCAGTGTTTCCCCAAACCTTTGCATATAGCTTTATAATAATATGTGTTAATAAGTACATAATAGCTGCTGTTAAACACCTGTGCCGTGGACTGTGTTAGGTCTTTTATCTGGATTGTTGCACTTAATCCTTACGCCGGCCCTATGAAGTAGTACTGTTGTCATCATTTCCAGTTTACAGAAAAAGAAACTGGAGGTGTTGTGTTGTCACTTACCCTGGCTGTCAGAGGCTAAACCTGGATCTAAAAGCCAGGCCTTGTGTCTTTAGAACCTGAACTTGTAAGCCCCTCTGCTATGCTAGGGTGGACAACTCTATGTGTCGTTCCCTTCCCAGACCCTGAGATTACTGAGGGTGGGGTTTTGTGTGAATTATCAACATCCTCAGCATGCAGAACAAGCTTTGGCACAAAGGAGTTAACTATTTGCTAAAAGAATGTCTTGGCAATTACAGATCCTGACCGATAAAGATGAAATCACATAACACATAAACAGGTCTGTCCCTCAGCCTTCAGGCACAGCCTGTACTGTGGCCTCTGCTGATCTGATTTGTGCAGCGATTGACAGCCTGGGTCCCTCTCCTTCGGTCCTGTTAATGGCATTAGCATCTAGTCAATAATGCTCAGCATTTCATTTTACCACTTTAATTAACAAATTCAATTTGTTCAAACCGCTGTGAAAACAAATTAAAAGCTCAAGAATGGGGCCTGAAGGAGCGGGAGGGAAGGCAGGGGCTCCACACAGATTAGGCTAGTTGTTGATTTGATCTTTGGAGCTTACTGGGAGATGAATACTGTCTGCCCTTCAATCATCTTCCTGTCTCTTACCCAACAGAATGCTTCAGTGACCAGGTAAAGAGGCTTTTGTACCTCTTAGGCTTATCCTTTCCCTCTCCACATAGATCAGAAGGAGCCTCACTCTGCCCTTAAAGTCGTCTCTATTCTTCAAAGGGACACTCTGCTTTGGATTTGAATTCAATAACATTATTAATAATCCTCTTGACCAATGGTTCTGAACCAGGGATAATTTAAACCCCGGGGGACATCCGACAATATCTGCAGCGATTTATAGTTGCTACAACCAGGAGGAAGGTGCTACAAGCAACTGGTGAAAGACCATGATGTTGTTAAACCTGCAGAGCACAGGGCAGTTTTCTAACTAATTAATATCTGGCAGAAGATGTCAATAGTGCTGAGGTTGTAAAACACTGTCCTCGTCCCTCTACAGTTTTCTAAGCACAGTACTTGATAATTACAATGCCTCTGTGAGGTAAGCAGGAGGGGACTGCTGACCCCCCATTTAAAAGCTGAGAAAGCTGACAGAGTTTAAGAGACATGTTCAAAGAGGATTGAGGGGTAGTGAATAGTCCAGAGCAAGGGCCTTTCTCTACTTCTAGCTGAGTCCAAAAAGTGGAAATCACCTTTGGAACCTCCAAGTAGCTTTAGGGGAATATGAGTTGTTTACACTTATTAAGCACCTCTTAGAGGACAGGCATTGGGCTTGGTAGCTACTCGTGTGACAAGCTGCTAAGCTTGGAGCTGCTCCAAGAGAAGGTGCTCCTGAGAAGCTGGGAAGCTTGTCCGTGTCCTCTGCCCTTAATAGTTACATCTGATGGCTGTGTAGCAGCCACCCAGTTTTGAATGGAAGTCAGCCACTCAAAACGTCAACTGCTTCTTAATCATAGGTTGGTCCACGTATGGAATTCAACTGTCCTTTCCATCTTAGAAAGTAAAAAGCGAGGGGTGCCTGGTGGCTCAGTTGGTTAAGGGTTTGGCTTTGGCTCAGGTCATGATCTCACTGTTTGTGAGTTTGAGTCTTGCATGGGGCTCTGTGCTGACAGCACAGAGCCTGGAGCCTGCTTTGGATTCTGTGTCTCCCTCTCTCTCTACCCCTCTCCTACTCATGCTCTATCTGTCTGTCTATCTGTCTCTCTCTCAAAACAAAAATTAAAAAACAAGAAAGCAAGAAGGGAAAACTGTAGTTAGCGCGCTGCATAGAACTTATGAGGTAGACAAAAATCAAAACCAAAACATATATTTGAAACTTTTCAGAAATCCTGACAAATAAGTTGGCACAGGTAGTGTAGGACAGAGGGAGAATACAGTCATAGAAAAGGGAAAAAGAAGTAGGAAGGCCGATGAAGTTACTGCAAAAGATCAATAGAAGGCTTCAGAGAGAACTTGTCCCAAGAGAAGGAAGAGTTACCAGGAAGAAGCAGGCATGGACCCTGAACATTCACAGGGCACTGGTGGCTCCTAACACAGCCAATATGAGACACTCCAGCAGCCTGAGTATTTGACCTCTGTGCATGCAAATCAAAAGAGGTGGATCACTAAATTCTGTAACACTTTGGAGCCCAAGGTATTTGCTGTGGGATACTCCTGAAATGAACATAACAAAGAGGACACTTCAAGGGAGGCCGATTTCTGGCATTAGAATCCAGGATGGGCATTTCACTAGTCATAAATGTCCAGCTCTGAAGATAAAGGTAATCATGAGCTCAGTATTCAGAGGAAAACAGTTCCAGCCTAAAAGCAAGCAGCTCCCGGTTAGACGGAGGCCTTGGACTGTGAAGCCCCAGCTCAGCTACTATGGTGGCAAGGATAACCAGGAACAATGTATAAATACTTGCAAGACTCCCTGAAGTTTTCACAAACTGAGAGAAAGTTAACATTGTAAAAGGCTGGATTTCCTCTTAGAACAGGTAAGGGCCCTGGGCTACAGAAGTGTAGTGAATACAAGTGTTCTTGTGACCTCAGTTGTTTTAATAGGATGCTGAAGCTCATGCCATTAGATTTGTTCATATCATCTTTTTCACTCTCATAACAATGTGAAAGCTTGTTTTATCCTGTCCAAAGTGCCCAAAGTCATACACCTAGTAGATGGCAGAGTGGAGATTTCAAGTAGGATCTGTCTGATTCTAAATAGCAAGCTGTATCCATCTTACTATGTCAGATCCTCAGGAAGGGAAGTGAGAGAGGCCAGAAGGGCCCATCTCTCTGGGTTTGACTTCAGCTCAGTCTCCATTGCCTTTCTCTCTCTGTCTCTCTTAACTTATCTACTTTGAGAGAGAGGGGTCAGGAGGGATAGAGAGAGAATCCCGCTCTGTCAGCACGGAGTCTGATGTGGGGCTTGGACTCACAAACCATGAGATCATAACATGAGTTGAAATCAAGAGTTGGATACTTAACCTACTGAGCTACCCAGGCACTCCCATTTTTCTCTGAAGCCTACAGGTCTCTGCTTGGGACCTCTGGAGACAAGCAGATCACTGTTCTATAAAGCTGACAGGCATGTTTCTAAAGTTAGCAATCACAGACATATTCACATAGAAAAACCTGACATTTGCCATTACAAACTTCAAGGATGATCTATCCCTTGCACTTTGTCCAGGGAAAAGCAAGTGTTTGTATCAGGGAAAGAGAGACTGAGGAGATGCCTTAGCAAAAGATGTAGGCTTACTGAGACGCTCATTGCAGAAACACCCCCATTTCTTTAATGGTCTTCTGAGAATCAGATATTGTATTAGTTGTTGTGGGAGGCTCTGGTGTAGTGGAACATGGCTTGAGAATGAGATTTAGTTTGGATTTGAGTTCTGGGTTCATATCTCACTTAGCTGAGTGACCTTGGGCACGTGGCTTAATCTCTCAAATCCTCAAGGTTTTTCATCAACCAAATGGGATAACAATAAAACTATTAAAGGACTCTTGCAAGAATTAAATGAGATAATTTGGGCAAGGAACCTAGAACAGTGTTTGTTTGGCATATAAGTAGACATTCAACAAATGTCAGCTACATTCTCTACATTCCTAAATTTTCCTCTTATACTGGAAACTGTGTCCCAATTCAATGTTGTATCCCCCCAATTCAGAACAAAGCCCAAGACTCAATAAATGCAAGCATGATGGGTAGACAGAGAGTAGAAGAGTGGCGATAAAAACTTAGAGGTTATATTCAACTCAGACTTGAATTACAGCTCCATCATCTTTTAACTGTTGTGTAATCTTGAGGAAATTACTTAACCTCTTTAAGCCTCAGTCTCCATATGGGTAAAATGGGGAGAATGTAAACTAACTGTCCAAACTCTCATAAGAATCGCAGCTTTAATATATATATATNTGTTAACTCATTTCATTTCAAATCAACTATCTAAACATCACCCCTTCCTCTATTTCCTCTGCTTATGGAAAAAAACATGGAGGAAGAAGGAAGCCAGTCACGTTGGCTTTCATAGAATTTTATGGGCCTCACCTTTAGTCTTACACAGTCCAGAAGCCCAGACAGATTGTCTACTGTGTACATAAAACTATGTAAGACGTTGGGGAATGCATGGCAAACAATACTGATAAAGTTCTTGCTCCACAGATCTTGC
>NW_027532591.1:1564220-1713739 GCF_008692635.1 Crocuta crocuta
GGAATAACAAAAAAAGAGAACAACAAAGACTGATAAATAATAGAATGGTTTGCTTTATGAAAGTCATAAGTGGCTTCAGTTATCTATGCTTTTGGTTCCCTAGAATAAAGTTCACAAGATGATGTCAAAGAGACACTTTGAGCTGCTCAGAGAAAGGTGACAAGGACAGAAGTGTTTATTTAAAGGTACTTTGGTTCCATCATGAAACAATTTAACTCTCATTTTTCCTTACATCCCTATATACATTCCCACTGATGCATGCTCCAAGACTCAATAATATCTGCTCACACATATTCTGTTCCAGGCATTGTGTCTTGTGCCAGAGCTACATGAATAAGACAAGGTCCTTGTGCTAGATAGAGCATCTCAGTCCAGTGAGGGAGACAGAGCTGGAAATAGGTAGTGCCGTGTGATTATATCTGAAATGAAGGGGATCACAAAGGGTTATAGGAGCTGGGTTGGCTGTGTGTGTGTGTGTGTAACCCTGGTAGAAGTTAGGCTAAGGGTCAGAGAAGGCTTCTTAGATTCGTAAAGCTATTCAGAGGCACAGACCAATGGACCAACAGTATTCCAGGACTAGAGGGGTTAGATGGCACCAGGCCTAGTCTCCTACCCAGGTTGGGAAGACAGTCAACAGCTCCTGCCTAGAGAACACTATCTGTCAGGCGCTGTGACAGTCACTGAGGATAAGAGGAAATTAAGGCACTAGCCTGCCTTAGTGAGCTCACAGTGTGGCATGTAGAAGTAATCTATGGAAGAGCATAAATGCCAGAATGAAGGTAAGCTCATGAGGATGGGGTGGCCAGCTGGGAACAGAGAGAAGAAAGGGTCAGTTAGGTCAGCTCAGGAATTAGGGTCAGGTCATAGGGGACTTCACAGGGGAGGTGATGCTTAAGTTGAGATGTAAAAGTAGAGGAAGCTACTATTTATTCAATCTCATATATTTTTAATTTCATTTATTGTGTTTTTCATCTCTGATTGGTTCTTTTTTATCTCTTTGTCAAGGGTCTCACTGATGTCCTCCACACTTTTCTCAAATCCAGGAATTTAGGAAACAAAGCAAATGAACAAAGGAAAAAAAGGAGACAAACCAAAAAATCAGCTTCTTAACTATAGAGAACAAAGAGATGGCTACCAGAGGGTGGGGGTGGGGGGGATGGGTAAAATAAGTGAGGGGGATTAAAGAGTGCACATGTTGTAATGAGCACCAAATAATGTATAGAATTGTTGAATCACAATATTGTATACCTGAACCTAATTTAACACTGTATGTTAACTGTACTGGAATTAAAATATAAATGATAAAACAGTACCACACACACACACACACACACACACACAAAGATAAAGAATAATGTATACATACATACATACATACATACAAGTAGAGGTTTTCCTTCCATCTATTCATCGTTGACTCACTCATATACTACTTGAAGACTTACTATAGTTAGGTATAAGCAGGACAAGGTCTAAGTAAAATTGTGAAGTCTTCAGAGTTTACTTTAGCCTCATAGGCTGTCAGAGGAAGAATTCTTAAAAATGATAGAGTTAACCCCCTGCAATATTACAGATGTGGAAGCAGGCTGACATGAAAGCACTAACCTCAAATCACTCAGGTAGCAACTGATAGAGCCAGATTTAGAACCTCACGTAAGCCCACACCCCAGGCCTCATTCTGTCATATGGTGCTGTCCCTTCTGCAGCCTGCCTTTTTTGCAATATCCTTTATTCTCTGCCCCCAAGGAATCTAATATACTCTTGTTCTTCCCTCTTCTGATTAGTCAAACATGTTCCTGGGGAAGGTTCAGAAACTGATTCATACCAAGATAAACAACTCTAAGGGTTCCACATGGAGAGAGCAGAACAAGGGAATAAAGCCCCACATTACAATAATTCACTACCTTATCCACTGTCTTTTTTTCTACTACACTCTAACTCTTTGCATCAAGGGGTTTGAGGAGCAGGAAACACCTCTGAGAGGAGGGCCTTAAAATCTGATTGTATCCATGTGGCTGGTCCAGAAAACATTTCTTTTTATAAATAAGAGAAGCAGCCACAGGAAAGTGTGCTGAGTTCTGCACCTAGTATGGTTTCGGCAGCTCGCATCATCACTCCTTCTTCTATGGCATGAAGTGTCCACAGATGTCCAGGACTAAACTAAGCAAGTCAAGTGCACAGCCCTTCAGTCTCAGCCAGAGGCGACCTGAATGGTGGTAATTGTGGAGGCTGCATGATTACTGCATCAGGATGACCCTCTTTAATCCATCCTTTCCTGCCTGAGAGTGGAGAGGCATGGCCGACTGCCTGTACTGCTGCTGCACCATCTAGGCTCCAACTGGAAAGCCTCTGAAGCTCTCTGGAGAGTTGCAAGTCGACAGTGATAAAACCAAGCCTGAACCTGGGATTTAGTAAAAATAATCAGGGATCCAGGATCCCACTTATATGTATACCTTGTTCTCCTTATAGTTACCTTAGAATACAGGGTTTGTTATCTCCATTTTATAGGTAAAAAAAAAATCTGAGGCCCAGAAAGGCTTTATGACACATTTGGGAAGTAATGGGGCCAGGATCTGAACCCAGGTCTATCCCACACCAAGAACCTGGGCCCTTACTGCCTCCCAGGGCTCACTCCAGATATTATGTACACTCTCATTTCCTGGTTCATTTGGCCAAATGCCTGTGGTAGGTATGCAAACCCCTTCATTAGACCTTAAGCATGCTACAGAATTGTTCTGGGATCTAGAGCCACATCACAAAAATGAGAATATTACCTACTTTATAGGTTATGAGCATTAAGTGACAGTGAGATATTGTCTGAGAGAGCTTCGCCCTGTTTTGGTACTTGGTAAATACCTGGCTAATGGTCAGAAACTCAGTAACTTTCTTTTTCCAAATCTGGCTCAACTCTATATTGCCAAGTGCTCCCAACATGTATAACACAGGCCATTCCTGTCAAGAGACAATGCTAAGAGTTAAAAAAAGTAGAATATTAACAAGGGCTCTGGAGTTAGTCTGTGCATTCAAATCCTTTCTCTACCAGTAATTATCTGTGTGGTCTTGGGAAGTCACTTTACTTTGTGTGCCTCAATGAATTCAATGTATTAATTCATATAAAGTTTTTAGAATAGTGTCTAGTATACAATAAGTGCTCAATATATGTTAACTAATTATTATCATCATCATGAATATATGAAAAGATATCCTTCCTCTGAACCTCTCCCTGTTAGTGCTTTTCTAGCCATCAGGAATATTATTCTTTTCCCTACTCAAGTTGAGCCCTCCATATTCAGCTCAAGAACCACCCTTCCCCTTCCCCCTTCTCACTCTTCCATGTCCCAGAAGTCATTTTACTGAGACATTAAAATTGACTGTTTTAGACATGTGTACATGTCCACAGGCACTGACCCACTGTGAAGTGAACACTTTGTGTTCCCAAACTCTGAATCCCTAGCCTAGGGCATCAGGCCTGACCCCTAGGAAGCATTCAGTAAACATCTGCTGTATGAATAATGTATAAGTAGATAAGTATACCTTTTTTTGATTGTCTGTGCATACCAATTACAGTGGATGTTTACATTACTTAGTGACAGCATGATCAACAAGTCAGGATGTAGAAGAAAGCAATGGATTAGGATGAAGATGACTGGTGTTGAATTTGGCTTTGCCACTTATCAGGTACAAGACCTTGAGTGATTTGTTTTGGCTCTCTGTGCCTCTGTTCTTCACTGGTAAAATGAGGACACTGAACAAGATAAAGTTTGAGAGCCCTTCCACCTCTAAGCTTTTCAGCAGTCTAAAAGTTGCCCATAATGTGTTGGGTTTCTTCCACAAGTATTTGGTGCCAGACTCTGTATCAGACATTGAAGACACAGAGATAAATGACACCCAGTCTGGCTATAAGGACTCACAGTTGAGTGGAGAATACAGATCTACAAACTGATGGTTATAGCAAAGAGAAGAAGAAGAAAGCACAGAGGAGGGACGATTTCCTAGCCCCAGAGCTAGGAGAGGGCAACAGGGAGAAGATAACAGCAAAATCAGCCTCTTTGGAAAAATATGCCATGTAAGAACACATGTAAGGACAGGCCATTACTGGGTCCCCAGTGCACACTTCAAGTATGTGGAATGGCTTCTATATCTCCTAGTCAGGAACACAGCTTCCCTCTGGCCTTCTCTTCAATCCTTCTGTTGTACCACACTCCTTTCCCTCTCCCTGGAGCATGTTTATCCCTTCTCTCTCAGCGTCGTCTTTGCCAACTTCTCTCCTCCTTGCCCCCATCTTGTTAGCTCTTCCTTCCTTCTTCAGAGCTCAGCTCAAAAATGCCTCTCCTGATATTCCAGGATAAGTTAGGTCTCCCAGCTGTATGTTTTCTTAGCATTCTGAGCTTCTCCTTCATCACACTGTTCAATAACTATGTGCTTAGTGGCTTACTTTTGGTCTGTCTGCTACAATGAAGTCTCCACAAGAGGCAGGGACTCCTTCTTACTCATGCTTTATCTCTAGCATTGTGCTTACATTGTAGGGTTTCAATAATACAATTAGAGTAGGGTCTCCATAAATATTTGTAGAACGAATGAATGGACAGATGAAGATAAGGTAAAGAATGGGGGAGGGCAGCACTCACCCTTCTCTTTAATCCCAAATTCAGGCTATTATTCTTCTTTCACTGTATTAAAATCCACAATGCCTCTGAGGCTACTGCTTCTCAGCTGTCCCACCCTCTCCCATTCTTCTGCTCTAAACTTAACTGAAATTTCAGAGCTTTAAGTGCTCAAAACAGGTTTGGAAAAAGAAGGAGGAAATGAATACTATCCCAAACTTCTTATTGCATTAACTCACCAAAGCCTTTCCCACTCATCAAAGTACACCAGGTTCTATATTGCCTTCTAGGATACTCACTCTAATCAGACACCTCAGTCCTTCAGTGTAGCTGATTTCAGATGAGGCATGATCGGAAAACAATCTGATTGAGCTATCTCACACTAAAGTATGAATGAATGATTGTCCTTTAAACCCTTCCTTCCCTTCATTATTCTTCCTTTTTAATTTTAAAAAATGAGAGCAGCTGAACCAGGTGAATAGGGTACTAGAAACATACTAGGTTTAAAACACAAAATATCTTTCTGAGCATCATCCCACAAAAGCAAGATGATTTTTCACAAAGGTTGGAAAACAGGTCCTTAGAGAGTATTTGGATCATCTCTTTTCACTTACCAATGTAGAAAAGAGAAACCAAAAGAGGGCAAAAGGCTTATTTAAGGCATAGAGCAAAGCAATGTCAAAGTTGGGACTAGGACTCCCTGCACTGATCTAGTGCCCCAGCTCTTTGTGGGTTTGTCTTGTGCTTTGTCAGCAGTTTGTAAATCTAGCCCTCTTGCCCTCCCTTTGCTCTTGCTTCCTTGGCCTTCTCTGCCAACCTCCCTTCATCTCTTTCCTGGAGTCCCAGTGACAGCCTGCCTGCAGCAGCTGCCTTTGTCGAGCTTGGCCACTCTGCAGATAGCTTTGCCGTCTTTCATGGATTCATCCACTTGCCATCTGCTTTCAGATTTCCTCTGAAAACCCCAGTGTTTCTACTGTCTCCTGAACTCTGTCACACCCTCCTCCCTGTTAATGGGCTCAATAAACACCTGTTCTAATTTAGACTTCATCTATCTCCAGGCCACCATTTTCTGAAATTTACCGCATTTATTTTTCACTCTCTTGCATTTCTTGATTCACCAATTTCAGAGGATTAAATATGTCTGAAAGAGCAAAGGTGAAGCAATGATGACTTTTCTGAGGAATCATAATGACAGTATTCACCTCTTTATTAATGTGGCCTTTAGTGCAATGGCAGTTCCTTGAGACTTCATATGTAGGCAAGGAAGGATAGCTGAAGAAAAGGGAGCCACTGTTGCAGTCCTGGTTACTGACATAGGAGATGCATGCATAAAAGACCAGAAGAAAACTAAAGGGATGTCTATTTGGACTGACAAAAAAGGAGCCTGGATTAATGACAGTAGCATATATTGAGCACTCACTTTGTGTTACAGGATGCTAAAGTGGGTGTTTCATCAGAGGCATTAGGAAATGAGAAATGCTTATTTGGAACACTCAAAGAAGTATCAGAGTTTGTACAGAATATCCAAGTAAGTTTCTAAAACCTGATTACAAGACTCTTGAAAAACCTCACACACTCAAGGATACAAAGTAAAAGAGGACTGGAAATTAATGAGAGGGTTTTGTGAGGGAGGTTTTGATACCTAGAGTCCCACATGCCATGGCCCCCAGAGGAGGTACTCCACCCTTCATCTCTGCACAGGGAGAGAGAGGCACAGTGTGTTGAATTCTCACTCATTCCTGAGAAATCTAGTAAGTGAGAGACAATGGCAAAAGTGAAGACATAGCTACACTTAGATTGGGTATGATCCTAATGCTTGCCAGGGTAAAGGATTCTGAGCAGATGTGGCAAACATGGTTGATAGAATCGGTTTGATGCCATTTCAACTTCTGTGCAATCTATATATATGGTAGACCACCAGAAAAACAGGCAATATGGGGTTAGTGATAGTGAGAGAAAAAGGATGCATTTCCCAGGTGATGGCTGCAGTCAAGCAGAGGATCCTCCAAAGAACCCATCAAAGCAACTAAACGAAAGAGAATCAACTGCAAATGTCTACCAGGCATAGACAGCCTGAAGCAGCTTAGGAGAGTGCCAGATGAGTCAGTTCTTTTTGTTCCCTTTGTATTTATCTCATTTCAACCTTGGCTGGGTTTGGAGGAGAATAGAAGAATGAAGGAAGAAGACATTCAGTCAATCTCAGAGTTTTGATTATTGTTTGGGATTATACATTTTTAATTGCTGAGGTTGTATTTTTTTTTAATTTTTAATGTTTTATTTATTTCTAGGAGAGAGGGAGAGACAGCATGAGCGGGGGAGGGTCAGAGAGAGAGGGAGTCACAGACTGAAACAGGCTCCAGGCTCCGAGCTGGCAGTCAGCACAGGGCCCGATGCAGGGCTAGAACCCTTGAACCGCGAGATCATGACCTAAGCGAAAGTCAGACGCTTAACCGACTAAGCCACCCAGGCGCCCCTTTATTTGTTAATTAGAATGAATGAGGACTTTCTATTACCTAAACAGGGAACTTTCATTCGGGGCAGAGGAAGGACTACCCATCTGGAATAGGTATGAGATACTGATAGGAGTAAAAAATAAAGTTGTTTCATGAATATAATCTGAATCCTGCATATTACATCAATGCATTATTGGCTCTACACATAATCCTGGCAATAACGCTAGTCATAAGTAACTTTACTGTCCTCATTTTAATACAGGCAGAAAATGTGACACAGAGATATTAAGTAACTTTCCCAAGGTCACCAACTAATCAAATGTAAGTATTTGTAAGCACTATAAACTTCTTATGGGTTGAATCATATTTGAGCCCTAGCTGTATCCTCAGAGCTCTTCAGAGTGCCAAGGGCTAAGTAGGTATAACACAAATGCTGTTTGAGGGTCTGATTTCAGAAAGCTGTGCTGGAAATAAGAGCATGAGAGAAGTTGTAGGGCCTTCAAGAACAGCCAACGTGAGCTGAATAGGATCAGTGAGAATTCATGAAGACCCATCTCAGGGATTCCCAGCTCCATTTTTTGGTCTCCTGGCTAGACCATACCAGCCATGCCACATGGTGTGTGCTTTCGACAATTCTACAATCTGTCCTACCTTGTTTTGCTTTTATATTGCAATTAAGCCAAAGATTCTTTTCATTTTCCTCTGTTTCACCTCAGCCCACCTACCCCCAGTTTTAAGTCCATCTCATTACATCTTGGTATGTATGGCCATAACATAACATTGTCCAACAGCTTTTTCTCAGGAGTTTTGACAATCTAAGCAGAAATATGTAAACAAAGTCATATCATATAAGATTTGGAGACATTTCACAATTGTTCTGGTCCAAACCTGTCATTTTAGATTAAAAAAAACCTGAGGTCCAGAGAGGGGACGTGACACGGACATCAGTTTCAGAGTTGATAAATTAAGCTGTCTCATCTTTTACTCCAGTTTCTCAGAGAAATGACTAGTCAATATGGACTGGTATGGTAAACAAAAACATAAGGAGTTAGGACTGCTCTGTGCTTTATTACTTCTCAGTATCTGGGAAGAAAAGTTTCTGTGGTGAGATTCTTAGGCTTCTGTCCCAAAGCAACTAATACTAGCTACATGTGAAGAGAGTTGAAGAGGAGCTACGGCATTTATGGAAAAGATCAACTTATCTCAACTGTGGTACTTTTCACTGGAATTGTTGAACAAGTAGGAGAAACTAAAGTGAAATGTTGAGGTGAAACATTTTATTGCATTTACCCCTATGATGGCATTCTTTATGAGGGAAGAAATATTATCTTTATTATAAAGATGAGAAAACAAAAGCTCATGGAAACTACATAATTGTCCCAGTCACACAAATAATACATTGGAAAATCTAGACTTGAATTTGGTTTTTGTCTAATTCCAAAGCCCAGTTCTTTCTACTGGATAGTTTGGAAATTGATTCCAATTAATTCATCCACCTGTTTGCTCATCCCTTCATTCAACAAATATTTCTTGAGCATCTACTAACTGACATTGTACATGAGGGTACATGCTTGGGCACAAAAAGCTTTGCCTTTATGGACCTTACATTCTGGTGGGAAGTAGAAGAAAATCAAGCGACCAAGGACGTGAGAAGGATAATATCAGGTAATATCTGATATGAAGGAGATAAGGTAGAGTGATATGATACAGTGGGAGGGGCATGGAGGGGTTAATTAGGGTGGTCAATGAAATCCTCTCATGGGAGGTTGGGATTAGAGGGCAAAAACAAGTGGATAAATAAAGGGAGTGAATATACATGTTCTTGGAAAACACACAGGAAAATGTAGAGGGATGAGAACACTCCCCTCTCCTGCCCATGACCTCTTTTCGAACTCCCCAAAGTCCTCCAACTTCTGAGCAGAGGAAGAAGGAACACTGAGGCAGTGAGCTCCAAGGTAGGGGAGAACATGCTGTAGAGAAAAGGTTATAGGCATTGGAATTAGATATATCCCTGGCTGTGAAACCTTGGCTGAGTTCTTTAGTCTCTGAGACCGTTTCCATGTATGGAAATGGGGATAGTAATGACTTCCTACTAGGACATGTGGAGAGCAACTGAGATAATGGAGGGTATCAGTTCTTAGTTGCCAGTAATAGAAACCAACTCATTGATCAAGCATAGAAGGAACTTTCTAAAGGAAGCTTTGTATCTCATAGACTGAGTTTAAGGTCCAGAAAATCAGCTTGGAGGCTAAGCTCCATGCCCAAAGCTATGCTACAGAATTCGTCTGATGAGAAAACCATAGCTGCCACCCTTACCACTAAGTACCAGATGCTACAGGTAGCACTCCTGCCACTTCCATGACACCAATTCAATTTTATTACAACTACTATGCTACCAAGCATTTAGGACATTCCCAGACTAGGAACTCAAGGTTACCTCTGCTGCCCAGGCCTCACAGTTGCCCACTTCAGAACTGATTTTCTGTGGAGGTGCTTCTGATTGGAGGAGATTACACCACATACCTGTGCCCCAGCTGTGGGAGTGTCCGGGCAAGTGACTATTACAACACGTACTGTGAGGTGGAAGGACTCAAGAAGGAGAGTATTCAAAAGGGGAAGGGGTTGGGACATCAGCAAATATGGCAAACTCCCACTGAGGATGGAAGATACCTAGCTCAGTGTTTGGGACCCAGCAGATGCTCAGTGAAGGTAAGTTTCTTTTCTCCTTACAGTTTCACAGATTTCCATCCATCTGATCCTAAGCACTGAGGATGTATTAATAATACTGTATGGGTAGATGAAAAGGCCACCATGTACTATTTAAGACTCCCAGAGAGGAATCGTAAATTTAGCCCATGCTGCAGACACCTCCCAGGGAGACAGGCTGCTGACTGAGACTTGGCTCAGAGCAGGAACAACGTGCTTGGCATTTGCCTAAAATCAGCCTAGCCCAGAGGTAGAGAAGCCTGATAAAATAAGGTAAATTGAAAATTGAGCCTCAGATGAATTGCTCAGCTCTTGATTGGGAGCAGAAATATGGAAAGACAGACCAAGGATCATCAGTAGACAGATGTGAGTAATTCATTAATTGGTCTTCTGCCCTAAGCAGCATGCTTCCCTATCTATACTTAAGTCGCATAACTGGACATAGCCTCAGTTTCCTAATTTGCACTCCAATTCTTTTTCCTTACCACCGCTTCTCCTGACTTTTGGGACTGAAGATCAGTCTTGAACCCCAGCATACTTGAAAGCCTGTCAAGATCTTAGCAAAACTTTACCCTTTATCAGGCTCCCTTATCCTAGATAAGATCCTCCCCAAAATGGACCACAATCCTAACTAAGAGCCAATTTGACACTTATTATAAATGGGTGAAATATAGTTTATAAGACACTCTCCTTCATATTATCCAATTTGATTCCAATAGCATCTCTGAATTTTACGTTATTACATTAAACATTTATTGAGTATGATTGCATTTTGGTCAGGTGCTATACAGAGGCTCAGAGAGGGGGAAGTGACCTGCCTAAGAGCATACAGCCACGTTTTATGTTTCTTTCATCTTGCCTTAAAGACTACCAACATCAAATGAGATACCATGTGGAAAAGTGTTGCATGAGTTTATTACTAGTGTGGCTTAATACATGACTCTTGTTTCTAAGCCATTGCTCTAAAACTCTGGGTGACGTGGCAGGGACATGAATTTCTGAGTATGATGTGAACTTGTGTTGTCTGATTCCACAAACAACCTTGTTATTCTTTGATGCCTACTCTGCTGCCCCACACCTCTCAAATCACATTACTCCCTGGTGGTGACAACCATTGTCCTGGAGATTTGTGCACCACAGATTTGGAAGGTAAAGGAATCTTATAGGACAAAAATAGCACCGACCTCAAGGGATCAGTGAGGATTACATCAGATAATGTACATATAGCATTCAGTAAATGATATCTGCTGTTACTGATTTCATTTTAAAAATAAATAGAGCTCAGGGGCGCCTGGGTGGCTTAGTTGGTTAAGCGTCCGACTTTCGCTTAGGCCATGATCTCGCGGTTCGTGGGTTCGAGCCCCGCATCGGGCTCTGTGCTGACTGCCAGCTCAGAGCCTGGAGCCAATGTCAGAGTCTGTATCTCCCTCTCTCCCTGACCCTCCCCTGCTCACGCTGTCTCTCTCTCTCTCCTAGAAATAAATAAAAAAATATTAAAAAAATAAACATTAAAAAAAAAATAGAGCTCAGAGTAATTAGGTGAATGTAAAAGGGCTCATGGCTATTAAAGATGAAAGTGAGGATTCAGAGTCAGGCCTGTGTTTCCCGGGGCTGCACTGCCTGACTATAGAGCTCTACTTGTGCTTCAAGCCTTGTGCACGTCCTTCCTATTCTTCCAAACTTCCCAGAGGTCTTTAGCAGGATGAATGTCCCCCTCTGTGCCTCTCCCCTTGCCCTGGCCTTTGACAGAAGAATATCTGAATTATGAGGGTGGCTTACATATTTTAAGCCCCTGTTATAACATTTTTGCTAAGTAGTCCTGCTGTATGGTAATGTTGCAGCTGGGCTTTGAACCCACATCTTGCCCACATGCATCTGACTTCATTTCTGGAGTAGCAGAGAGACAGATGGACTGACAGATGTGAAGGCCAGGGCCTGGAACTCTGTTAGGAGACTTCCCCTGTGTGTTCCCTACCTTGCATTAGTTCTTCTTCACAGGCTATCTCTTATTAGATAGCTTTGTGTGCCAGTTTGTTGAACTTGGTATAATTTAAAAAACAGGGAGCTACACAGTCCTAGATTTAAATTTTGGCTTTGCCTCTGGCTGCATTAGTCTCAGAAAAACTTTTAACCTCCCTGAAATCTGAGTCTTCATCAGTGAAATGGAAAGAATACTGCAAGGAATATGAGATAACAAGTATAAAACCTCTAGCAAATCATGCGGCAAATCTAAGGTAGCTGAAAGTTATTAATCATTAACTGTTACTATTATCTTGCCAGACTGAGCCCTCACAGGTAAATGCCTTGATTCTGGCTCTTTAATTGGAGCTGATCTTCCTTTGTTTCTTGCAATAGAAAACAAAAAAGACCAGCCTAGGGCATTAGGCTCTGTGATATCTGCCTTGATTTCCCTTCTCTTCACAAGCTGTTCCCTATTCTTGATTTCCTATTGAGAGCTAGTTTCCCAGGATTTCTTTAAGAATCTATAACTTGGTAGGGGCACCTGGGTGGCTCAGTCAGTTAAGCATCTGACTTCATTTCAGGTCATGGTCTCACGGTTCACAGGTCTGAGCCCCACGTCAGTCTGTGCTGACAGTTCAGAGTGTGGAACCTGCTTCAGATTCTGTGTCCCTCCCTCTCTCTGCCCCTCCCCTGCTCTCTCTTTCTCTCAAAAGTAAATAAACATTTAAAAAAAGAACTAGGGGTGCCTGGGTGGCTCAGTTGGTTAAGAAACAGGCTCTTTTGATTTCGTCTCAGGTCATGATTTCACAGTTCATCAATTTGAGCCCCACATCAGGCTCTGCTCTGAACAGTGCAGAGACTGCTTGGCATTCTCTCTCTTTCTGCCCCTCCCCTACTTGCACTCTCTTTCTCTCTCACAAAAAATAAATAAAATTAAAAAATTAAAGAAAAAGAATCTACAACTTGGCCAACGCTGCAATACTGGCAGAACTGTACTTCGGATTTAGGGTGGGATGCACCCTATACAATGAATTTCTTGGACATCAATGGCACTTGTCCAGTACATAGCAGTGCCAACTGTTTACTTCTATCTCAAGGTTATCCAACTCCCTGTCTTGGAAAGAAAGAAGCCTCAAATCCGAATGTATTCAAAACTCTAGTGTTAATAGCAACAGACAAAATTGCTTTACTTCAGATAACAACTGTATTTTAAAAGTTGCATTACATCCAGTTAATGGCTTTCAATCACAAGGGCCATTTTCTTACAGAAATATTTAAAAGCATCCTTAAATTTTTCTTAAAAATTTTTTTCCAATTAAAATAACTGCAGCTGCTTACAGGGAAGGAGAAGAGAGCCTGGAGGAGGGGCTCAGAGGCTCAGAGGGTATAAGCAGAAGCCAGGGAAAGGGAGGAAAGACCTTTGCAATCTTTCCTAGAAATTAGATTGATTGATTCACTTCATCATTCAACAAATATTTACTAATATTTATTCAACTAACTCTGTTTTAGGCTGCGGATACAAAAATAATGAGATATGGAACTTGCCCTCAAAGAACTCTCTGGACTAGTGCAGCAGGTAGATAGACAATCAAACTGTAATAGTGTGAGAAGTTCAATGATAACAATATCCCCAGCGGGGCCAATGGAAGGACATTCACCATGTTCTGCTTGAGACTGAAGCTTTACAGATGAGGGGAATGTCCATATTTAAACCTTTGAATATTTAATTTTTAAATATTTCAAATACATCAACTAGTACTAAAAGAATGTACAGAGAGTAGTACAGAGAATGGCACACTATCAATTCCTAACATTTTGCCATATGCTTCATATTTTTCAAAGAAAGAAAACATTACTGATATGATTAAAATTCCCATGTTTTGCAGGGCACCTGGGTGGCTCAGTCAGTTGAGCGTCCATCTTCAGCTTCAGTCATGATCTCATGGTTCATGAGTTTGAGCCCCACATCGGGTCATTGTTGTCAGTGTGGCGCCTGCATCAGATCCTCTGTCTCCTTTTCTCTGCCCCTTCCCTGCTTGTGCTCTCTCTCTCAAAAATAAATACACCTTAAAAAGAAACCTCCCATGTTTTAACCCAATGCTCTCCCTTTCATAACAGAAGTAAACACCCTCCTGAAAATTTATGTCTATCATTCCCATGGCCTTATTTTTGGTATTATTACATGTGTGTATACATGATAAGCAAAATAGAACATTATTTTGTATATTTTTAAATTGTATATAAACTTGTCAACCTGAAGCAAGTTTTACTTCCCTACGGTATGTTTTTGGAATTTAGCCATGTTGATAGTTGTAGCTCTAGATCATATATTTCTTTTGTTGTTGTTAATGTTTATTTTATTTGTGAGAGAGATAGAGACACAGAATCTGAAGTAGGCTCCAGGCTCTCAGCTGTCAGCACCCGCATACGGGGCTCAAACTCAGGAACTGCAAGATCATGACCTGAACCGAAGTGGGATGCTTGACTGACTGAGCCACCCAGGCGCCCCCTCTACTTCATGTATTTAAAATTCTGTACATGCTATGTATATGACTTAACCAAATGTATCTATGCTCCC
Source organism: Crocuta crocuta (assembly GCF_008692635.1). NCBI lineage: Eukaryota > Metazoa > Chordata > Mammalia > Carnivora > Hyaenidae > Crocuta > Crocuta crocuta. The sequence goes on from NW_027532591.1 coordinate 1,578,524, forward strand.
ATGGTTTCCAATTTTCTGTTATTGTGAATAATGCTGTGATCAAAAGATCTGTCGATTGTGCATATGCATGACATTCTCTAGAAATAGAATGGGTGGCTAGTAAGCTATAAACATCTCCACCTTTACTAAACATGCTGCATTACTTTACAAAGTGGTTATATCAATTTACATCCCACCCCCAGCAGATGACTTCCCCTCATTGCATGTCTTCACCAATACTGGCTATTGTAAGCCTTTCTATTTGTTGTCATTCGAATGACATAAAACTGTGGCTTTAATGTACATCCCTCTGATGGTCAGTGAAGATTAGCAACCTTTTGTAATGACTCTACAGCTTCATTTCTGTGAACTATTTGCTCTTTATTATTTTTCCATTTTCTGTCTTTTTTCTAATTGAGTTGTAGATTTTTAAATGTTAGGGTGTGTACATAACATATATTACCCTTTGACAGTATATGTTCTGTAACTATTTTCTATGTCTATGACTTGAATTTTCACTTTATTTGGGGAGTTTTATTAGAAAGATGCTTTAATTTATCACAATTACTTTTTTAATCTTTTTCTTTATGGTGTTTGCTTTTATGCCTTCTTTAAGAAATGTACTTCTACTCTGAGTTTGTGATGAAATTCTACTGTTTTTTCTCTAAAAGTATTAAAGTTTTGCCTTTTATACTTAGATATGAATCCACCTTGAATTTGTTTTGCTATAAGATAGGGATCCAAGGTTAATTGCTATTTTTTACTTCCATAAATTAGGCCTAGATGTGATAGAATAACAGATATAGGAAGAAGCAAATATATCTTCATTCATTCACTCACTCACTCACTCACTCACTTATTCACTCATTCATAATGTCAAGTATCCATGGATTTATTGATATTCTAGCTAATCTCACCTATGTCCAGAATCCCAGTTGCCAACCACGCTTTAATAAACTCCAAGTTGGAGTTGTCTCTGTGTATGTCCATGAGGCTCTCCCACAGCTGCTTCCCTGATTTTCATTCTCCAGACCCCTGCAAAGGTTATACTTAGCATACCAAGAGTACCTTCTACGTTATGAATGAGCCCTGAGTGACACAGCATCTCATATGAGGATCACTTTAATGACTTCTTAATTGAAGGGATCCCTGATTCCAACATCTGTCCTCAATTCATCATAGCCAGAGATATTTCTGAAACACAGCTCTGACCACATCACTCTCTCCTGCTCAAAACCCTTCAGTTACTTCACAGTTTCCTCAGGATAGACTTTAGGCTCCTTGGCACGACATTCAACACTCTCCATAACCTAAACCCTAATGACTTCTGCAGCCTTGCTTTTAAGCCACACTCTGCCTCATCTTTTACATTCTAGTAATACCTATCCATTGTTCCTGAACATGCCATGTTATTTATAGTTTAAGGGTCTTTTCTCATGCTTTTGCTTTCCCTGTGACTGCTTTTCTGCTCCCCTATTCCACTTGAGACAAAGAGGTTAACTGTACAACAAATATTCTTGTTCTTCCTTCTGCCACCACAGTAGATGATTGTTACTAAGTAGACAATGTGTTATTGCTACTTAAGCAGGAACTGCATTTCCCAATCCCCTAACAGTTGGATGTCACCATATGACTGAGTTATAATCAATGAATTGTGAGTGTAGGTGATGCATACTACTTTCAGGTCTGCCCCATAAAAATCATGTATTAGGGCTCCTTCATGCTTTTCCTCACATTTGAACTGGAAACAGAAGACTCTTAAGGCCCTAAGAGATTTCCATATGGATATAAGATGGAAGGATCGTGGGCCTCTCAATCACCAACATTGCAGCCCTTAAAATTAACAAGAGGGGCCTTGTTGTAGGTCCCTCATATCAGGAGGCCCTGTGCTTTGAAGTACCTTTCTCTAATTTTTCTAGGCCCCCCTCAGTACCTGGCACCAGCAAGTGTTGTCTGGGCAGAGTGTCCTGAACTTAAACCAGTCCCCATTTTTCCCTCTTGGGGTTGATCACTGACCCTCTGCCAAGGTCCGGCTTCATGGACATGTGACCTGTGCAGATGCACAGTGCCTTGTGCTTATAAGGGCCCTGTGTTTGGTTTATTGTTCTGCTGTCACTATCTTAGAATTCTTAATAATTTTTTAACAAGGGACCCACAATTTGATTTTGCACTGGGGTCCACAGACTATGGAGTTGCTCCTGCCTCTTGCCTGTGTGTAGACCAAATGGTGGACCAAATGCCCAGAGGAGCTCTGGGACTTATGTCTAAAGGCTTATACTTGGGATCTGGGTCATGTTCTGGTTCCAGAAGGTAGTCTAGTGAAAGGATCATTTCTACTGGATGACATGATACCTCTTTCAGGAGATCATGTGGGATTGTGTTGCCAGAGTGGAGCTGATATTAGATATATGACAGGACAAATTCAGAGCTCTAAGCTGTCCACTTCTAACTTTTGGTGTATGGTTTACCTCAAGAGGTATGAGTTCTGGTGTCAACTCTCTCTTTATCCTATGCACTTTCTGTTGTTGGCACTCAGGGCAGTCATTCATCTCCACATAGGCTCCATGCCAGTGTCTATCCAGCAGTCCTCTGAGGGTAGCAATACTGGTCTTGTCAGAGGGCTTTTGAGATCTTCACAGTGTCAGTGGATCCTTTTTATCTGTGGTTTCACTTGCTTTCATGTTGTTTTAAAGCTGTATTCGTTGAGGTATGAGCATTCCTTGCACCAATGAAATGACTCCTTTTACTCTGCCCACAGACTCTAACCTACTTTCCTTGCTTGAGTTCTATGTTGAAGTTAGGGATGCAGTCAACATTGAAAGTGTACACATTCTAGGCATACAATGATTAGGGCCAAAAGAGTTCAAGAGAAGACAATTTTTATTGTGAAGACAAGATTTCAAGAGAACAGAAGTTTTATAGTGTAAAATTTCAAAAAGAAGGTATAATATGACTATAAAGCAAATTATTAGTCACATTTTTCTGTATATCTGAGAAAGATCTGCATTTTTGGTCATCACCAACAAAGTACAAAAGCAGCCTTTGAGAGATTCCCTAAAAGCCATCATTCATGATGGGCAATGCAGTGTCATGACTACTAGTGCAACCAGCATTGAATAAATGGTATTGTAGAACTACGAGGCAAAAAGGTCTGTTTTGTTTCAATATAAACAGGTTCCTAAGAGTCACAGCATTATGGTTAATAACAGCATTGCTCTTTTTTTCCTCTTGAAGTCAGAGAGATGAAATTAAGCAAAAACCACATATTTGACAATAAAGAACACAAAGAGATGTTATTGAGATATTATGAAGAGCCCTCATATACAGTGATTAGACAATAAAAAAATTATATAGCTACTTCTTTTCTCCACATTATTCTAAATCTTCTTCAGTAAATCACTATACTTTGCGGCACCTGGGTGGCTCAGTCAGGTAAGCACCCGACTTCACTCAGGTCATGTCATGATCTCATAGTTTGTGAGCTCAAGCCCCATGTCGAGCTCTATGCTGACAGCTTGAAGCCTGGAGCCTGCTTCAGATTGTGTGTCTCCCTCTCTCTCTTCCCCTAACCCACTGATGCTCTGTTTCTCCCTCTCTCTCAAAAATGAACAAACATTTGGGGCGCCCAGGTGGCTTAGTCGGTTAAGCGTCCGACTTTCGCTTAGGTCATGATCTCGCGGTTCGTGGGTTCAAGCCCTGTGTCGGGCTCTGTGCTGACTGCCAGCTCGGAGCCTGGAGCCTGTTTCAGAGTCTGTGACTCTCTCTCTCTCTGACCCTCCCCTGCTCACGCTGTCTCTCTCTCTCTGCTAGAAATAAATAAAACATTTAAAAAAAATGAACAAACATTTAAAAAAATTTTATTGTTAATTTTTTGAGGAACCTCCATACTGTTTTCCAGAGAGGCTGCACCAGTTTACATTCCCACCAACAGTGTAGGAGGGTGCCCGTTTCTCCACATCTTCGCCAGCATCTAGAGTCTCCTGATTTGTTCATTTTAGTCACTCTTACTGGCATGAGGTGGTATCTCAGTGTGGTTTTGATTTGTATTTCCCTGATGAGGAGGAATGCTGAGCATCGTTCCATGTGTCTGTTGGCCATCTGGATGTCCTCTTTGGAGAAGTGCCTGTTCAGGTCTTCTGCTCATTTCTTCACTGGATTATTTGTTTTTTGGGTGTGCAGCTTGGCGAGTTCCTTATAGATTTTGGACACTAGCCCTTTATCTGATATGTCATTTTCAACTATCTTTTCCCATTCCGTCAGTTGCCTATTAGTTTTATGGATTGTTTCCTTTGACGTGCAGAAGCTTTTTATCTTGATTAGGTCCCAGTAGAACTCCCCTATGACCCAGCAGTAGCACTGCTAGGAATTTACCCAAGGAATACAGGAGTGCTGATTCATAGGGGCACATGTACCCCAATGTTCACAGTAGCACTCTCAACAATAGCCAAAACATGGAAAAAGCCTAAATGTCCATCAATGACAAATGGATCAAGAAAATGTGGTTCATCTATGCAATGCAATACTACATGGCAATGAGAAAGAATGAGATCTGGCCATTTGCAGTAACCTGGATGGAACTTGAGGTGTTATCCTGAGCGAAATAAGTCAGGCAGAGGACAGATACCATATGTTTGAACATATAAGTGGATTAGGATGAACTTAACAGAGGACCATGGGGGAGAAGATGGGGGGGAAATAGTTGGGAAGAGGGAGGGAGGCAAACCATGAGAGACTCTTGAATGCTGAGAACAAACTGAGGGCTAATGGGCTTGGGGGTGAGGAAAAGGGGGGTGATGGGCATGGGGGAGGGCACTTGTTGAGATGAGCATTGGGTGTTATATGGAAACCAACTTGGCAATAAACTATTTAAGAAAAAAAATAAAAATTTTAAAAAAATAAAATCACTATATTTCAATAGTCACAGTGACTTTCATAATTTTTACATGAGTTTTGTAATTTTGTTAATCAACTTGTTTATATAAACAGAAATCTCATAAAAACTATTTGCCCAGGGTTCCCCAAACTCAACCACCATCTGAACCACTAACTACGGGAAAGCTGCCCTCTGAGCAGGAGCATTCATATTGGAAGCTATGTAAATGGAAGATAAACTTTTATTGGTTTAAATTACTGGTAGTTTAGAGTTTATCAAGGAAGCAATTCTCATTACTCCATTTCTTTGTGTCACTGCTATTCATCCCTAAATATTTGAGCCTACACATTTTCAGAAAAACTTTTCTTGCCTTTCCTTTTTCTCTATTATGCCCATTTTCTCTCCACTCAGAGTTGGGTTGGGTTATTCTTCTTTCGATTTTGATGATGCCCTGTGCTTTTCTCTATACTGACCAAACCATATGTTCTACTCATCTGTACATCTGTTTGCTTCTTCTATTAGACTATGGACACCTTAAGGGCAAGGATTTCTGCCCATGAATTTTAGTATCTGGCACCATGCTTAGGGTCTGGGGTGTAGGGATGAGAAAATGTGGATTCTAGAGCCAACTTTGACACTATTTTCCTACATAATCTTAGGCAAGCTATTTCCTTCTTTCCTTCCTTCCTTCCTTCCTTCCTTCCTTCCTTCCTTCCTTCCTTCCTTCCTTCCCTTTCTCTTTCTCTTTCTTTCTCTTTCTCTTTCTTTTGATCTGGTAATTTCTTCTCCTTCTCCTTTTTTTTGCCAAGCTATTTTAATTCCCTGAGCTCAAATATCCTCTTTCATAAGTTGCAGTTGTTATTGCTCACTTTTCATGGCTGTTCTAACAAATAAATACAATAACATGTGAGAAGTACTTTAAGCTACCTAAAGCATGGGTGACCTTCAAAAGATGGTAGCTCTTCTTATAGTAGATGCTATAATATGCAATAATCTGAGAGCCTTTTATGTGCCAGGCATTGTTTTAGGCACTAGAAATACAGGAACAAAGTCCTGCTCTCCTGTAACTTATGCTCTGATAAGAGAAGACAGTAAAAAATATTCAGAAAGTCAGAAGGAGAAGGGGAGCAAGAAATGCTAATGTGAGATATTGCCATCTTATATAGGATGGTCAGGGAAATAATTACTGATAAGGTAACATTTGAGCAGGGAAATTAAGAGAAGTGAGCCATGAGAATGTCTGGGAAGAATATTCTAGGTAGGACTAGCAATGGTGAACATCTTAAAGCAAGAGTATGCTTGGTGAGTGCATGGCGCAGTAAGGGGGTCAGTATGACTGAAGAGGGTAATAAAGGGAAAGGGCAGCAAAGAAGAGTTCAAAAAGGCTGAAGGTAAAGGACATAAGATATAGGTAGGGCCTTCCAGATCATTGTAAAAACTTGGTATTTTGAGTGAGATGAGAAGCCACTGAGGGATTTTGAGCAGAGAACTATCACCATATGATTTTAACTTCAGATGATCACTCTGGCTTTCAGGAGTAGACAGAATAAATTGTAGTGAGTATATATGTAGAAGATCCAGGGGGGCAACAGCAGGAACTACCAGTTAGGAGGCTATTTTAGGAATCCAGGGGAACCATAAAGGTGATTTGGGCTAAGGAGATAGAGGTGAAAATGACGAGGGTGAACAGAAATCTGTATATATTTTTATCATAGAGCCAATAAGGTATGTTGATGGATAGGTTGTTGGACAAGAAAGAGGAATCAAAGATGATTTCAAAGATGAGAGAGGCCAAAGGAGATAGATGAAATTATCTTTTACAAATACAGGAGAAACTGGGAAAAGTAATTTTGGGAATTAAAAATTATAAGTTAGGTTTTAGACAAACTGTTTCATATGCCTATTAGATATCCGAACCAAGATGTTGAGTAAGCTACTGATATATGATTTAGGAGTTCAGGGAAGAGATCTGGGTAAAGACATACATTTAGGAGTCATCAAAATACCATACAATCTCATCCATATGTGGACTCTAGAAAAGAAAACAGGTGAATAAACAAACATAAAGCAGAATCAGATCTATAAATACAGAAAACAAACTGGTGGCTGTCAGAGGTAAGGGGAGTAGAAGGAATGGCAAAATTGGTGAAGGGGAGTGAGAGGTACAGGCTTCTTCTGTGAATGAATAAGTCATGGGAATAAAAGGTACAGCACAGGAAATATAGTCAATGATATTGTAATGGTGTTATAAGGTGACAGATGGTAGGTACACTTGTGCTGAGCATAGCATAATATACAGAGATGTTGAATCACTATGTTGTATACGTGAAGCTAATGTAACATTGTGTGTCAACTATACTAAAAAAAAGTACAAAGAGTTTAGGAGTCATCAGCTGGTACATGGCATTTTAGGCCATAAGACTAAATTAAATCAAGTATGTAATGCTAAATGAAAAAAGAAGATATCCAGAGACCAAATTCTGGGATACTTCAATGTCTAGAACCAATGAAATGAAAAAGATCATTAAAAGATCAGTAAAAGATGACCTGGAAAGCATATTAAGAGTAAGTGGTTTACTAAAACCAAAGGAAGAATGCAATTTGAGAAGGGGTGCATGGTCTATTGTGTTAAAAGTTGCTGGTATTACTATTTTATCATAGAGAGTGGTGACATAGAACACTTTTGTCATAGAGTATTTTCTTCTATAGAGTCAGCAGTTCTGGGCTGAAATCTATTAGCTGCTTTCTCTGTCAAAGATGTATATGAATTCCTGAACGGTATTTTCTAAGGTTACCATGGGTCCTGTATAAAATAATAGTTGTGAAGACATTTGGTGAAATGCTTTATTTACTGTTCATATATAACTTACACTCATTAATGCCAGCTCTATGCCAGGAACTGATCTGGGAAATATGGACAGAGAGCACAACATACTTCATAATTCTCTGCCCTTAGGGAGATCCAAGTATGGTTTGTGTGTGTACGTGTGTGTACATGTGTGTACATTATGCCAACACTACAGTATGTGCAGTTCTGGAGGAATGCTCAGAGAACTACAGCAGCACAGAGGAAGGTAAGGGTAAGTGGGATTGAGAGTAAAATGGCAGCCCCGAGAGGTCCAATAATTGAACAGGGGGAAGGTTCTTTGGAGATCATTTCTCACACATGTTATCATGGAAGTGGCAGAGTAGGTCCCAGAATGCTAGTCATTTTTTTTTTTAACAAATAGTTTATTGTCAAATTAGTTTCCACATAACACTCAGTGCTCATCCCCACAAGTGTCCTCCTCCATGCCCATCCCCCCCTCCCCCCACATCCATCAGTCCTCAGTTTTTGTCAGCATTCAAGAGTCTCTCATGGTTTGCCTCTCTCCCTTTCCCCCACCATTTCCGCCCTTCTTCTCCCCCTTGTTCCTCCGTCAAGTTCCTCCTAATCCTCCTATACGTGCAAACATATGATATTTGTCCTTCTCTGCCTGACTTATTTCACTCAGCATAACACCCTCAAGGTCCATCCATGTTGCTACACATGGCCAGATTTCATTGTTTCTCATTGCCATGTAGTATTCCATGGTATAGATAAACCACATCTTCTTGATCCATTCATCTGTTGATGGACACTTAGGCTCTTTCCATGTTTTAGCTATTGTGGAGAGTGCTGCTATGAACATTGGGGTACATGTGCTCCTATGCCTCAGCATTTCTGTATCCCTTGGGTAAATTCCTAGCAGTGCTATTGCTGGGTCATAGGGGAGTTCTATTGTTAGTTTCCTGAGGAACCTCCACACTGTTTTCCAGAGGGGCTGTACCAGTTTACATTCCCACCAACAGTGTAGGAGGGTGCCCGTTTCTCCACATCCTCGCCAGCATCTAGAGTTCTCTGATTTGCTCATTTTAGCCACTCTGACTGAATGCCAGTCATTTTTATCTTTCTCACCTTCTGACTCACTTGAAGCATCAACACTGTTAGCCAAATCAATACTTTCTCCTTGACCCAAGCAATTGATTTTCACAATACCCTTCTTTGTCACAGATAGAAGACTAAGAAGTAGAAACACATAAAGACTGTTATGCTCCAAGAGGAAGCAAAAGAGAGTAAGGGAGGGCTCTATGCTGGTAGAGGTGGATTACTGGGTGGCAGTGAGCTCAGGGCTGGGGATTCTGAGCCAGAAGAAGGTTGAGAAAGTAGAAATTTAGGTAGCATCCCAATAGGCTGCTGACAGTTCTGGATTTGCTGCTGTCAGTAAGATAGAAGGAATTCATGCTGCCAAGTCCAGAACTAGGCAGATGACAGCAGTCAGAGGGCAAGGCAGACAAATAAGCTACATTCCAGCAGGCTGAAAAGAGAGGCCAGACCAACAGTAGTCTGAATGACACAAACCTTATTCAAAGGCTAAGGTCACTGCTATCCAGCCTATTTCCCCTAAAAGCAGGAGCCACTTGACAGCCACTTACAAGCTCTGCACATCTAAGTCCAACAAGGAGAAATCCCAATCCTTTCAAACACCAGTAATTCTCAACTCTTGCTACACATAAGAATAATCTGGGACAGTAAAAAAGATAATAACAATACCTGAACATAGCTTCTGATTCAGTGAAGGAGAGGTAGGCAATTTGTTTTTTATTTGTTTGCTTGTTTTTGTTTTTTGTAAGTAGTCCAATGAGCAGCCAGTATCAAGGACCACAGCCTTAAACCATCCTAAAAAGCAACTTCGTGCACTTGGAAGATCCCTGGTCTTGTTTTTCCTCCCTCCCTCCCTCCCTCCCTCTCCCCTCTCACTCAACAAGTATTCATTGAGTGTTACTATGTACAATAGACCCAGGTTAAAATTACAACTCAGATACTTAGCAGCTGTATGAATTGGGGCACATTACTGCTGTTAACTTCAATTTCATCAAAATGAGAAAAATAAAACTACCTGTTTTATAGGATTGTTTAGAAGATCACCAATAATTACACACTAGAAATGCTTTCAAATAGTATGCCCTTGATAATTGTGCATTTCCCTACTCTTTTTCTTACTGAACTGGAAAGGGGAATGGTTGGGTGTGGGGAGAGAAAGCAGAATGTAGTAAGAGTGCTTGTTCAGTGACTTGGGGGAAGTAGCACCCAGCAAATCAGCCCACTGCTGATCATTGTGTTTCTGTGACACTTAGGACTCTGCCTTGTTCTTGTGGCTAAGACCTCCCCTAGTACCCAGAACTTTTGGGTCTGGGGTCCTGCCCAGACCCAGAAGTCATACAGGACCTGGGTTGCTGAAGCCCTGCTACTTATCTGTGCATAGATCTGCTGGACTCTGTGCACGGTCTGCACGTGGCAGCACTGGAGGGGCACAGACTGCACTGAAGCTGACTTACGTTCAGTCACTTAGGAGCAAACCACTTAACATCTGAGTCTCCGTTTCCTTATTTTTATATTGGGGATAAGATTATTGATTTGGCTCACAAACTGTGGATTTAAACATCCTGGGTTTGAGTTCTGATTTTGCCGTTGTTTCATCTTATAGACTAGAGATAATAGTAGTATGCACCTTATGAGCTATTATGAGAATACAGTAATACATTTAAGTTACTTGGGACACCACTATCTGGCATATAGTAGGCTTTTGGTAAATATGAGCTGACATTATTATTTTTGTTATTATTACCATCACCTCTTTGACTGTCCATGGAAGGCTATGAACAGCTGAGCAGCCCAGCCACCAATACACGCACCAATACACAGAGAGCTAATTAATCCATTAAAGCAGCAGCTTCAATGACAGCTGGGAATGTGCACAAATCATGTTGTTTTTTCCAGACCTGTCATCTCACACAGGATAATGGCTCCCAGGTGGGCCCAGTATTCTGTATGATGTTCCTGGGGAACTCCCACAGGGGTTTCAGGTGGCATGAAAGATGGGATCTTTACCAGAGCTTTCCAGAAAGGGGAAAATAAACGACCTCCTAGCATCCCGTCTGACTCAGCCTGTGCCTCTGTGGCTCACCATGTGGCCATTTTGTGCCTTGAATGCCTAACTATTGAGGCCTGAACAACAGATTAAGGTCCAGAGGAGCTTACTGGCAGACTTAGCAATGATCATTGTTGATAACCACTCTCCTACAAACAGCATTTTAACACTTTACAGTTTACAAAATCTTTTCATACATATTGTCTCTTTTGATTCATGTATTTACTGAAAACTCACTGAGTATTTACTATGTATCAGGCTCTGTGTGAAGTAACAGTCAGTCAACAAAATATTATGTTTAAGCACTGAGGGTATACTAGTAAACAAGACTCCAGATGTGAATCATAAAAGGCCCTAGCAGTTCACAATCAAATTGGAGTACACGAAAGAATACAAAAAGTACAGCTCCTGTGATGGAGCCAGGGTATGTGTGGGCAGGTTACAAACAAGAGAGTGACTTCTATCTGCGAGGAGACAGACAAGAAATATTTCATACCTGGGACCTTCATACCTTCAGACCAACTCTTAAGTTCCAACTGATCCGGCTTCCATACCCGAGTCAGTCCTGCTACCCGGTTCTCTCAGATGATGGAGGCCCATCTACCCACATGATTTCTGAGCAGTGTCCAATCCTTGGCTTTTCTGAGCCTGTATATCATACCTTGAGTGGTTATTAAGGCTTGGAGTTTTCAAAATATGGCTGCCATCTCGTAATCTTGGTTACATCTCATAATAACTAAATACAGTAATTCTTTGAATTCAAATAACTCTTTGAATACTATAGAATTACTGTGAGTATTGAAAGTGATCATGAATGTAGAAATAATGCCAATGATGTAAGGGATGTTTAATGAATGTTTATTGTACACTGATGTACAGACATCAGGTACTTGATACAAATTTTTACTCATCTTCACATATTTTTTTCCTACAAATAGATACTAAGCTTTCCATTTTACATAAAAAGTTCAGTGGCTTGTGTAAAGTAGTATGAGTAATAGGTAGCTAAGTTTGCCTTCTGGAAAAATCCTTTTATTATTATTATGTGGCTCTTTATATCACACTGCCTACCCAAAGCAAAAGTACATACATACATACATAAAACTACATAGCATCTATCACGTACAAAGTAGGCATTTTTAAAAAACATTTTTAATGTTTTTTTTTTTAATTATTGAGAGAGAAAGAGACAGAGTGAACAGGGGAGGGTCAGAGAGAGGGAGACACAGAATTCAAAACAGGCTCCAGGCCCTGAGCTAGCTGTCAGCACAGAGCCTGACATGGGGCTTGAACCCACGAACCATGAGATCATGACCTGAGACAAAGCCGGACGCTCAGCTGACTGAAACACCCAGGCACCCCCAAGGTAAGCATTTTTATATGATACTCACAACAACCAAAAAAGATATTATCTGTTTAAAAGTAATTAAAAAGATAAGGCAACCAACGCTCAAGGATGGTGAAAATAATCAAATAGTTGATGGTAGAGCCTGGGTTTGAACTCAGGCTGGTTTAACCCAGCTTTCCACTTTCTCTTCCTGAGACCCTTGGTTTAGCTTTGGTTGTTCTGCTGTCTACCAGTTGCTTTCCTTCTTTGGGACTCATTTTCCCTCCCTGAAAAATTACGATTTCTAAGAGATGTTTCAGCTTTAGTGTTTTCAGGTTTTAAAATGTAAACAGATAGAGATGAAAGGCAGACAAAAAGGTATTCTGAACTGAGAAAAGCAGCGCTGCAACACTGTAAAGATCAGGTAACACTTAGGAATTCAGGCGTGTTATGGGGCTGGAGTAAAAGCAACTCCATACTTTGGGGAGGAGAACAGAGAAGGCTTCATTTCCAGATAGACCTTGAAGGATGAGGAGGGGTTTGAAATGTTAAAAAGATGCACATTATTTCAAGAAAATAAGAAATACATACAAAGGACTGAAAAGCCTGCAGTAACCAAGTATGTTTGGAGAGTGGTTAAATTTGTCTCATGTGGCTTTGTCCCAGGAAGGAGCAGAGGAATCAAGGGAGAGAGGTTGTGGGGGCAAAGTTCACTGCAACGGTAGCACTGGTTTCAGTCTGATTTGTTGAGCTGTCTGCCTGTACATGGAAACTGTGATCCTAGTCTTCATTAAGGTACCTCGCAGGTCCTGACAATTTGAGGTATAGAACAATGCTGGAGTAGCACTTTTGCAGAGTGAATAATTAAAACAATTAGCTAGACAACTGAATTCAAAACACCTGCACACACACACATCTGCCTTTATGTGGTCAGCTCAAAAGAAAGACATATGGATGTATCTTCTAAATATACTTTTGTTACTTCTTCTGTGGATCATAAGAGAGATAGGTATCAGAGTATAAAACCGTAACAGAGGGCACTGGCTCTTGTTTTTTGATATTGTCAGAACTCCTTGTCTTGCTGAAGCTTAAGGATATATATCATAATTATAATCCCTTAGGAGGCTATAGAAATGCTCAGAAGCCGTATATGTCTTCTGCAGTATGTGTGAAACACAAGCTTCTGGCTAACTTCCAGACCACATCTCATATGGGTAATGGGCAGGATCCTCATCATTAGTGGCTTGAAGCCTATGTACATGCAGAATACCACACTGTCAATGAGAGGCTTCATAGTTGGGTCAAAGTTCATGTTTTCCACTTTTCCCTTGCCCTTTGCTTTTTCTATGAAGTTCACAAATAAATTCAAGTCTTACAACCTGAAATCCTCATAATTCTCCCTTTTACATCTTCTCCAAGTAAACAGAACATCTTTTCTCTTCACTTCACATACATTCTGTCAAAGAGTTATCTGTAATTACTGCTTCCACTTCTCCAATTCCATAACCTAAACTGGGTACTATTTCTACCTTCTCTGAAATCATACTCACCAAGCCAAGCAATGATCCTACTGATGCTACATCTTCTTAGTCCTCATTTTATTTTATTTTTTAATACTATTTTGGCGTTTGACACTTTTCACCATTCTCTTTACCTTTGGCTTCACTGACACTATTCTGTCTCAATCTCCTTCACTCATTTTTCTTAATTTACCCATCCCTTGAATTCTGATTTTCTCAAAGTCCCTGTCTCTCAACATGAAATTTCTTCATCTCCATCCTCTTACTCACCTTGCATTAAGTATACATTCAGTGAAGACCTATAGAAATGAATCAGACCAGATCCCTGCACTCACAGAGCTCATAGTCTAATGACAAGAGAAATATGTAAACAGACAACATTAGAATTATATACTGTTTTGTCTTCACTCTGCTGGGTGAAGATGACACAATCTGACAACAAAGGCAATATTAGCAGAGGCCTTCTGCTTCTTCCAATAGGGTAGAGACAACTTAACATCCACCTGCTTGAAAACATTTTGAAAGGCTACAAATTTCAGACCTTCATGTCAGATTTGAGTATCCAAAAGAATAATCACTCAATGATATGAAAATTATTCTATCATTTTATCTCTTGGTCCATTCCATTGCATCATATTTGGGAGGCAGCAAATTGTAGAGGAAGAACCCAGCTTTTAGGAAAAAAACATGTTGGAACTGATATTCTGGCTTCATTTAAAACCATCTGTATTATCTCAGACAGGTTACTCAAAAATGCTCAAATGCTTTAACCTTCCCCCCCCATCTGTAAAATGTGCATAATATTTTCTTATAAAACTGTTATGAGAATTTAATACAAGAAGCACCTTGCACAGTTCCTGGCACTTAGTATTAAGAATGGACACCAGCTCGAGCTTTCTTTTATTCCAAATGTGGGACTAACTCAAAAAGAAGACAGAATGTGGGCAATCAAGTGTGTATTTCTGCTCAGGTAACGAGGCGTGATGCATTGGAGAAAGGGCCCAAGATAGCATTGTTTTAAATAAAAGTCCTAAATTCCCTCTCAATTTCCTTGTTCAAATCACTTAAGGGGAGATTTCTGTAGTTCTGCTAATGAAGTCATCCTTAAAATCACTTTCAGACAGACTATTGCTCAATAATAAACTAACTGCATGATAATACACACACCCGAGTCCCCAACTTGGGTGATTTTTTAAGATCAGGATCCATACAAACAGTCATTGAGAGTCTTAAGGGGGTCATTTGCGGAGATTGGATTTCTCCAAAAGAAAAGAATATACCCGTTTTATTCTCTTTATTTTGCCAGCTCATCAAGAAGAAAACGATGAAAAAACGCTAATGCCTATGGTACAATTCATCACAGGGAATTTTATGGCAGAAAAATGTTTTCAATTTATAATGGCAGTAATAAGTGACATTGGGCAAAGGCTGAAAGAGACTTTTTTTTCTTCTACTAGGAGTCAGCTAGGAATAGAAGAGGGATGTAATCATTACTCATCCCTGGATGCTGAATGTTCAAAGGCATCTTATACAACAGCATGCATTTTATTACCCTGCTATACACCAGGCAGAAAAATTTTACCAAAACTTTAACTCCCATGCCCTGTTTATAATAACCGAGTCCAATTAAGGTCACATTATGGGTAAAAGGAAGGGTCTTCTCCTTGTCAGAACTGCAAAGCTGACTTTGATAAGTCCAAAAAA
The DNA here is from genome assembly GCF_008692635.1 of Crocuta crocuta. Lineage (NCBI taxonomy): Eukaryota > Metazoa > Chordata > Mammalia > Carnivora > Hyaenidae > Crocuta > Crocuta crocuta. Next base: position 1,593,878 of record NW_027532591.1, read on the forward strand.
AGAGCCAGTCCTAAGAAGGGAGCCATCTTATAGTGTTTGGTTTTTAAAACACACACTTTAAATAACTCTAGCACTGATCACACACACACACACACACACACACACACACACACATGCACGCATGTACACACACACACACAGCTTCTTTGTTAGAGTTTTCTCTTAAATGGAATGTAATGGTAGAACCTCATTGAACATTGTTTCCAAGACCCACTGTTGCCAAGTATGGCCATGGCATTCTTCCATGCTCTCTTATGGAACTCTCCTATCTGTAGATGGGAAGTCACCAAGAGGTTTGAGTATGTACTATCACCATGACCATCACAGAAATTCTGCCCCTAAACCCCCATATCATCTTCATCATCAAACTTCATTCATCATTGACTATTTATTCCTTCATTTACACTTAATAGAAAACTCAAATCAACAAATAGTTATTATATGACAGCGTGTCAAGCATTAAAACTTTAACAGTGATTATAACGTGATCCTCTATTTTTAGGCAAAGAGTTCCTAATTTATAGCTAACAATCACACCAGTGTGTGAAAGCATGATAAGAGCTCTACTAGAGGGTATGCAAGGTATTAAGATTCATATATAACAGGAGGGAATAATATGTTTAGCATGGAAGGGCTGAGACAATGTTTTCTTGAGGAGATGTTCTTCTTAAGTTGAGTTATAATGCATGATGGACATTTTCTAATCGGAAATGGATAGAAAGGCAATGACAGGCAGAAGAAGGAACAAGATGTGCAAAATGGAAGAATGTGTGACATAGCATTCATGGCATATTCACAGAATAGAAAGTATGGAGCTTAGCTGAAGGGCAAAGACTAAGAGTGTTGACTAAATTACTTATGGTAGGGAAAGTGCTATTCTCTGTGCTCCAGAGTCATAGATATAAAGAACGCATAGCTGCTGATCTCAAAGAACTATTATACTTCACACTCAGAGAAACTACCTTCATTGACATGTATTCCTTGACAGGCAAGTCACTTGCCTCAGCTTTGTCATATTTTTATTTGTTTGTTTTTCTTTGTTTTTGGTTTCTCTGTGTGTTTGTTTTGTTTTGTGTTTGGTGGTCTTCATTTTATCTTTTGACACACCTAAATGAAGAGAGAGTAAAACATGTGAAAATCTAGGGTCAGAAATCTCTCTATCAGAGGGAACAGGTACAACCCTAAGGAAGAAATGTTCCTAGGGACCCAAAGAATAGCAAAAAGGCCAAGAAACTAAACAGAGTGAGGAAGGAGAGGAATGGTAGGAAATAAAATAAGAAAACAACTTAGGGGCCAGATCATGTGACATTGCATGAGCCATAGTAAGAGTTTTAGATTTTATTCTAGGTGAATGATAAACCACTGAAGGGTTAAAAACAGGGAAACTAAATCAGTTGACTCTAATTTTAAAAGGAGCAATCTGTTTGCAGGGCAACATAAATGAAAGAAGGAACTGTTAGGAGGGAGAATCTTCATGACAAAATGATTAGGACTTGAGTGAGAGTAGTGATGATGGAAGAAATGAGAAATAAGGACATATTTTGAATATCACTACTTATCTGCCCTTCCCCCATTTTACTCAAGTCATCAAATACCCAAACTGATCATTCTACAAGTAGAGAAACTGAGGCCTAGATGTGAAGAACTTGTCCAAGGACATACAGTGGCTCCATGGCAGAGATAGACATGGGATCCAAGCATCCTGCCTCTTCTTTTTGGCTTTCCTAAACATCCTCCCCAAGTCAATTCCATTGTTTTTCATAGCCTGCAATACCATTTTCCTGGTGGCATTTTAAGAAAACCAGACGGCATTCAGCAGAAAGTCTGCCCAGCATCAAGACAAAGCAGGACTTTGATAGACCCCAATTGGAGCAGAAAAGATGTGTAGAAAATTCCAAGCAAATGTTTGGACTCAGAATCCAAAATAACATGTACTTAACTTTGTAATTTAAAAAGTTAAATTCAAACATGTGTTTTGTTGGTTTTCTAGAAAATATAGAATCTTGTAGCACAAAATTAAATAAATACCAGCCCCAACATGTGGTCTCTCCCTTCCTCCCTCCAGAGTTGGGTTTTTTTTTTTTTCATTTATTTTCATACTCCTTCATTCTCCGAATTAGTAACTTTCCATATGTTTGGACTCATGAGGCAACTGGTTCACACTGGATAATACTGTAACACAAGAGGGATACTCATTTCCTAGTTGCATTATACGTATTCTGTCCTCTGGACCTTTACTCACATTGTTTCTCTATCTGGTATGCTTCCTCAATGCCCTTTCTTTGTCTGAAAATGCTCTTTGCGGCCTCATTCTTCAAAGGCTATTCCCTAATTCTTCTTGTCATTTAACTGGGTACTCTATTCCTCTCAAATCTCACTGTAAAGATAGCTATGAAATCCTCAGTCTCTTCATCTTTTCAGTGGAAATAAAAATATTTCTACCTGTCTCATATTATAAAGATTAAATTAGTGAATACCCACAAAATTCCTTTGAAAAGGGTAAAGTGCTTAATTATTAGTATTAATTTTTCTTCTTCCCTCTCTTCCTCTCTCACTTTTGCTCCTTCCTTCCTTCCTTACTTCCTTCCTTCCTTCCAGTTCTTAATTAAAAATACCATTCCTTTGCTAGGGAGAGAAGTTACCCAAATATGTAAATGCAATACACATTTGCAATCAGCTACCTGATGTGTAAGATAACTAATAAGTAGCACCCCTTTCAGAATCTAAGGCCAGTCTGGGGCCTCTTCCCGGCATAGCTGGCCCTATATCATGTTTACATCTTACTCATTTCTCCCTTTCACCAAATAACAACCACAACCAGAACTCTTAAAAATAACTTGGGTAGACAGAGAAAGACAAATACAACATGATTTTGCTTACACATGGAATCTAAAAAACAAAACAAATGAGCAAACAAAACAAACAAAATCTTAAATACGGAGAACAAACTGGTGGTTGCCGGGGTTGGGGGGGGGGGAATGAGTGAACTAGATAAAGGGGATTAGGAAGTATAAACTTCCAGTTATAAAACAGACAAGTCACAGAGTTGAAAAGTACAGCATAGGGATTATAGTCAATAATAACTTTTAATCCATATAGTAATTGCATTGTAATAATATTGCATGGTGATACACAGTGACTATGCTATGGTAAGCATAGAGTCATGTACAGAATTGTCAAATTGCTACATTGTACACCTGAAACTAATGTAACATTGTATGTCAATATACTTCAATAATAAATTAAAAACATAATTCTAGTACCCCCTCCCAACAAAAAGGAATGAGGTCTGCCACCCTCTGGTTCAACCTAAATAGTTCTTGTTTCAGCTTTATATTGATTTTGTTTGAAAAAAAAAAAAAAAAAGGATTCCTTTGCTCTAAAAAAGTTTTCAAATAAATGTTCTGATCCAAAGACCTCCTTTTAGAGATGCAGAAGTTAGAACTCAGAAAAAGGAAGGAAATAGTAGCCTGAGGACATACTGTGGATGAGCCTTTCAAAGCCAGGTGAAATAACTTCCAGATGGAGGATAAGCCACTTCCTGGGTGTCATCTCTAACCTGCCTTACCTCCTGGAAGGTTTTTCTGACATTAAATGAGCTAATGCACTGACTTCCTGGGTGCCTCTTACTTACTTTACAGAACATGTGACATGTGTCTGTCATCATGCTTACTTTGGCTCATTCTCCTGGTTTCATGCACCAAGAGCATGGCAACCAGGATCCAAATCCAGGTTGCATGAGGAATAACCTTTGGATTCCTGACTCCAACCAATTCCTTGAAGGTATTGTGGGTCAGTGTTCACAGACTGTTTCTGAGTCTTCTAAGAATTTCTTTTCTCCCAGTATGAGGAAGAAAAGAAAAAGCCTCACTGTTTCAATAATGGGCTCTGGTGCTTCAAGGCCAGGAAATGGCAACCTCCTTTCTCCTCACTGGCTGTAATGGGCTTTAATACATGAACTGTTTAAAAGAACAGGAGAAAACTGAAATGACCTTGGGTCACTGGAGGTGTTTAGGAAAGTAGTGATTTGATTGTGGGAACAAATGGCTGCTAAATCTCTGAAGACAGACAACAAAATTTCAGGAACTTGTAGGTCTTCCTCAAGCTATCTTATGCAGATATGCATGAACTAAACTCTAGACAGCTCTCAAGTGAAACCAAAGTCACAAGTCCATTTTCCCCTGTTCTATTACACCAGTCCATTAAAGCTTACTCCCCTGATCTCCATTTTTTTTTCTATAAAATGCAGACAATAATATCAACCTTATAAGACTATTATAACAATTCAATGAAAAGATGTAGGGAAGGCTCTTTGCCCATTTCTGCATTACAATGATGAGAAAATAACAATACCTAACACTACTGAGCACTTACTATGGGACAGATTCTAAGCATATTACTTGTATTAATTAATTTCATCTTCAACACAACTCTTTGAGGTCTATTATTATCTCCATATTGCAGAGAGGGAAACTGAGGCATAGAAAGGTTAAATTACTTGCCTAAGATCATACAGCTTCACAGTGATAGAGATGGGATTCCATCTAGGTGGTCTGACTGCATAACTTCAACTTAACTACTGTTGTGGCCTGCCTCCAAATAAGTAGGAGAATTAATTATTTTTATTAATGAGATCAGCACCAAAGAGGAGAGGCGCAAGTATGGTGTCTTAGAAGGCCTCACAATCCTCAACAGCAGGCAGTCCTGCTGGGATGATCCAGAACATAGAAATATCTGATGGTTCCTTTCAAAATGGCTCCTGCCAACAGAATGCTGGATCCCCACACTTTGCTCTTTGGCATTAATTAAAACAAAGGCATTAATCAAGATAAACTTCCACACCTGCCCGGCACAAGCCTGGAAGTTTATCATGTCTAAATATGTTTCTCATGCATTTACTGCAAATTAGTTTCTGAAAGTGAATTTCAAGGTCTAGTGACTCTGAGGTTCCCTAACTCCGTTTTCATTAAGTTTTCACAAATGATCTACTGTTGCATTATTCTTTTATAGTGCAGATTTAAGGCCCCACTATGAAAAGCAATTATGCTGTCAGAAAAGTGTATTTTGACTTATTAAAAAATCTGAAAGGTTTCAGAAAACTATTTATTTAGGTTCACATTGGGAGGGTATTTTGACAGTCCTCAGAAAGAAAGCACTTTTTCTGTTGCATACTCTTTGGAGTAGCCTAATAAGACCACTGTGCAAAGTATACGTGGAGCAGTAGAATAAGCACAGTGCAGGGCATCAAGGAAACCCTGAGGGTTACTTCTGGAAAAGAAACCTTGGGCCTCCCTGTCCTCATCTGAAAATAAAAGAGTTGCACATAATACTTTCTAGAGTAACAAGCACAGAGATTCTATGATTATAGCTGGCTATAATAAGCACTTACCATGTCTCTGGCATAGTTCTAATAGGTATATGTTCAACCCTGAGAGACAGACCATATTATTCCCATTCTTTAGATAAGTAAACTGAAGCTTAAAAAAGGTTACATTGCTCACCCAAAGTCACTCACCACATGCTAAATTTGTGAGCCCTATTGTATATTCTAAGGGCTGCTATTCATAGAAAAAAAGAACACAGAATAAACTATTGATACATTCAACAGTATGGTTGAATATGATACATTCAACTGAAAGCAGTCAGATATTAAAGAGTCCATACTATATAACCTCATTTATATGAAGTTCAAGAACAGACAGAACTAATCTATGGTGCTAAAACCAAGAGTTGCCTGTGGTGTGATAGAGAGTGAATGGAAAGAGCCACATGCAGACTTTCTGGCGATGATGAAAATAGTCTAAATTTTTACTAGGATGGTTACACAGTTGTCGACCTTATCAAAGCCCATGGAATCCAATGTCTAAACTCAGTGTACTATTTCACTGTATATAAACCTCAAAAAAAAGTGTATATGTCTGGTGGGCAGTTTGTTTGCTTTGTGAGTCTTATGCAGAGATGCCTCTCTGCAAATACTCTGTTTTTCCTAAAATGGGTAAGACCAGGGCAGTGTGTTCTCCCTTTGGGATCAAGGGAACTGGTCCTTCTGTCAAGTATGCATTCACCTATACAGACCTCTGATGCTAGGGAAGACCTCTGCAATAAGAGAATGAATATTTGAGCCCATGTTTGCACTTTCTTCATGAATGACCTTATGTAAATCATGCCTTTTATTCGGAGTTTCTTCATTTTAAAATAAATGGTTTGGATGTAGTGGTCTCTAAGCTCCTTTCTAACTCTAACCTTCTCTTATTTTGCACGAAGATGATTGTTTCACATTAAACCTCTACACTTGGTTGCTTTCATTATAGAAAGCTGGACAGGATGCAGGAAAGGTAAGCTAAAGGGGGAAATACGGTCCAGGTGGGATATGGATTTAGTCCATCCACATTCTCTCACATGGTCATTATCAGTGAAAGAGTGTGATGTGTAAAATAGTAGGATGAGGACTCAGATTAAGATTCCAGTTTAGCTCTGAGTCCATGGTGGGGATCAAGGCTCAGCTGAATCTTAGTTTACTTTGGTATGCCTTCTCTGTTCTAGATACTGCCCAGTGCCTTTAACAGGCAGTTTCTCATCTCATTCTGACAACAATCCTGTAGAGTAGGCATCATTATCCCATTCTATAGGTGAAGACATTAATGCTCTGAAGGGCTAAATAATTTGCCTGAGATTACATGGCTTTCCTAGAGTGAAGATGGAATCTGACTCATAAATCCCTACTCTGAACCTCTATTTTAACAGACAGTGTCAACCTAAAGTTACCCTACGGCAAGCAAGTATAATGAGGCTTAGTTTGTGACCAAGATCAGTCCTCAGTGATAAGACGGGGTGAGAAAGACTTCGGCAGACACTATTTTTGAGAAATATTGTGGATCAAAAGAAAAATAAATTCTAGACTGGAAGAAAAAGAGAACTACATTTTTGTCACCTACTATTTGTTAGGTAGCAAGAGGTACAACAGGAGCAACTAGAAGTTTTCTATTTCATTGAATTCTAAAATATCTCATTTGCTGTAGGTATTACCAGGTTTGTATAGATCAGATGATTGACTCGAAGTTGCCAGACTTAAAGAATTATCTTAGTTGATCACTTGATCTTCTCTCTAGTCCATGATGCGTGTGTGTATGTGTGTGTAAGTGTGTATGTGCACATGTATGCATATGCAAGTGTGCACATGTGTGTTTTGGGATAGTACCTATGCACAACAGAATAAAAGTTGAAGTATGGATGCCAGAGAAGTCTTCAAGCAAATTCTTTTTCTTTTTCAATTGATATGAATGGTACCAAAAAATTCACTGACTTGTTTTGGTGATACTATCATGACTGTTCATGGTTATAATTTCAAAATGCCAAGCTATCTCTTTGAAATATGGCATAGAAAATAAGACACAGATGAAGTTATTTTATAATATATTTCCTGGCTAATTAATTGTAGAAATACCAGCTATCAGAGTGAATGTCCCTATTATAGCCTCTTCCAACTTCCTAATAAAAGATACAGGAAAGACAAATAAGTAACAAGAACTTACAATATCCACATTTAGAATGACAATCTATTGCCAGAAACTGAGGGTTCCTTCAATGAAGTCTAACAGTTGCCAGAGTTGCGTTAAAGAAAACAGTCAGTGGTCTACTTATGCTTTGCCTCAAGAAATAGAACAGGTCCTTCCACCTGAAAGAAGGTAGAAAAACCACTTCATCTGTTGACCACTATCTCTGAGACTAAGGGGCTGTAAACCATTAAAAACTGGAAGACATTCCTCTACTTCATGAGCATGTTATTGGAGGCAGACAGGGAACTTATTCCCTCAATCCCTGCCTAACACCCTCCTCCCCACCCCTGAAAACACATCTAAATGTACCTGTTCAATGATTTTAGCTCTCAGAAAACATCTAGGCATCCAAGATAACATCAGATGGAGCTGAAATCAAGGGCAACTAGCAATGGTATACTGCATCCTAGGGAATGCCATCCTCACCTGTAAAATAATGTCATCAAGTGTGAAATACATAAACTAGTAGCAGTACCTGCTCGAGCTAATAGCTTTGTATTCTTATTTGCCTATTTTTTTATTCAATATGCTCCCGAAAATAAAGAAATGTAGCTCAGAGAAGAACCCATCTTACTACAGGACCGGGTGTGTTAGATTGGATGTTCTAAGAATGAGACATCAAAATGGTATGTATGAGCAATAATTTTAGTAGGGAAAATGCCTGTGGGAGATAATTTGGGGGAGAGGGGACCTGTAGGAGGCTGGGAATGCTGTCAGACTGTGATGCAGGTACTTCAAGGCAGGACTTGGAGTGAAGGAACAAGGGAAGGAAGAAAGGAAGAGAGGTTGGGTAAAAGTATTTGAGTCAGTGAGTTCTAAGGAAAGATCAGCGAGGTGAATAGGGAGTCATAATGCCAAATTTTTTGGCCAGAGGAGTTCCCTATTGCCCAGGAACAAGGCAACCTTAATATCCAAAGTGAGTTAAGTCTTTGCTGTGAGTGGCCCATGGAAAGCATAGCCTCACTGCAAACACAGTAGTGGGTTTTAGCGCAGCAGTTGGACCCTTAGTCTATTATTTTCTTGCATGAGAAACACTTTGATGACTTCCACATTTAGAATGAGTCTGGTAGGACTCAATCTAGCTTCATGCTGTAAACTTGAGGAGATACAAACACAATGATGGGAAATGCCACATCCTATATTTCATCAATCATCAAGATTAGATAGATTCCCATAAATTTTAACTTTTGAAAGGGTTGGTAGCGGGAGATTTATGAATCCAAACAGAACTGAATCTATTAAACATTTGTATCACTTTTTTATTTAACTTACTTATATGGTCTATGGAATAATCTTTGGGGATGACTATAAAATACTAGAAAGTTAAATAGGTGGTGTTTAAGTAGTGCTGCTATTTACAGCTGTTGTTCCAGATGTGATACAGTTCCTGGATAATACCAATATTATTTCTGGCACCTTGTATAAGCTATTGATTTGGCAAATGCTTGTCTCTTTATCTATTTCAAGGACTACCAGAAGCAGTTTGTTTTTACCTGACAGGGACAATAGCATACCTTTTGGGGTTTTTTTTAGGGTTATTGCAACTCTTCTGCTTTGTATCCTAATCTAGTCTGCAGAGACTTAATCTTCTTGACATCCGACAGATCATCCCACTGGTACAATATATTGTATAACAACAGTATTATGAAAAGGAAGTTTCTAGTACCATAGATGCTTTAGAAGACACAAGTGTGACAGAAATTAAGAGATGAACCTTATAAAATCCTAGGAGCTTAATATTTCAGTGAAATTTTCACTGTGTCTAAGAGTCTGGGGCATACTGAAATATCCCCTCCAAAGTGAAAAATAAATTTCTGTGCTTTGTGATATTTACTTCTAAGAACTATGCACAATGATAGGAGTGGTCCTCCCTGGATTTTGGAGGCAATATATACCAAATATGACTGTGTAGAACTGATCCATTCCATGAGTAACCTGTAACGCTGCAAGTTTTTAATGGAGCTCAAAGCAAGAGAAGGTTCTGCAGTAGAACCAGCCTGCTATAAAAGGGGCTCTTCATTGGGATCTTTTGACCCAAGAGATCCAAAATGACTGGCAAATGGTGAGCTACAGTAGGACAACCACAGAGTAGTAAGCTAAAGTAAGTAAAGGAATAAAATAAGGACTAAACATTTGACCTTGGCACATCAAGCGGTCATGTGGTCTGGGTTACCCATCAGTAAGTGTGCAATCTGACCCACCAAGCCATAAGTTTGGGCTTACAATCACCAAAAAGTGAAAATGGTATATAAATGGTACAATGGTATCTAAGGCTCCAGTAGGTCCTAAAGGCACAAGTCAACTGTGTGAACGGGTAGCTTGGATTCCCATAGCATCTCTTCCTGTAGCATCACTTCCTTTCCTTCAGCCCAACTATGGCCTCATAGGAAATTCCTTTTAACCAACTCACTATAGAAAAAAAAAACTTGGGTCTGGTTTACAGGTTATTTTGTGTGTCATCCTGGCAACAATCAGAGGTGGACTGCTATAGTTTTATAGTCTCTAATCAGAATGTCCTGGAAGACAATAATAAAGTGAAATCCATCCAGTGGTCAGACCTTCAAGTAGCATATTTGGTTGTTTACTTTGTTTGAACAGAGAGATGGTCTTCACTGATTTGTATGTAGCCTAATGGTTTGGCTAGATAGATGATCAGGGATTTGCAATGAACAGGACTAGAAGACTCTTGTCAAGGGGATTGGAGCAAGAGTTATGAAAGTGGAATTACTGGAATGGAAAGAATGTAAACATTATGTAAATGATGTGAATATTCACCAAAGGATACCCACTGCAGAGGAGGAGATCAATAAGAGGTTAAGTAATATATTTTTTGGATGTCAGTAAATCTCCTTATCCAGAGCCTTGCTCAGTGAGTCATTATAAATAGAGGCCATGACAACAGAGATGTCATGTATCCTGTGCAAGGATTTACAATGTGGACTTTTCCTGAGTATCTAATCTGCTGGTAGTAGAGACCAACACTGACTCCCCAGCCAGTCACTCCCAGCTAGTCACCTGGTGGCAGGTTGATTACAATAGATTCCCTTCCATAATGAAAAGGCAGTGATTTGTTCCCACTGAAATGAACATTTATTATGGATTTGAATTTGCCTTGACTGTACTCAATGTCTCTGCCAGCATCAACAATACATGGATTTACAGAATTCCTTATTCACCTTATGATATCCCACACAGCATTAATTCTGAAAAATGAAGTCATTTTGCTGCAACAATATGTCAGTAATGGGCTCACTCATATAGGACTTATTGGTCCTAACACATACCTCATTTCCCAGAACAGTTGGCCTGATGAATACAAAATGGTCTAACAAAACCTCAGTTTCAGTTTAGAAACTGAAAGTGTGGGATTTTCTCTTATCCAATATATATGCTTTGAATCCATGACCAACATATGGTGTTGTTTGTCATGCAGGCAGAATATATGCATCTGAGAGTCAAGCGGTAGATATGAGACTGGTTTGTCTCATATTACCCCTAATAACCCAGTCACAGAAATTGTATTTGTCACCCCAATAACTTTGGACTCTTCTGGTTAGTAGATCTTAATTCCTAAAGGAACATGATAATGGTTCCAATAAAGTGGAAGCTAAGGTTACCATCTATGGTACTAAACCCAAAGGCAAACAATCCACATTTCTGTATGGGGTTGGGGTGACTAATCTCAATGACTAAGGAGGATTTGGGTTGCTGTAACACAATGGAAACAAGAAGGAATAATTCTGGAACGAAGAGTATTCTTTAGGATGTCTTTTAGTACTTCTGTGTCCAATAACAAATGTTAATGGAAAAGTACCATGCAATAAAGTTTCACTGAGGCTGCATACCTTTTGGAAATAAAGATTTGGATCATCACACCAGGTAAAGAACACCAAAAAGCTGAGAAATTTGCTGAGAGTGAATGGGGAATGGAAAGGGTAATTGAAAAAGGAAGTTATAACAATCATTATACACTTCGATCAGGTGCAAAAATGAGTACTGCAGTAAATACACATCTCTTCTCCCTTGCTTATTAAGGGTGTGTGTGTGTGTGTGTGTGTGTGTGTGTGTGTGTGTGTGTATGTGTATGAATTTCTTTCTTCCTCCCTCTTCCTTTTCCCTTAATATTTTATATAAAGTTCATTGTTGGTAGTTACCTTTAATGTTATCCTTTATACTGCAAAATATTCAAATGGGACTGTGACTGAGAAAGATAACATGATCTCACCTAGAAATGGATACAGGGACCAGTGGAACTCTGTGTCTTCCCCTTTTGAAAAGATTGTGAAAACATCTTTATGTGTATGAAAATTAGCTGCATCTTCCCAGGTGAAAGCACGAAGTGAACGTATTTTGTTATATGGAAGTTCGAATAAGTGTAGAAGGGTATATACAGATGATAAGCAACCAAGGGATAGACAGTGTCAGTTATTTTCCTATCGTCTTGCAGTTCCAAATCCACCCTTCAATACTCTGCTCTATGATAGTGCAAACTACATTTCCCGATTTCTTTCCTGTCTGGCTTCTTGTTAGGTTCTGCCAATAACTAAAGGGAAATTGGAAGACCAGAAGAAGAGGAAAGAAGAGACTTTTGCTTTCTGAGACCTTTTCTTTTTGGTGGTTCTAGCTTCCAGGTTTGGTTTTGTTTTTGGTTTTGTTTTTTTGACACCCTAGAACCAACCTCTTCATGCCTCTCAGAGGTATCAGCCAGAGAGGCTATGTTCTCTCCTCAGAGAAATGAATTCAGTGCCACAGAGTCCCTCTCTAAGCTCCTAGGTTTTGACAATTTCAATTTATCCCTTTCGTTCCCCTAATCCAAGAAGTGATAGCAGTTTCCTGCAACTATAATTTCTGGATTTTCCCGGTGTTCCCTTTTTGCACTTTTAGCCCTCCATACCTGGTAACAATTTTCATACACTAAACCCTTCTGTTGAAATACAGTAGTTTTTATTTCCTAATGAATCTAAGTGACTCAGTCACATAGAGACATGCCCTTGTATGCAGCAGAGTTAAAGAAGACCCCAAAGGTCACTAGACAAAGCAATGGCTAACTTGCCTTAATTAATAGTTGCAATGTTTTCAATTGGTTTGTTTTTGTTTTGAGGGTAAAGAGTAAAAGAACCAAAGATACTTGCGTACTCAAAGGTAAATAATTAAACACCTAGCTGTAAAAGAGTTGACAACAAATTTGTGCCCTTTACAAATGGAGATCTTGGTGTAAAGTCTATTTAATAACCATCAGAATAATTTAATCTCACTTGGCAAAAGCTAGAAAACATCAATGACTCCTCCTTTCCCCCATTATGTCTTGATTCTTTCCAAACTCAAACCCTACATTCAAATTGTACCCATAATGCATGCTATGCGTGTGTGTGTAAATGTTTAAGTGTGTATACACTGATCTATAAATTAGTATCTCTGCTTTCCTCAAATCACTGACCTTCACCCTAAAACTGTGATTTTCAAATCTTGTGGCACAGAATATTTTAAAGTGTAATTCATTAATTCATTTTATTCATCCTTCCAACAAATCTGTATTGCATGTCTAGTAGTATGTTTTAGGGGACTGTGCTAAGGAATGGACATAAAGAAGGAGCAAAACCAGACCTGTTCTTTGTGCTCAGAAGTTTATAGTCTATTGAGGAGACAGATATCAACTAAACAATCACATATATAATTTGAAAATCCAACAGTGATTAAGTGTGAAGGTATATAGTCTATAAGAACCTATAACAAAGACCTGGAAAGGGTGGGGGGAGGAGAAACAGAAAAACAAACCAGTATTTTTATCCTAAGAAGAATGGAAACCCATTAAAGTGTTTTGATTTGGGAGGTTCTTTTTTTTTTTTTTCATAGTTTATTGTAAAGTTGGTTTCCATATAACACCCAGTGCTCATCCCCACTCCTCCATGCCCATCACCCCCCTTCCCCTCTCTCTCACCCCCATCAGCCCTCAGTGTGTTCTCAGTATTCAAAAGTCTCTCATGATTTGCCTCCCTCCCTCTTCCCAACTAGTTTTTCCCCTTCTCCTCCCCCATGGTCCTCTGTTAAGTTTCTCCTGATCCACTTATAAGTGAAAACATATGGTGTCTGTCTTTCTCTGCCTGACTTATCTCGCTCAGCATAACACCCTCCAGTTCCATCCATGTTGCTACACATGGCCCGATTTCATTCTTTCTCATTGCCATGTAGTATTCCATGGTATAGATAAACCACATCTTCTCGATCCATTAATCAGCTGATGGGACACTTAGGCTCTTTCCATGTTTTGGCTATTGTTGAGAGTGCTGCTATGAACATTGGGGTCCATGTGCCCCTATGCATCAGCACTCCTGTATCCCTTGGGTAAATTCCTAGTAGTGATATTGCTGGGTCATAAGGGATTACTATTGGTAATTTTTTGAGGAACCTCCACACTGTTTTCCAGAGGGGCTGCACCAGTTTCCATTCCTACCAACAGTGTAGGAGGGTAACCGTTTCTCCACATCCCGATTTGTTAATTTTAGCCACTCTGACCAGCATGAGGTGGTACCTCAGTGTGGTTTTGATTTGTATTTCCCTGATGAGGAGGGATGCTGAGCATCATTTCATGTGTCTGTTGGCCATCTGGATGTCCTCTTTGGAGAAGTGTCTGTTCATATCTTCTGCCCATTTCTTCACTGGGTTGTTTGTTTTTCGGGTGTGAAGTTTGGTGAGTTCCTTATAGATTTTGGATACTAGCCGTTTATCTGATATGTCATTTGCAACTATCTTTTTGTTTTGGGAGGATCTTAAGTGATCAAATGTGCATTTGACTTGCCAAAGAGGATAAATTCTACAAAATACATACAGGTAGGAATGCAAAAAGGTAAGGAAGATCACTTAATGAGAAGGCAACCTGGATTCAAGGATTATTATTATTATTATTTAATTGGTTATAAACATTTGAATGGCAATTTTAAAGGCTATTTATGGTACTTCCCAATTTTTTATAAAATAAATTAAAAAAATAAATTTTGTATACAATAGAGTTCTCTCTGAAATATAAATACATACATCATAACTGTAGTATTACAGATTATTAGTCACAAAGGTGATAAAAATATATTACCAGTTATTTTTTCACTTCCTTCAACTAGACTGAACTCAGCTCTGTCAAAGCTGTCCCCAGGTAGATTCTAAATTTAAGAGCAGCAGTGGGCAGCTGTTTCTCTCCAGCCACATCCATTCCTTGCAAAATGCTGAGATGGTGCTTTTTTGCTTTAGCTATTGTTTTCCTCTAATTATGCTTAACTTAAATGGCTATAGAAGCTAAAAATATAGCCATGGAGAGGAGCTGTGTATGAGAGAATTTAGTAAAGTTCCTGAAGGGATACCTCCCCCTGAAATCACTTTTTAAAGCACCTTCAAGTTCCATATGGAAAAATTTCCAGTAAGTTCTAAAGATATTGTTATAAAGAGGATAGCCAGATGCTGCCAAACATCATCTATGGGACCGACAGTTAACCCCATGGAATCATAGAATCATAGACTCATACATTTAAGGAAACACAGAACTTTATACCTTAAGAATGATAAAATAAGACACACTTAAAAAACATTAAATCAGTGAAAAGTGGTCTTAAAATTCATCTGCTTCGGTGCGTCTGGATGGCTCTGTCAATTAAGTGGCTCACTCCTGGTTTTGGCTCAGGTTATGATCTCAGGATCTGTGAGTTCGAGGCCTGTGTCAGGCTCTGCAGTGACACAGGTCTGCTTGGGATTCTCCCTCTCTCTCTGCCCCTCCCCTACTAGTATGCTTCCTCTCTCTCTCTTTCTTCCTCTCCAAATAATAAACATTTAGGGGCACCTGGGTGGCTCAGTTGGTTGAGTATCTGACTTCGGCTTAGGTCATGATCTCACACAGTTCATGGGTTCGAGCCCTGTGTCGGGCTCTGTGCTGACAGCTCTGAGCCTGAAGCCTGCTTCAAATTCTGTGTCTTCATCTCTCCCATCCCCTCCCCAGTGCATGCTCTTTCTCTGTCTCTCTCTCAAAATAAACAAACAAACAAACAAACATTAAAATAAATAAATAAACATTAAAAAATCCATCTGCTTCAGCTACCTACTCTGTTTGAACCTGGTATATCTGAGCACTCAAATGGCTGTTAACACTCTGTTTGAATGCATAGAGTGGTGAAGGCTTGCTACCTTCCTAAATAGCATGCTTTATATTTACACAGCTCTGAATGCTATAAACATTATGTAAAGACAGAGATGAAATCTGACCTCTGGTTTGGCCCACACATTGGTGCTACTTCTACTAACAGTGGTATAAATGTTCAAGGAAAAAAAATACAACTGACATGAGATCCTTTGGATTCATTTTATTTCATTCACCACTGGACATAGCAACATTGGGATCAAATCAAGAACATCTGCAGTGTTATGTGACCAGGATCCTAGTTTCCTTTTGCTGTTTCCCATTTTTCTGTATTAGAAATCTGAGTTAACCCTATTTCCTTCTTCTCCCTACTTCTATGAATAAGAAAAATTTATTGAGTATACTCTATGTTCTATTCTCTGTTTAAGGACTTTATGGGTATAACTCTTTTATTCCTCACAATAACACGATGAGATAAATTGTGCCATTATCCTCATTGTCTAGAGGAGAAAAGTGAGGAAGAGAAAAAGTATGTACCATACCATGTTGGTTTCTCAATAATGAGTAGTATAGCTGGAATTCAAACTTAGAACAGCTGGCTCCAGAGTTTATGCACCCAACCTCTGTGTTGGACTAGACTATGGGAAAAAAAAAAAAAAAAAAAAGAACACAAAAAACTCTTGTAAAAAAGAATGTTGAATTCCTCAGTTCAGCAAAGATAAAGATTTACCCAACAATGGACAAATCCTGTCAAATGTACAATGTGATTTTGGGCAAATTACTGCCTTTTCTGGGTCTTAGTTTCCTCAGAAATAAGTGGAAACAAGCCTTTAAAGGCTCCTTCTAGTCTGAAATGCAAGGAGCTCTGCCAATACTCCTTGAGGTCAGAGTTTAGCTACAAAGATTTCCTGAACTCCAAACCTGTGAAGCACTGAACTTAGTAACTTCCTAAGAACACATGAGGAGACACAACTGAAGTCAGACAAATAGGAAACAAAGTGATAGAGGCAATAATAAAAGTGTTTGTACACAGAAAAGTGGTCAACTCTATCTTGGGGTGAGGTGGGAGCCAAGGAAGTCTCTAGAGAAGAGTGGACACCTAATCAAGGTTTTGAAAGATAGTGAAGAGTTTACTAGGTAAGATAAGTGGTAAAGCACCCTCCAGAGACATACTAATGACATATTAAGAAGGTAGAAAGGTAGGTTCAGGACCTGGCAAGCAGTTCACTATGACTGAAGAATAAAGAATAAGGAGAGAAGCAGCAAGGAGTAAGACTGGAGTGATGGGGAGGCACCAGAAGGCAAGGCTGTGGTGTCTGGGTAAAGAATTAGAACTGGGCTTTGCAGAAGAATTACAGGTTAAAAACCATGAATTTCCTTTTCTAAAATTTTTAAAAATTTATTTATTTATTCTGAGAGAGAGAGTGAGTGAGCAAGTGAGCATGGGTGAGGGAGGGGTAGAGAGAGAGAGAGTTAGAATCCCAAGCAGGCTCCAAGCTATCAGGGCAGAGGCTGATGTGGGGTTTGATGTCACAAAAGTGAGATCATGACCTGAGCTGAAATCAAGAGTCAGAGTCCTGACTGACCCACTCAGGCATCCCTATATTTTTGTTTTTTTTTTTTTAAATATAAGCATGATCAGTTGTGGAGACATTATTTTAGAATCAAATTACTCATCAAAAATTACATTCTTGAGAGAGAAACTGCTTTCAGGGCAATAACAAATTCTAACTTTTTCCCCTTCATACTCACATGGAAGCCCAGTACATTCTAATTACAAAAAAACAAAAAACAAAAAACCCCAAACACTATGGTTCCACTTATGCTGTCATCTAGATAAAATTGTCCCAATTATGGGTAAAAAATGATGCAAACAGCCACCTTCTAGAGGGCTGAGGAGAAGAGGTTGACAACGGACTGTTCTGTTAGGCTCTAACTTGGCGGCCGCTTCCAGGTTTATAGATATTCAAAGGGAAACAAGGACAAGGAGATTCTAGGGGAGCTACTCAGCATGTCCAGAGATATTGGTAAGAGCTCACTGACAGCTCAGGTATCCCACAGGGGACATCTGGACCTTGCTCACATTTCAGAGTTAAACAAGATTATTATTGTGCAACTCAACAAAGGAAAATTATGGTGAAAAGTTATCCAAAGTTCCTGTCAGGTAAAGAAACAGTGGAAAGTAGGAAATTCAAGTTAATTTCATAAATTCATTAATTTATTCAATCAACAAGCAAATATTAATTGAGAAAACAAGCATATTAAAACTTAGGTACTGGTCATTGTCCAGGCATTTACTAGCTGTTAGTTCCTGGGCAAATTAATGTATTGTGCTCCAGCTTCCTTTTATTATTTCAACTATACTAAGAGGAATAATAATAATAATAATAATAATCATATCTATATGTGTAGGGATAGAAAATATATACATTGATTGAAGAAACATCTAGGGGGTAGAAGCAACCAGAATCAAACTTCATAACAATATAAATGAGGAATGAGAGAGAGGATGAGCCTAGAAATGTCCCCCAGGGTTCTGATTTAAGAGTAGTTATAGAACCAGAGAACACGGTAAGGAGAAACTAAAGAAATATTTATTAGGACTCTTATGTGCGGAATGTGTCAAAAGAGAAACTGATACTCTCAGAGCTGAGGCAAGAATCTTCTACTTGGGACATTTAGGAGAGACATACAATAACATGATCATTGGAAAATGAATTTTGGGAGGCTATAGGAATTCACTAAGAAAGAACTCAGGGAAGGTTGGTGCAACCATAGTAGGTAGTAGAGAATTAAGATGCTGAAGATCAAATCTAACCTCATCAAATCTAGCTCTACCCACCATTTCTAATATGTGGTAACTAAGGTCTAGAATGGGAAAATAACTTGTCTGAGGTCACACAATAAATTACAGACAGGGCAAGGACTAGGGCTATAGCTTTTTTGCTACTACACTGGGCTCTGTGCTCCCACAGAGACCTGAATAGGGAAGTTCTCTGGCACGTTCCAGCCTAACCACTATACAACAGGGCTAGTATGTTTTTTTTTCCTTCCACTTAAAATATAAAATCTCTTGCAGGCTCAGTTTCCTTCTTGGAGACACATAATGAACATTAAGTTCTGAAAAGACCTGAGGTGAAACAAAACAAAACAAAACAAAGCAACAAAACAAAACTGAAGGGGCACCCGGCTGGCTCAGTCAGTAGAGCATGTGACTCTTGATCTCAGGGTTGTAAGTTTGAGCCCCAAATTGACTGTAGAAATTACTTTAAATAATAAATTTAAATAAAACTATTTAATACTGCTTAACAAAACATTTTCCAATTAAATCTCTACTGCCTTATAACATCTATCTACACTTCCATGAAACACTATTTGAGATATGCAGAAACAATTCTGATATAGAGATGCAAAGCTCATAACCTGATTTAGAGGTAGAAGGTAAAATGAGTAGGAGTATCTAATGCTTAAACTGTGTCTGAACCAGTGCATAGGAGTTACTCAGAAGGAAGAGATAGGAAATGGGGAGGGCCTTGTGGGCAGAGGGAACATAGAAAAGTGCTACAACATGGTATCTATTGTATTTTACAGTGGACAGTGAACACAAGGGAGTAGAGGAAGATAAAAAGAAAGAGGTAACTAGAATCTATATCTGGAGAGACTTATACTGCCATAATAAAGAATTTGTGAGGACTTACAATTCTGATGAGATAGAGTAATAGGGACTGAATTACCCTACCACTTGCAACAACCAAAAACCAGATAAAAAATATATTTTATAAATTATATACATATAGGCATATATATATATACATGGTTAAATATACATATTTATATAGAAATATACATTTATAGAAATTTATAGAAACTTTATAGAAAAATGTATAAAGAAAGACAGATTTTTGAAACATTGGACATCAAACAATCAAGGACAATGATGGCTTTGAGATGGAAAACCAATGTGGTAGGCCATAGCATTGCTCAAACTTATGCCTTGAGAGTTTTCAGGACCTGGCACAAGGAAAGAAACCCAAGCAGAGCCTGGCAAACAACCTGGGTTAAGGAGATGAAGTTGAGAGTCTGGAAACACTAAGATGGCTAGAGTTTGTAGGTAAGGGAACTGGAGAGGGAGGACACAGCAGAAGAGAGAAAACACTCTGGAGATGTGTCAAGGGTTCCAGACACATTATTCTGCGATCAATAGAATAATGACCTGTACATGTATGTGAGAAAGTAAAGGCTGGGGAAAGAAGCATCGGAGAGGATTAGAGGAATCAGTGCCTGATACTCACAAGGGGTAGGAGCAGAGACTATCCTACCAGATAAACTGGAAAAACCTCCTAATTCACAGTAGATTTGAATAAAATACTCCCATGGGATTTGCCTTAGTAGTGGGGAATAATTAACCCTAGAACAAACACTACTATGAAACCACCTAATGAATTTAAAATCAAGGCTTGAAAGGACAAAACTATTTCTAAAGTAACTTAACACATCCCAGAAGAAACTTAAAGAATATTTTGAGAATATGAAATGTCTATAACCCAAGAGCTTAAAATTATGCCATCTAATAAATCTTTTACAGTCAATAAAAAAAATCAGGACTGCTAAGAATTAGGAAGTTCTTACTGAAGGAAAAAGCCATATCAAAATGGACACAGAACTGATATAGATGTTAACATTTTAGCAGAAAAAGACATTAAAATAGTTATTATATCTGTATTCTATGTGTTGTAAAAGAAGGGACATCAAAAATCCAAAAAAAAAAAAAAAAGACTGAAACTGAACTTCTATTGATAAAACTATAGTATCTGAGATTAAAATACATTAGGTGGAAATAATGTCAAATTAGACACAGGAGATAAAAAATTAGTGAATTTGAAAATATAGCAATAACAAATACCCAAAAAGAAACAGATTCCCTTCTGCCCCAATCCCTAATTAAGAAAGGGTCAGTGAGCAGTGGGACAACATCAATAATCCTAATATACAGAAACTGGAACTCCTAAAAGGAGGGATGAACATAAAAAATATCTAAAGTAATAATGAGTTAAAATTTTCCAAATTTTGTGAAAACTATAAACCTGCTAATATAAGAAAGTCAACAAGCCCTCAAGTAAAAGAAACATAAAGAAAACTATACTACATCATAATAAAATTTTTCAAAGCAAAAACGTCTTGAAATCGGCCAGAGGAAGAAACCTTATGTGCAGAGAAACAAAAGGAAGGATGAAAATAGTTTTCTTTTGGAAATTATGTAAGTGAGAAGATGACAGATCAACATCTTTGAAATACTGGGAAAAAACTTTCAAGCCAGAATTCTTTTCTACCAAAAATATCTTTCAAGACTATGGGAAATTCAGGTTTTTCAGGAAAAAGGCTAAAAGAATCCATTAATAGCAGACCCATACTCTAAGAAATGCTGAAGGAAGTCTTACAGGTAGCAGGAAAATGATACCAGATACAAATCTATCTACCAAAAAAAAAAAAAAAAAAAAAAAAAAAAAAAAAAAAAAAAAAAAAAAAAAAAAAAAGGGAGAGAGATAGAATCAAAATGGTACTTACATGGATAAATAAAGGATGTTTCTTATTACTTAAATAACTTTACAAGATAATTCAATGTTTACACAAAATAATTATGTAATATGGGGTTTATAAGACACGTGAAAGTAAAAGATACTGTCCACAATAGCACAAAGAATGGAAGGGAAGAAACAGAAATATACTATCGTAAAGTTGTTATACTATATGTGAAGTAAAGTTATACTCTATATGAAGTAGTGTTGCTTGAAGGTAGTCCATGATAGTTAAAGATGTATACTACAAGACCTAAATGAACCACAAAAATAACACGACTGAGTTACAGTTAGTAAATCAACAAAGGAGATAAAAAGGAAGCCAAAAGAAAAAAAAAAAAGCTTAAAAAATACTCTAAAATACCACAAAGAAAGTAGTAAAAGAGAGAAAAAAAAAAAAGAACAGATGGGACAAATGGAAAACAAAGAACAATTATAGATTTAAATCTAACTCTATCAATAATCATGTTAAATTCCACTTAAATAAGTGAAATCATATGGTATTTGTCTTTCTTTGACCTATTTCACTTAGCATAATACTCTCTAGCTCCATCCATGTCATTTCAAACGGTAAGATTTTATTTTTTTATGGCTGTGTAATAATCACTCATATGTGGAATTTAAGGAACAAAACAAACAACCATAAGGGAAAAAAGACAGAGGCAAACCAAGAAATAGGCTCTTAATTATAGAGAACAAACTGATGGTTACCAGAGGGGAGGTAAGTTGGGTTAAATAGGTGATGGGGATTAAGGAGGGTACTGGTTATGATGAGCACCAGTTGTATGTACGTGTTGAATCACTTAACTGTACACCTGAAACTAATATTACACTGTATGTTACCTAAGTAGAATTAAAATAAAAACTTTAAAAAATGTAAAATGTAAAAGAGAGGTTAAGTATAAGCAGTCCAAACAGTGTAATTAAAAAAGCAGAGATTGCCAAATTGACTAAGAAAGCAAGATCCAATTATATGCTACCTGTAAGAAATGTAGTTCAAACATAAAGACACAAACAGATTAAAAGTTTGGAAAAAGGATATACCATTTTAACACTAATAAAGAAATAAAAGCTGAAGTAGCTATATTAACATCAGACACAACAGACTTCAGAGCAAAGACTATCAGGAATAAAGAGGGTAACTTCATAATAATAAAGGTTCATTAAGGGGGCATAACAATGTTAACCATTTATGCATCTAACACCAGAGCATCAAAATGCAGGGAGCAAAAGCTGATACAATTGAATAAACCCACAATTACAGCCGTCGATTTCAATACTCTTCTCCCAGTAATTGATATACTAGATACATCAAAAATCAGGAAGGATATAGAAGACTAAACAGTACTGTCAACCAACTTGACCTAATTGATTTATTAAATACTCCACTCATATGTAACAGCAGAATGCATATTTTTCTGAAGTGCATGTAGACATTACCATGTTCGATCACATTCTGGGTCATGAAACAACTGTCATATATATATGAATAACCTGACAGAAGATAGAGAAAAGCTATGAGAACTACTGAGTTCAACAAGTTTTCAGGATAAAATACAACCATATTCAAAGATAAAAATGCAGGCATACTCAGGGGTCTTAGTGTGGTTCCATGAACACAGCAGACTTTTTCATATGCTTAGGTTTTCTTATGCTGACACTCTACCTAGAATATTCTTACTTTCTCTGCCCTCATGCTGTTCCCTTCCCACAACACCCTAATGACAGCCTCTAAAAATCCTGTTTATTATTCAAGATTTAACACAAACACCACTTTCTCCATAAAACCTTCTCTGACCCATCCTCTCACTCCTCTGTCCCAGGAGATAAAATTTCTACATGTTCTGAACACTGTATACATATACCGAAAATAGAATGCATCTCCATCATTGTGAAAGACTAGTCTATGAGCGACTTGAGGTCAGAGATTTTTCTTATTCATTCCATAAATTTAGATTGGATAAATGAATATCTTCTCTACTGTGGTAACTAACAACTGATGCCTAACTATCTGTGTGTGTTTCTGCCTCCTTCACCAAATTAGGGGCCCCTTGCAGGTAGGGGTTGTGTCTGACTTCTTATCTTCATTATCTGACACAATGCCTGGTACATGGAAGATCCTTTATGCATATGTGCTGATAATGCCTACATGAACAGCGGAGAAAGGGTCTAAGGTTCTACACTTCTGGAAGAGAATACTTCAAAGACCACAGGATAAGGCTGATAACAAATAAAAGTGTGAAAGACAAAATAAGTCTCTCCTAAGACAGCAGGAAGATTGTCTTGAGCAGTCTTTCTTTAGAGGCAAATGTTCCACCTTTGCTACCAACCTGTTGGTCAATACTGAGAGCCTGTGGCTGGGACAAATGATGCTGCGTTATCTTTTTCTAGCCAAGTTAAGAAATCTCTAGGGTCTCCATAAGTGTAAGATAAGATAGAGGGGAATTCAATTTATAAGACCTCCATAACTCTTCACTGAGGTACTCCCAGGCATAGGAATGGGCAGGTGGAGGGAGGAGGCATGCCAGCATCAATATATTATTACTGCTGGCTTCACCAGCCTGAGAGGTCAGCACAGAAATGAGTGTCCCAGGGGAAATTTCACTTGAGAGCAGTGATTCTGCCTTTCAGCGTGTTGATAGACTAACTCTGTTTACCCCCTTAACAAAACAGATGGGCCCACTTACTTAGCCTAAGAAATTTCACAGCTGTGGAAGGGACCGTTTTGAGATCATCTGGTCCAACCCTCTCTTTGGCTGATAAGAGGGCAGAGGCCAGAGAGCAGAGATGCAGAGGCAGAGGCAGAGGCAGGGTTCTGGTATCCTCTGTCTCTTGGCACAGATATTTCAAATTCTTTGGATTTCAACAGTGCCTACAGGGTAAAGTGTAAATGTATGGGTGGGCATCTTCTTCAAGGTCTTTTTGTCCTGAGCCTAACAAAACTTTCCACTCTCACGTTTGCCTATTCCCCACCTGTCTTCTAGCCACAGTGTACATTTATTCATAGTTCCTGGAACATCTCATGTACTTACACACACACACACACACACACACACACACACACACACACACACACACAAACACACACACCTCTATGCCTTTGCTTCTGTCATTTCCACAGCCTACAATGACATTTCCTTCTTCTGCTATCTGGGAAATTCCTACTCATCCTTCAAAAGCTATTTCAAGTGTTGTTTATTCTACAAAAACTTCCTGGATATCCCAAGGCAGAACTCTTCCCTGAGGTTCATTAGCTTGGCTGCTTCCTTGACTCTCCATTTAAACCTAAATATCAAAATCCTAATCTTGCCACATTAGGCCTCTCCTATTCTGGCTACTCTGCATTCTCTCCCTCTCCATTACTCCTACTCTGATGAGCCATGCACCACATAGGTTTACAATGCTTCTATACAGTGTTCTTCTTTCTCCATTCTTCACCTGGCTAAAATCAACGAATCCTTCAAACTTTAGTTCTAGATTCAGCTCATATGATGCCATTCGCTTGTCTTGGTGATACTTTTGGCCTCTTGTAAGTCCTGGGCTTCTCTCTGCTACAGCACGGATCATACTAGGTGGCCATTGTTCACATTTCTGTCACTCTCATTACACTAAAGAACTTGAGAAGCAGAGATCCATTTGGTTAATCCACAGATATTTGTTAAATATTTACTAAAGAAGCTGGGCATTGTTCTAAGTGCTGGGGATATAACAATGAATAAAACAAAGGCCCTGCTTTCAAGGAGTTTACATTGTAGCAGGAGAAAACAGTGTTAAATGGTAAACAAAAATTAAATAAGATAATTTCAGCTACTGATATAGGCCATGAAGAAAATCAAATAACAACATGTGATAGTGACTCAGCTAAAAGATGGTGCATTTTATTTAACTAGAATGATCAGGAAAATTCTCCCTGCAGAGATGACCTTGGCTGAATGATGAAAATTCCCCTATGGAAAGAGTTGCAAGTCCTGGAGAAAGGAATGAACTTGCTGTGCTTGTGTAAGAAGGTCACAGTAGCTACATTTTAGTGACTGAGTGAAGAGAAAGAGGTAGGAGAAATAGGCAGAGGCCAGGTCCTGTAGGGCCTTACTGATCACAATAAAACCTTAGATATTATTTTAGTTAGAATGAAAGGAATTGAAAGGTATTAAGCAGGGAATGAAAGGATCTGGCTGCGGGGTTGAGAGTTGACTCTACAGGTCAAGAAGGAAGAGAATCAGTCAGGGGCTGTTTTAGTACTCCAAGCAAGATGTGACAGTGACTTGGACTAGGATTATGGCAGAGGAATTGGAAGAAAGTGATTGGATTAGGATATATATAGTAGAGACAGAGGTAGCAAGACTCACTAATATACTGGACTGGAGGTGTGAGAGGAAGGCAGAAATTAATGATGGCCCCTAGGTTTTTACCTGGGACCATGTACTATGATGGAAAAGACTTGAGTCAAAGACTTGAATGTATTCATTTTGACATATCTATTAGACATCTGGATAGAGATGTGGCATAGGCAGTTTGATCATACTAGTCTAGAGTTTAGAAGAAGTTAAAGCTGACAATATAGATATGGAATCCATTAGTGTACAACTGACATATAAAGCTATAGGAACAGACTGGATTACCCAGAGAATCAGCATAGCTGGAGAAAAGTAAAGAGAAGAAGGAAGAATGGCCATGGTACTTCAACATTCAAACTATAGTCAAGAAGGAGCCATCAAAGGATTCTGAGAAATTACTGAAGATGATAATTAATAAGAGAAGGAAGAGGAGGACCAAGGAAGTGTGATGTCTTAAAATCCTAGACAAGAAAATATTTTAAGAAGGAAGATATGAGTTAATGGTATGAAATGTTGCTGGGAAGTCTAGGACCATGAAGGCAGAGAAATAACCATTGGAATTGGCAGGATGCTGGTCTAGGATGATCTTACTAAGGGCTATTTCAGAGGACCATTGGGAATAGAAGCTCAACCTGAAGAGTTGACTAAGAAGATTGATGCACAGTGAGGGAGTAGAAGAATGAGTATAGATAATTCATTGGAGAAGATTTACTATACAGTGGGGCAGAGAAATGGGATGTAGCCAGAGGGAAATGTGAGGTCACACTCTTTCTCTCTCCTTCTCTCTCTCCCTATCTAAAATAGAAAATATTATTGTGCTTACTTTTTTGAATATAGGAAAGTCTAGAAAGTGATAAATTTAAGATATAGATAAGAAAGGAATAATTATAGCAATCAGATAGGGTCTAGAATATAGGAAGTTAACTTTAGATAGGAGCAATGGTATGTTTCCATTCTGACAGAAGTAAAGTCAATGTATGGATGCACATACAAGTAGGCTGGTGAATTTTGATATCTCCTCATATGGCTACTGTGTTCTCTATTAAGAATGAGATGACATCATAAGCTAAGATGACCTACTTGACTCCATTACCCAGTATTTAGAACAGTGCCTCACATATAAAAAGAGCTATATTTGTTGAGTAAGCCAATGACCAAAAAGAACTGTAAATGATTTGGCCCCATGAACTGATAAATCTTCTTAACTCAAGGGAAGAGTTCTTATTCTTAAACAGGTTCCAGATCTGCCACTTGCCAGCTATAAGACCCTGACCAAGACACTTAAGCTCTCTGAGCTATGGTCTCTCATCCATAAATTGGAGATTAAATGCCTATTTCACAGGCATTTTATAAAAATCAATCAGACATTATATATAAAGCACTTGGCACAAAGCCTGGCACATAGCAACTGCATGACAAATAGATACTGTGACCAATGATGGATATTGCCATAATTGATGCTACTTCAACTAATACTGGTCACTGTCACACTCTTCTATTTGTTACTCAGATTACAAATGAATGTAAAGTAAAAAACAGTCTTAAGAGCCCTTCACAGTAGGTTTCTGTTTTAAATGGTAGTAGATAATCGACTGCTTTGGGTGATCCGAAGAGAGAAAGAAACCTTTAGGTTGGGTAGTAAGAGAACACTTAAAGCCAACAGTTGGAAGGTTGAAGCTAAACTATTTCATGTTTATCTGCATTTTAAAAAGTGTAATTGCATCAGTTATTCCTTCCACCTTTCACACGAGTTCATGGGATAGATGTTTTTCTCCCAATTTCATAAATGAAGAACTAGGTATTTTAGAGAAGTTCAAAACAAGCTCCAGAGCTCAGTTAATAATAATGGGGCTTGGATGTCTGCATCCAAATGCTCTCTGCTTGCTACTACATTCATTTTCTGAAACATGCCTTAGGAAGAGCCAAAGAAAATGAAAATGGCAATCGAAATAAGGAGTTCATCCAAGCTACAACCTACTCACCTGGCCTCACAGGGTGTAGGAGGAGCTGGTGGATGGCTCCCTAAATCTCTTCTCTGCCTCTTCTTGGGCTTATGGTTAGACCACATTTCCTAGGAGCATTCTCACTACAGTGAAGTCTAGTCATGTAATAACTTTCCAATCAGTGGAATACAAATGGAAGTGGTGTCACATTGGGCTTAAGTCCTAAGACAGTGGGCTTTATTTCTCCATCCTTTTTTTACTTTTTCCACTAGCTGGAACCTGAGGAGCCCTGAATTTGACTCTGCAGATGATAGCAATGCCCTAGATGAAGGTGGATTATCGCATTGGAAGGAACATCAGTTCCTAAATAACTGTGGAAAGTAGAGCTGGCTGCCAACCTAGACTGTTCACTTCAGAACCAATTTGTGAAAGATGAATAAACATCCATTCCTTAAGTCACTGCACTACTGTTAGGTTTCTTTGTTACAACAGCCTGTGTTTCCCGTTACTAAGATAAAGAGACACACACTTGAAAAGACAGTTGCAGAAGAGAAGACTGAGGGGAACACACAGCTGCCTAAAGATCTTTCCGTGACCCTTCTGAAGCAAAGAAGGGCAAATAATCCCCACAAAGCTCCAGAGGCAGAACCAAGACTGACACATGACTGGGATACTGGGTTCACTTCCATAGAAAGAGGAGTTTCCTTTCAGGGTTGTTCTATAAAGAGAGGGCTGTCTTTAAAGGCAATGAGTTCCCCATCAGTTTGGGTATGTGAGCAAGGACTGGATGAATTACTGATGAAAATGCTATAGCCAGACATCAAGCTTTGCTGTGAGGTTGAACCAGATGACCTTTAAGGTCCCTTCCATCCCTGACGGTCTAGACTACATAGGAAAACAAATCTCATCCAATTAAGGGCCTCAGAAAAGCAAGCAATGACTCACTGATATAGAAGCTGGCTGTGCCTGGAGTTCAATTGCCCTAATGATCATCATCATCACAGAAGTTCTATTGGCTTTTTCCCCCTTTGATTAAAGTCCTCAGAAATACCTTCAGGCTCCCTTCCAAACAAATGGCCCATTACAGAAACTCAATTTTAATCTGATCTCTCCTTCGGTAATTACATTCTTGGTCAGGGGAACAGGACATTCACTTAATGAAGGGGACGCAGCTCAAAGGGTAAGCACTGCAAATGTCCAGAAGTGAAAAGAATGCACTTGGCGTGACGTGCCTCCATCAAATCACATTAGAAAAATGCTGCGCAGTGTGGAAAAAGCTCTGGCTTGAAAGGCAGGAAGCCTGAGTCCTTTCTTGCCCTTGACCCTAACTTACTTTCTCTCTCTCACTAGGTCTCTGCACCCCGTCCTACCCCCACTGAATCTATATCCCACAAAACAGCCTGAATGACTATAAAAAACCTAACCATGATCAAGATTCTGTGCTTTAAATCTTTCCTGGAACCCCCACTGTTTTGGGATAAGCTCTAACATGATCTAGAAGACCCTCAAACCCCCTTGATCTGGACCCTGCATGTCTCTTTTCAGCATCAGCAAGGCCCATTCTTTTTGAGCCATGCTTGGCTTCTTTCATTTCCCAGACTATCTCTTTCCTTGGTTTGTACACAGTATTATTCTCTGTCAGGAACACTTCTCTGCCTTCCTGTTTCTTTAGTTAACTTCTCATCCTTTGGATCTCAGCTTCTTTTCTATTTGATTTAAAAATCCCTTATACAGCACTTACTATTTGCCAGATACTAAGTGCCTTATAAATACTAATTTCATCCTCTTCAGAGCTCTAGAAGGTAGGTACTATTATTATTCCTATTTTACAGAAGAGGACATTAAGACTGAGGAAAGTTACATAATTCGCCCAAGGTCACGTAGCTAGTGTCAGGATTCCAACTCACGGAGTCTGGCTAGAGTCCAGGTTATTAAACCAGTATACAATGTTGAAGTATCACTTTCTCAAAGTGATTTCCTTGACCAGATGATCTCCTCTCTATATATAATCTGTTGGCACACATGTCACTGCATTGTGATTAAGTATGTTATGCCATTTTCCCTGCTAGACTGAGATTCCTAGGAAGACAGTGTTCTAGTCTTTCCTATCCATTATTGTACCTCCAGTCCCCAGCATACAGTAGAAACTGAGTAAATGGCTTTTTATTAAATTAATAAATATGTGAATAAGACAGTTTTCAAATATGCAAAATAGGAAGTTGATCTTGGTCTACATTTTTTTCTTTTATTGCTTTAAGTAAGAAAAAGTCCTAAATTCAGATGATGGCCTTGTGCATGCATACTGTCAGATTATAAGTAATTTGAACTATTTGAAACTTTAGCTCTCCCCTTTGCAAAAGAATTGGATTGGATTAGATGAATTTAAAGACTCTTTTAGCCCTAAAATATTTCAGCTGTTTCTAACCAATGCATATTTGGGGGAGATTATGGAAAATTTTGGTTATATGTACCTAGTATAATGTTGCCTATTTCTGGCTTGGCATAAAATACTTACTGTATATACCGCTAAGAACAAAAAACAATTTCAAAGCTTGGAAGCACAATTAGTTTTTCAGCTGGTGTGAAATGCAGGAAATTTAGGAGTAACAGAAGGCAGGCATAGTGAAGTGAAAAGAACACAAGCCTGAGAGGCAAAAGCTCAGAGTTGAGTGCTCTGTTGGGTGCTCTGTCCCATATATCAACTCTATCATCTAGAACAAGTCGGTTGATTGATAAGTTCAGATTCTAAATTGGACTAAGTGTATTCTTTATGGATTTTGCTTTCTCTTTCAAGTATTATGCTTCACTTTCAGGAGCCAGCAAATCTGCTTTCTTTAAGGAAGCTTCAGTGGCCTTCAGTTCTTAGTCTTTTGTATTCTCCTCCCTTTTCCCATCCACACTTGCAGAGTCCAAAGAGGAGCCAAAGTGTTAGAAGTTACAATGTGAACAATCAAACATAGCATCTCAAAGTGGCTAATACAAACTTGAAACTCTCACTTGATGAGTAGTTATTTAGTACTCATTATAAATCAGATTCCATGGAAGAACTCAGGCAAGCTCCTTAATTTTGTTTTGTGTGTGCGTGTCTGTGTGTGTGTGTGTGTGTGTGTGTGTCTGTGTTCTCACCTATAGAATTGGAGCATTTGAATATAACCACAGGAAGTTATGAATATGCAGGGATTGGGTAGGATGATTATAACCTTCTATTTAATCTGGTTCTTTGGTAGAAAGGTCTTCTCAGCATCCATCCTTGTAGTAAGCTATGCTTCCCATCATGGTAGATGGCAGCACAATCTATCCAGGCTCTCAACCCAGAGACCAGTTCCCTTGATCCCAAACCTAATCCACTTTCCACATCCACTGGTTACCAAGCCCTGTCAATTCTAACTCCTAATATCTCTTTTATTTATTTCTTTTTAAAATGTTTATTTACTTATTTTGAGAGAGAGAGAGGGAGGGAGGGAGAGAGAGAGAGAGAGGGAGAGAGGAAGGGAGCAAGGGAGAGAGGGAGAGAGAGAGAGAGAGAAAGTAAGGGGAGAGGAGAGAGATAATCTCGCACAGGCTCTTCACTGCCAGCACAGAGCCTGACGCGGGGCCCCATTTCACGAACTATGAAATCATGACCTGAGCCAAAATCAAGAGTTGGACGCTTAACCAACTGAGCCACCCAGGTGCTCCTTGAATATCTCTTTTAAACAACTCAACTATCATTATTGTGGTAATTTCATCATCTCTATCCAAAATCACTATAACCAGTCTCCTCATTCATCTTCCCATACTGGTCTCTCCTGTCAGAGATAAGTTCTTAAACTGAAGTTTGGCCAAATCATTCCCTCACTTAAATGTCATCAATGATTCTCCATTTCTCTCAGGATAAATCCAAACCTCTGTTTTTTTGTGTAAGAACTCCCACCACAGACCTGGGTTGGAAGTTTGGGTCTAACACTATGCTACCACTGAAACCTGGGGCAAATAATCTAGCCTCTTTAATTCTCTGTTGTTTCATCTATAAAGTGGGATAGTCACCTCTACTTTATAGGATTAAAGATTACATTAGTATAATGTCTGGAATGCAGCTGGAGCATAATTATTAACAAGGAACTCGAGTGTTATGTAGAACAGAGCAAGAGAAAGGCAGATATGGTGACAATCATGTAAAAGATGAGGAAAAGTAGATATGTAAACAGCAGTAGTCATAAATACAGATTGAGAAGTAAGAAGAACCTTCTAGGAGAAAGTAGTATCTGGTCTAGGCCTTGAATGATCATCTGGGGTGATTACATTGGGCAGAGTTTGTTGGGATACTTTGATGGTTGGTTTTCTCTGTTCCTTTCTGAGGGTGTGCTCACTGAAAGTTGAAATAATGAACGTGGAGTTTCTGTTCTTCAGGCTATGATGATGCACTTGTTCTACCCATAAAACAAGGGCTTATTTTCCAATATAATTGATCCCTTAGCCTTCAAAGAGTCAAACATTCTCTCAACCTTCAAAACAATGGAAAATTAAAAGAACAAATTCTCTTTACCTTCTAAATCTTGGCAACCTAAAATAGGACACTGAATGAGAGAACATTTAAGATCTCGTTGGTTTCAATTCTCAACAATGTAATATGTAATTTTTCTCACTGGAATTTCAAGAACTCTTATTATTTAATCTGTTATTTATTCTGTTAAAGTACAGTCTTCCTTAAGAGCAAAGGGATTAATGGTTTCAAATTCCAGCACGTTGACCTTTATTCTACATTAAAATGCTTATTTGAAACCACTCTGCCAGGGTTCCCATAAGCCATTTGGTATTGAACATTGAAGGAAATATAAAGTTTAACTCCCACTCCAGCCAGGAAGCAGGATTTTAGAAATAAAAATAGGCTTTTGTATTGTGCATGCATAGGTGCATGGAAGATGCTTTGAATTTGTGCACAGACCAGGTGAGCAAAGGTTTGGTTGGCTTAGGACCTGCCTCCCTGTTCAGCCGTGGCCCAAGTTCAGCAGGGACTGAAGCAAGGTTACTTCCTGCTTACTTCTCTATCATAAAAGCACATAATTTGTCCTACAGCATGGAAGAAGGGGAATACACAACCACAAAGAATGAATAAATCAATGAATCATTAAAAATAAATTTGAAGATTTAATTTGGGGAGAAGAAGAAAAAGAAAAGAAGAGAATGAATATTTATTGATTACCTACTATGCATTAAGTGCTTGCTGTCCTAGGAGCTTTTTATGTGGTTTTATCTGCAAACAACTCTTTGGCTCAGGTAGAAGTAACTCTCTCTCTCTCTCTCCCTCTCTCTCTCTCTCTCTCTCCCTGAACTCTAACAGCACTGTATCAATGACTCTTCCACAGCATGGCCCTTCTAATCTGTCATCATAATTACTCATCTGTGAGTCTAGCCTCCCACACTAGACTGGAGGCTTTCCTTAAAAGCAGATACAATTAATGTCTTAACCACTTCTCTTTCTCCTGAGAGCCAGGATCATATTTAGTGCCTAGCACTATTGTTAAATTCTCTGGGAATAATCACTGGGAGTCATCTCAGTCCTGTCTGTTCAAAATCTGCCCATCAGTTCCATTAGTAATATAGTCCAAACAAGATTCATCGCCTGGTTACCTACAAAGCTCTGGGAGCCAGATGTGGGCAGACATCCATCTTCCTAGCTTCCCCCTGGGAATTTGTCTTTTCACTGCATTTGATGAAATTCCAAAGTGTCTGAATAGTCTAACAAGTCCTTTCTGCCATCATTTAAATTGTGTACTAATTGGCACCAACTCAAGAGACCAACATCTCATTTCCATGCTGTCTCAGGGGCTGGTCCTCCACTCAATCTACCACCTTCACTCAGCATGGCGTCCATACTCTTATGTGGGACCTCCATATGAAACGATAGCTTTCTTGGCATCACTCTTATGTCCTGTGTCTGGGATTTATTTTCCACTCTCAATATAAGTTGAACCAAATCCAAGTGGAAGGAGGCTCCTAATGAGCACATGTCATTCCAAGAAATGGAATCAGGGAACAGAGACAAACAGAGACAAAGTACTGACTGAGGGTGTCCTGTGGCACTGCAGGTATAACAGGCTTATGAGAGAGGGATGAGGTACCAAAGAGGGTATCAGATGAGTGGACTGAATGAAATGAGATAACATAAAAAGTATCTCTCAGAAAGCTGGCCCAGAGAAAGTATTCGATGAATGAGTCAGAGTCCCTAATGTATCATCCCACACATTTATAGGAAACATCTCACCTATCTCAGACCCAGACTAGATACTGGGGGTATAGTGATGAATCAGATCTATCCCTTGCCCACAATTAGTTCACAGTTTAGTAAAGGGAAAGTGTGGCAAGGATGACACTGGGTGTAAAGTGCTTGATTATAGGCAAGCACAAAGCACCAAGGGAAACAAAGAAAGTAGGGCTTAACTCTGTCTAAACAGTCAGCAAAGGTTTCAAGCGATGGGGATATTTGATCTGGACATTTAAGTGTGAGTAGGAATTCTAAGAGTAGTTTACCTGAGAAAAGGGGAAAGGGACTCTTGTACAAAAGCCTGCAGTATACAAATTTACATTGTCTTTTAAGCTCAATGAGCATTTTAGGATAAATGCAGGATAGCATGCCAGTTGGGACAGTGGAAAACAAGATTGTAAAGAGTGGGGCAAGGTGTCTGATAAGCACTGCTTTTCACTCTGTTGTCTCAATAAACTATTATGGAATTATGTGGAGACATGGAAATGGGCATGGGCAGAGCCAAGACTTGAACCCAGGTCAAGACATGAGAAGGGGCACCTGGGTGGCTCAGTTGGCTGAATGTCCAACTTCAGCTCAGGTTGTGATTTCACTGCTCATGGGTTCGAGCCCTGCATCAGGCTCTGTGCTGACAACTCAGAGCCTGGAGCCTGCTTCGGATTCTGTGTGTGTCTCTCTCTGCTCCTCCCCTGTTCTCTCTCTCTCTCTCAAAAATAAATTAAAAAAAAAAGACATGGGGAGACAGGAAAATAAAGGGGGAGAAACAGACCCAAAGACACACGTATGAGAAGATTGTGCTATGAGGCAGAAAATAAGCATCTGCTAGGAGTCTCCTATATACTATGCATTGTGTTAGGTATTTAACCTAAGAGTAAACAGTTCTTGTAAAATTGGAAGAGAAATATGGAGCATTCCAATTTGCTTGTAATGGATAATCAAAACCCAAAGCTCTAAAAAATAGGCCTATTCCCAGAGGGCTAAACTATCCCACAAAACTACTGTGTTTGCTGGTCCCATTGAGGAAGTGTTGGGTTGCCATAGGCAGAAACTGTTCCTGACCTGAGTCCCAAATTCCACTATTCCATCTACTCTTCCAGTTGAAGCATTTCTCCCTACTTCCAGTGCAACCCTCTGGAGTGAGGGATCCAGGAGACCCTTTGTCTGAGTTGGAGAAAATGAATATAACAGCACAGAAAACAAAAAGATGAATATTTGAAGATGAAATGCTTGTGGCGATATGACTTGCTTGTGTATCTTGGGAGTGTCCAGGAAACCTCCACAGAATGACACTGCAGCAAGCTCAGTCTCTTCTTTACTCATCATGGGTTCATTACAGTGCACTTAGCAACGCTGAGCAATGTCTGGGAATTCTAATGAAAAGCTGGTTGCAGCAGAGGCAGAAGCTTCACTAAAGGGTGCTGAGAGTCTTGGTGATCCAGAAAATAATGGCAAAACAGATACACTTTGAGGAGCCCTTTATTTTGCAAAGTTGAAAGGGAGGCAGCTGCACAACACCAGGGCAACCCTCTAATTTAAAAGGTTATAGGCTCCATCTCTACCACAGAAGATGGTTTCCTGAGTTTCCTTGCTTCACCACCCATCCAAATACTCTGCCTATCCCTATCTCTTCTGTAGGCCATGTACTGCTCCCCAACTCCAAGCCCTCTGGAAAACTCTTCACCCTTCTAGCTACTCAGGCATACCCAAATTACTTATATTGGGAGGCAGTGCAGAGCACGAGATGGGGAGCTAGGGCTATCAGACCAGTCATCATTCTGAGCCTCTGGTTCCCAGTTTGGAAGACTATGGCTTCTAGGTCCCTTACAACTCAAAAAGTTGATTTTTCTATCACCCTTTGAGATCTAATGTAAACACTACATTCTCCAGCAAGGCTTCTCTGATTATCTTGTCAACTCTCATCTTGTCTTCTCTGTATTGTCCTTATTGTTGGGCTCACAGATTTACGCTATATTAAAGGTGTCAAAAGTCTTGTCTCAAATGTAATGAAACATGCTGGAGGAAGTAGTCCTCCTTACTCTGTGCCACCCTATCTTTCTTCCCTTCCTCATGTGCCCATGTAGGGCTGAATTGAGCTAAATAAACATTTTTAAAATGGAGGGGGAGGGAATCCTACCAACCAAGGATGCTCTATTTCTGGGGGACTGACTTAAGTGACTTTCTGAACCCTAGATTCGCAGTTTTCTGAGCAGACTGGTGGAGAGGGCATTGCAAGCAGAAGTAAAGGGGTGAAGTGCAAGATAAATGGTTTGGATCAAGAGGCAGTGTATATAATATGTATGATGGGTAACTTCTTTGGCTTCCCAAATAAATAGCCACTTAAATAGCTTAAATCTATTGTGCCTCAGTTTCCCTTTTTATAAACTGTTAGGGTTAGTAATAGTACCTACCTCATAGAGAGTTAGTAGTAAAAGAGTTAGTATATATAAAATAATTGGAACAGTGTCTGGGACATTATAAATACCCAATAAAGGTAAGCCCTTCTATCTGGATCATAAAGTCAGAGGTCAAGGATTAAGGAAATTGAAGCTGAGTGCACTGGCAGGGGCACAATCATGAAGGACTTTGCATAATATGTAAAGGTGTTTAGTTTTAATCTACCACTATAAATGGAGAATTAAGAATTGAATGGAAAACTGAAGATCAGATTTGGGTCTAGAGGATCCCTCTAAGGCTTGTGGAAAATAGATTGGAGAGAGGTTAGAGTGGAAGCAGAGACAAATGTTACAATGTTAAAGTAATCTATGAGGGATATTTGCCAGCTTGGAACACAGGTTCACATTTCCTCTCACTGCTAGATGCCTTCAAATGTTATCTCCAAACCTGCCTTTTGCTGAATACGGAAGGTGGACCAGATTCTCACAGAGTGACCACTGTACACCTTTTCTTCAAGCAACCTATCCTGCATGGCCTCTGCAGGTCAGGCCAGCCTCCTCATATTTTTTATTCCTGCATGCTGGTTATTAACAAAATGCACATTCCTTAAGGCCTTCTCAACCTCTAGCTGCCCTGCCAGGACGCATGCAGCCCCATCTTACAGGGACTCTCCCTGATTGCTCTGTCATTCTTTCTTGGAGCTACAGGACCAATGTTTCAGGTAGCCCCCAAACTTATCACCCAAGTCAGGGCACTTTTGAGAGTGAAGATGAATAGTATTAATGATTACACTGAGTTGACATTCAGTGAGATAGGCATGGTCACTGTACTCAGTGGTGTGGAGACACCCTGCTTCTCACAGTCGTTCTGTTTCCACTATTTCCCTTCCACAGCACAGTAATCTCCGGTTTACAAAAAAACTTGCCCCTCATTATGTCATTGATCTTAACAGGAGCTGTGAGTCTAGGAGGGCAGGAACTATTTCTTTCACCGAAGTGCTTTCCTTAGGTCATCCAAATACCCAGTGGCTAGCTAGGGAAGGACAGAACCTTTAGTCCCACTCTGGAGCCTGCTTTAGCTCTTCACTATTTGGGGGTTTTATGGGAATTGATCTCATCCCTTCAGGTTGGCAGTGAAAGAAAGGACTGTGGCACACATCCCCCAGTCCCCAATCTTTCCCCTATCTAAAGCTGAGGGGATTAAGAAAGTTGAATTGAGTAGCTAATAAAGAAACTATCAGAATGTGGCAAAATAGCAATTAATACAATCACCATTCAAGAGATCATTACGAATAGTTATCTAGATGGTAGGATTTCAGGTGATTTTTAATTTCTTCCTTATCTTTTTCTATGTTACCATGTTCTAGTTATATAATTTTATAAGATGCTATTTTCATTTATTTTTTTCTTTATAAAGAAACAACTGAGAGTTCATAGTGAAAGGTCCAATCTCAGTGGAAAAACAAAACAAAACAAAACAAAACAAAACAAAGCATAGGCTTTTGAGCTAGACCTGGGTTGCTATCTTAGTTCCACTCTATGACCTTGAGCAAATCACAGACGTCTCTGAACCTCCGGGTCCTTATTGGTAGAATAGAAAGACCTCACAGGACTGTTGTGAAGATTCCATAGATTCAACAAGCGAGAAGCCCAGGTAAGGGCCTGGCGTGTGGCAGGCTCTCAACAAGCGTTCATTCCCTTCACGGGGGTGTTATTGATGTAGCCTCCCAAGGCTTCTGACAAGCCTGGCCACCTCCTCTGCTCACCATCCTGAAGCCACCACGGGATGCTGGTGACAGCTGCACCCCTCAGCATGCGGGCGGGGCTGTCCAGAGACTCGGCACCTAATGTGGGGAAGCAGGCAGCCCTGTCAGAATCGCTGGGGGTTAGTCATCCTGTCTTCAGGGTTTCTGACAGGATGTTTTGATAAAATAAATCTATTTTAAGTGACTGTAATGAAATACTAACCAGTTTCTGAAGGGCTTTTAAGATGTTTTTAAGAAGTTTCAGATCAAAGGCCCTGGGAAGGCTGACTTCGTGCATTAAATATTTAGTACTGATTCAGTCACTTGAGAGCTCAGGCATTTTGACATTGCAAGAGGGAGAAAGCACATTCCAGCTGGGGCCATATTTACATTAAAGACACAGGTGATGGACTCAGCACAAAGGGGCCTATCTTCTGACTCTTATTGGCTGAACGGCTGGGGGAGGTGACCTCGAAGGCTGCCCACCTAACGATTCAGGATCTGATAGAATTATTCATGCTTTATAGGGATTGGGCAAGCAGGACTCAGTAAGCCCTGACAGGAGGGATCTGCCTCCCCAGCTGCCACCACCAGTCTTAGCGCCTGTCACTCTCCACACTGCCACTTGGAGTCTGCCAAGTGCCTGATGCCTGCAACGTGCTTTGCAGTCCAGCTGGGAAACACTGTCTTCAAACCCACACATGGCTCACAGAGTCCTGGCAGGTGAGAAGACACTTGCAAAAGACCATACTGCAAGTTAGTGGCGTATCTAGGGCTTGTGTCAAGAACTCTCCTGTGACAGTTCCAAGGTCTTTCTGATATATGATGCTTGCTGTCCAACGACAAATAGCCACCCGCAGGTGGATATAAGAGAAAGAGGAAGAAGCCTACAATAGAGTGTAAAGTTGTGGTTCTTGATCTATACCAGGTCATACCACCTTGGAAATCTGGTGGAAATTACAAATCCTCTTCCAAAAAAATGCACACATGTACATGAATATACCACATTGGGCATCTAGTGTTGGCAGAATTCAAGCATCCCTTTAAACCCACCCTTGAACCTCAGGTTGCAAAACCCTGGCTTAGGGTCATAGTAGATCCAGTCAGCGCAGAGCTTATAATTTTGAGTTTCTTGGATGACTTTTAGAAGAGTGGTAGGACACAGTAGGAGTATCACTTGACCTTGGACAAGCCTGAATTACATCACTGGTCAGCATCTATGTGGTATTAGAAATTAATATTTCTCAGAACCTTAGTTTCCGATTTTTAACACAGGGTAACATTACATCATGGAGCATTGGGGGTTTAAGTGGAATAATGCAGGTAAATCACTTAGAGCCCCTGGCTTACATCAGTATTTCAAGGGATGTGAAGTCCCTATCCATCTTTAACCTACCTCTATCTGCTGCCAGAAAAACTCTAACGGATCTCTCCTGCATTCAGTCATCCACTCTGGCCATCTACCATACAACTAAACTTTAGAATCCAGGAGGGCATAGACCATGACTATTTTGTTCACAACTGCTACCTCTGAATATAGTGACTGGCATGATAGGTGTTTAGTATCATATGGAGTGACTGAGGACTGATGGGGGTGGGGGGAGGAAAGGGGGGTGATGGGCATGGAGGAGGGCACTTGTGGGGATGAGCACTGGGTGTTATATGGAAACCAACTTGACAATAAACAATTAAAAAAAAGAAAAAATATCACATGGAGTGAATGAGTTTAAAAAACAAATGGATGGACCAAATAGATACAGAGCAACTTATAGAGAAGAAGTACAACAGCAAATAGAGAAATTATCCTGGGGAAACTGCAAATAATGTTTTTAGTCACCAGAGGCCACAAATGTCTAAGGGTCTCCCAAAAGTAAGGATTTAGGAACTGAGGATTCTGAGAAGACAATGTACAGGAAGCTTTATTCATTCTTTCACTCTCCTCCACCAATATCATAAACCTTGTTTTTTCCTACATGGCAGGCTGAGGAGCATATCAGGTAAGTAGAAAACCAGGATGAAGTCGGCTAGGACAGTAGGAAGAGGCAAAAGCTATTAGCTCCTGCCTGACCCAGCTCCAACTCTGATTCTGCAGGCACTGACTGCACTCTCCACCTGGAAGATTAGCCGTGCTGTTTCTGGGCCAGCTTTGACAAGGGCAGGGGATACAGAAACAGCTTTAATTTTTCCTCCATGTGGGATGTTGCTGCTATAGGCTAGAACACACACCTGAGGTGTGCCCCAGGTCCTTGCACACCAATGGAGTCAGAGCTAGCCACATGCCTTTCTTGGGGTGCAAGGTCAGTATCAACTAAACCTGGCAAGCCCCACCTCAGACTCTTATCCTCTCTTCTCCAAAAGACTGGAGAATGCTTTTAGGATCCAGTGGTGATGGACTGAGGAGAGGAAAGCAATAGGTCATCACCCACTTAACTTCAAATACCAGCTACTTGCTTAGAATGAAGTTCTTCCTGACATGACTGAACTCCTTTAGAAACACCCATGAGTTTGCCAAACACCCAGCTACTGGGTATCCTGGCTGAACTTAACACATTCCTCAAGACCTCCTTCTTCCCCATTGTGGTGGTTCTACAATTCTGACTCAAAGAAACTAGAAACCTAGGTGTGGTGTTTGATTCATCTCTCCCTCACCTATAACATTCAATTTAGTCACAGGTTCTGTGAGTTTAACTCCTAGATATTTCTTGAATTTATTGGCTTCTTTTCTTCTTCACTACTACTGTCTTTCTTGTTAGAAAACTCCCTAATAATGCTCTCTGCCTTCTAATCCATCCTCCACACAGCAGCCCAAGTGCAATGAATATTAAGTTTGACCTGTCACTCTCTTGCTTAAACTCCTATATTGACCATCCCACCACAACCATAAAGAAAACAAAACAAAGCCCTAGACTTTTCCTTCCATTCTAGTTTCTCCAGGTGCCTTCTAGGCCTCTTCACTGTGTACCTTCAAAACTCTATCAATAACTGCTTCACTGGCTCCATTGCAGGAGAATAAAAAAAATATGAGCTGTCCAAGGTTGGAACAGGCTGCTATGAGAGGTAGTGAGCTCCTCGTGCCTTAATGGGTACCTGCAGACTCTGGATAGTCACTCACTGGATGTTGTGGAACAGCTCTGCTCTTGGATGAAAGACTGGTTTATATGCAGTATGAGGGCAAATTCTGTGCTGAAGCAACTTCTATGTGTTTCAGAATAGCACATACCTTGGAGACAATAACACATCCTCCTTCTTACCCCCACTCCCCTGCTACATTTGTGTGAGGTGGTCCCATTGCAAGGAAAGCTACTTGTCCTCTGAGACCAGCCTGACCCACAGTCATCCTAAGTGGGAAGCTGTGCTGACATTTTTTTCTCTGGTCAATATAATCAGTGTAGACATTGAGTGAATAATTTAGGCCTCCTAAAATAAACCAACTGGAGCCAAGATTGTCAAATGTGGTTGTCTACTTTGATCAAAGTAATCAGGTAAACACCAAATCTCACTCTCTTCTCCTGTAGACATAGCTTTTTAGGCATTCCTTACTAAGCGATGAGAAAGAGACAAAGTCTTAAAGATAATAAAAACAAACACTTTGCATTTGTGTACTTCTTTAGAAACGCAATATGCTGTTAAATTATAGTTACCAATTGAGAAATGAATCTGTGCCAGACAATATGGAAACTGCTTTATAAACCTCACTTTTTAAGTAACAGGATTTTGAGACAAATTGCTTAGGTTTAGATGCTAAGTCCTACTCTACCACTTACTAGCTGTGTGATTTTAAGCAAGTTAATTAATCTCTCTGTATTTCAGTTTCCTAATCTGTAAAATGGACACAGTAACAGGTCTCTAAAGGTATTGTGAGAGTTATGTAAGATATTTACATATCAAGAGCTTAGGTTGTACTGTGTGTGGCGCATACAATTGCTCAATAAATGTTAGCTTTGGTTTACATTACTCTTGACAAATACCTTGACAATTAATGGTTATTATTCCCAATGTTCAGATGAAGAAATAGGCAGAGTAATGTGAAATAATTTGCTTAATTTGGTAATGAATTGGTGGTGAAGCTGAAATACATACACTGATCTCTCTGACTCCAAAACCTCTACATTTTCTTTCCATTTGAGAGAGTAGCATACTTATTGTTACTACTGTGACTATTGTTATCACCAATACCATCACTAATATCATTAATAATAATGTCCTCACATAGGCATAGCACTTCTTAGACTTCAAAGAAATGTAGATACATTTACACAAAATTACCAACCATTAAGCCTATAAGTGACTTCATGGAACCTTAGCTACACTCTCCAACCCAGGACATCTCTGTAGCACACTTGACATGTGAACATCTGTGCAGGTTGGACCTTAAGAGTTCCGAAAGAAAATAGCCAGAAAAGATCATTCCTGGGTAGAGCAAGGCTGGACAGAGCAGAGGCCCAATTATATGGGAGGCCCCGGTATTTAGGAAGATCTCAGAGATGGAAACACATCTATCATTTTTCTTGAATACATTTAAGCTCACAGACTGCAGAGGAAGTTTCCTGGAGGAGGAGGCCTTCCTAGACCTGAGGAAGGATGGACCTGAAGGAAGGGCAGCCAGATGAGCTTCACCCACTCAGAGATACGTGTGGAGGAATAGGAGCCAAGAGCAAGAACTGACACCAAAGAAATCTGGAGAGTTGTTTCATTTTTGCTTGTACCTTCATCTGCTGCCTTCTTCCCCAACTCTGTGCCTGCAGGTGTAATAGAAAACCTTAAAATGGAAAAGGACATATGGCTTTGTTTTGTGGGGCAAAGATGTGGAGAAGCTTGAAGGACTGAATCAGCCTCCCCAAGTAGGCTAAAGGCAGGAAGTCCAGGAGAACAGTGTAGAAACATAGTCATGGAGGAGATGGAGGCTGGCTGGGCCATGAGGCAAGCCATGAACAAGGCAAACTTTGTCCTGAGGAAGAACCCCAGAGACTTGAGGTTAAAGCCCTCTTCGCTGCCATGTGAGTACTTCCATGATCCTAAATTAGGTCATCACAGTAACTAGTCAGTGGAAGAATCCATGCAGAATAAGAGCATACATTTTGAAGTCACACAGACCTGGGTACAAATCCTGGTGCTACCACTTACTAGCTATGTAAGCTCAGGAGAGTAAGTTAACCTGAGCCCTAGTTTCTTCATAGTTAAGGTAACAACAACAGCAACCTATTTTTAGTCCTGAAGATGAAATGATTACATGAGATAAAAACTGAACATGATACATGGTTTATGGGGAGAAAATTGTAAATAACATTACTGAAAGGGTTTCTTTTTGATGAAACACAAAGAACATGAGGTTCCCAATCAGGAAACCTATGTCATACTCCTAGAGACTATGGATTTCTTCACTTCTTAGAACTCAGCTTCCTTAGCTGGATAAGGAAAAGTGTTAGAAGACAAATATTTCAGGGTCATTTTAGGTCTAAACTTTCATGACTTCAGCTGCTTATAGTACAGGCATCATGAATGGGAGAAAGAGATGGAAACTCCCAGCTTTCTGTCTCCCCCCCACCCCCACCCCCAACTCCTGTAAAATGGCAGCTTGGACAAACAATATCAAGCCTGGGTAATATTCTGCTGACCTAGTTAGACAAAGTCAGGAAACTTTTAAATATGTATGAATATTATTGAATGAAAAAGAGGAGGCTGATTCAAGTAGCTGCAGTGCATATTAATATCTTATTATTAGCCACTTTAATGTA
Source organism: Crocuta crocuta (assembly GCF_008692635.1). Lineage (NCBI taxonomy): Eukaryota > Metazoa > Chordata > Mammalia > Carnivora > Hyaenidae > Crocuta > Crocuta crocuta. Next base: position 1,637,523 of record NW_027532591.1, read on the forward strand.
GGAAATATACTGGAAACTGCCTTTTCTATAAAATACAATTTGGAGAAGAGAATACCTCTATTCTGAGGAAATAATTATCTTTTAATGCCAAACTATGATAAATAAGCCAGAGAAATCAAATGATATTGGAGGATGAAGTTAAATAATTTAGGAAAAAGGAGCACAGCATTTAGTAAATTAATCTAGGAGAGAAAAAACAAGGTAGGATTTTTATGCTCCCTTTTCTGAATTGTCTCTTTGGGAAGGCAAACAAGGACTTTGAACAGTTTCCAGCTTTTTCTTTTAAGAGAGATGTGAGCTAATATACATATTCAACAAAAATTTCTTAAGAACTTGCTGTGAACCAAGCAAATGTACATCCATAAGAGGAATATAATCCATGTTATAGCAGGTATCAGTACTTTATTACTTTTTATGGAATTTGTGTGAACCTATGTTTTAAATTTTCTTGAATGTTTACCTGGGAGTGGAATTGCTAGGCCATAGGGTAATTCTATGCTTAACATTTTGAAGAACTGCCAAATGTTTTCCAGAACAGCTACACCATTTTATATTCTTACCAGCAATGTATAAGGGTTTCAATGTCTCCATATCTTCCCCAACACTTGTTGTTTTTTTCTAGTTTATTTATTTATTTTGTGAGAGAGAGCATTTGCATGCAAATTGGGGAGGGGCAGAGAGAGAGGGAAAGAAAATCCCAAGCAGCACGGAGCCCCAGTGCAAGGCTTGATCTCACTGTGAGATCATGACCTGAGCCAAAATCAAGAGTGGGACGCTTAACCTCCTGAGCCACCCAGGTGCCCCTCCCCAACACTTGTTATTGTCCATTTTTATTATTATTATTATTATCTAGAGGTTAGGATGTGATACCTCACTCTGGTTTTCATTTGCATTTCCCTGATGGTTAATGATGTTGAGTATCATTTTTTAATATATTGAGTATCCTTTTATGTGCATATTGGTCATTTGTATATCTTCTTTAGAAATGTCTATTTAGATCCAGTGTCCATTCCTAAGTTGTATTTTTTTGGTCATTTTATTGATTTGTAGGATCTCTTTTTTTTTTTATTTTTTTTTTATTTTTTTTTAATGTTTTTTTTTTTTTTTAATTTCTAGGAGAGAGAGACACACACAGCGTGAGCAGGGGAGGGTCAGAGAGAGAGGGAGTCACAGATTGAAACAGGCTCCAGGCTCTGAGGTGGCAGTCAGCACAGAGCCCGACGCGGGGCTCGAACACACGAACCGCGAGATCATGACCTAAGCGAAAGTCGGACGCTTAACCGACTAAGCCACCCGGGCGCCCCTGTAGGATCTCTTTATATCTTCTTGATACAAGTTTCTTTTCAGATATATGATTTGAAAATGTCTTCTCCCATTCTGTAGCTTGTCTTTTCATTTTCTTGATGGTATCTTTTGCAGTATAAAAGTTTTTAATTTTGACAAAGTCCAATTTGTCTTTTACTGCTCGTGCTTTTAGTGTCATAGCTAAGGAACCATTTTCTAACCCAAGATCACAAAGATACACTCCTATGTCATTGTTGTCGTCTTCTTCTTCTTCTCCTTCTCCTTCTTCTTCTTCTTCCTCTTCTTCTTTTTTAAAGAGAGACTGAGAGAGAACATGCATGGGGAAGGAGGAGAGGGGCAGAGGGAGAGGAAAAGGGAGAGGGAGAGAAATAATCTTAAGCAGGCTCCATGTCCAGTGTGGAGCCCAATTCAGGGCTCAGTCTCACAACTGTGAGATTGTTACCTGAGCTGAAATCAAGAGTTGGATGCTTAACCAACTGAGCGAGCCATCCAGGTGCCCCACTCCTATATTTTCTTCTAAGAAATTTAGTGTTAGTTTTTAAAGATAAATCCATTTTTAAAGAATATTTTTAGTCAAAAAAAAAGACAATAAGGGAACAAGAAAAGGAAGAACCAGAGGTCAGCAGTATTAGAGGAAAAGAAATGGTGGCAGCAGCCTTACTGGGAGAATGAGGAGAATGAGGGAGCACATGACCTATTTTGTCCCTCACATCTGGTAACATATCTATAGAGACTAGCAGAGCCCTAAGAGTTTACTGCAACCTCAGTAATGTGGCTGGCTAAAGGATCCCTGGGAAGTTTAGCAGCTTACTCTGGGAAGGAGCACAGATTCTAGCCAGGAGCTATCAGTCAAATCCTACCTGGATTTTCCAATTCCAACTGCCATGGTGTGGGATGAATTATAAGTAGCCCTCCTCTTTACAGGCCATGTGCTTTGTCTCTCCCATGGCCTGTGAACATGTCCCATCATATTATTCACAAGTCATTGCTAGTTAGCACAGTCACTAAAAGTGTCACCAAGTGAACTTCTTGAAGGTAAGATTGCACAGTCTGAATCAATTCTGAGGCTAAAATCCTGCTGTAAATTGCTTTAAAATCCCACCTTTTTGAGGCCTTGTTTAATCCAGATAAATACAACAAGGTTGAAAGTTACAGCCAGTGATCTGTTTTTGTTTTGTTTTTCAACACTGAAACAATCTCCTTGAATGCTAATAATAGGATTCTAGGAAAACATCCAGTTCATTTATCAAGTCTTCCTGTAGCAGGACATTTTGTTAGAAAATGGATAATAATGATTTGCAAGTGATTCTATTTTCTTTTCCCAAGAGCCTCTAATAAATCAGCCCCCTTGCCTGCCTTTCTCCATTTACAACCACTGTCTTTGTGATACTTCTGCCTTTTAGGAATGGCCATGATATAATGTTAGAACTAGTTGATAGATGGGTTTTATTCCTATCCCCCCACCCCTTTTTCCTTTTTGTATATGTGAGGTAATATTTGAGGATCATTAAGTCCTATCTTGGAGGATGTAAAGGGTGAAAGGAACTCACACATTAACTCACCTGTACAGTTCTTTCTGATTCACCAGCATGCCTTAGGAGCCTTTTCCATGTTCCTGTAGTTCCTTTCCTACATCCCGCCAATAACCTATACCTTGGTTTCTTCTACACAGGCAATATCACTTATGAGGAGTATACTCCTGAAAAAGCTACTTAACCTCTATATTCCTCAGTTTCCTCATCTGCAAAATTGGGATAATAGTATCTGCTTCATAAGATTGTTGAAGCTGATTAAATGATAATAAAGTAGATAGAATAGTACATGGCATGAAGTAAGTACTCTAAATGTTAGTTGTCCTCATTTTTTTTTAAATTTAGTTTATTCATTTATTTGGAGAGAGAGAGAGAGAAAGAGCAGGGGAGGGGCAGAAAGAGAGGGAGAAAGAGAGAATCCAAAGGAGGCTCTGCACTGTCAGCACAAAGCCCAACATGGGGCTTAAACTCACAAAACATGAGATTCTGACTGGAGCTGAAATCAAGAGTCAGATGCTTAGCCAGCTGAGCCACCCAGGCACCTTATTCTCATTTTTTTTTTTTTCAGTGACAAATTGTATACCTTCAGGGAGCTTAGAGTCTACTAAGGGGAATCAGTACCGCAAATGCATTATATCCAAATATTTATAAACAATTCAGGAGGCATTTTCACATCTGTTATCTAATATCTACTAGGATTATCTTGTCATGACAATAACCTAAAGCTAAATCACAATGCTGAGTTTTTAGGTGGGGCTTAAAGAGGTTATTTGAAATGTCAAAAATGAAAGTGGCAGAGCCAAAATTAAAAATACCATCTCTATGATATGATACTCTACATAGAAAACCCAACAGACTCCACTAGAAGTCTACTAGAACTGATCCAAGAATTCAGCCAAGTTGCAGGGTACAAAATCAACGTACAGAAATCGGTTGCATTTTTATACACCAACAATGAAGNTACCATCTCTAGCCCTGATGATCTTTACTTAAATTACAACTGAGTAGGATGTTACTCTAGATATCTATTGAAGAGGAGGCACTAATCTGTGAGGAAAGAGAGGTTAAGTAATTGGCCTAAGGTTACACAGTTAATGAGTGGCAGGGTCAGTGTTCTAAACCACGCAGCTCACCCTACTGACTTAGGCATCTAATTTTATTCCCACTGCCTTGTAGGTACTTAGTTAATATTTGCAGAAAGAATAGACAAAAAAGCAAACTTTGCAGACAGATCTGGGAGCGAGAGGCAGTAAGCTACAGTGGATAATCTAGGTGTCAGCAACTGGACTTCCAGCTAGAGCTGTCCCACTAACTCACTGGGTGACTCAGAAAAGTTACCTCCCCTCACTGGGACCCAGTGTTTCCACCTGCAGAAAGAGAGAGAGGAGAAAAAAAGAACGAAAGAGAAGTCTGCAAACACTGTTGCCAGCTGAATCCATTTTTTAAACTAAGTCTATGAGGAAAGCCAGTGAAGAGGGCTCAGCATGTATGGTATGCGTGGCAGGGAGGACAAGAGAGGCCTGAGTCCCGACTTCATATAAGTCGTTCTTTCTCCTTCTCCTCAGTAGCATCTCAAGTGCTGCTCAGAGCCTAGATTCCTTGTCAGGGATACAGGTAACATGGTTTTAAATCCCAGAACTAGAAGCACCTAAAGTTCTTGGCTTTGACATTCTATGAGTCACATAAAATAAATGATCATGTGTCCTAATGTTATACAACTTCTGATTCAACAAAATGAAAATGTGGCTTACAGTGTGTATACAAGTTAGTGAAAAAAATCCATGGCTGACAGAAAAAACTGTAAGGAGGCCAATGTGGGTAGAGCAGAGAGAGCAAAATGACAGGGATATGAGACAGGCTGAAAAACAGGCAGGCACCAGATTATGCAGAGTCTTACAGACTAAATTAAGAATTTGTTATTTTATCTTAAACCTCTGAGAGGCCAGGGTGTTAAGTGGGTCATTTTCATGGATACTGAAATTATTCAATGGGGTGGTAGCAGGATAGCGGAAAAGACAAGTATGGACCTAAGCTCTCCATGTCTGAGGGAAATGTCCGAGAAGTCAGCAGATGACAGCAATAAGGCATGGCAGGGGATTATATAGACTAATGGCATAAGGCTTACAACATACCTTTTTATAAAAAAGAAGGGAAAGAATGGCCTAAAAGTAGCAATCTATTAGCACAAAGAACGCCATCAGCCAAGCTAGTTACATAACATTCAGTGAAGAGTCTACTGTCTCTTTGTCAGGTAGGTACCAAAGGATCAGTGAGGCAGTGAGGGGAGCACAAGGTTAGGAGAAAAGCTGGGGTTTTCTGGAAGCCACTGTAACACTGACGTAGCTAGGTGAACAGAGTAGAGAGAGAACCTGGAGGCCCCTTTACCTCACATCTTGTACCCCTTGGCTAAAGAAGCTGTTGTAATTCCCTGAGAGATGGTGGTAGTTTGAACTAGGGCACTAGCAGGAGAGATAAGAAAGAGATAGATTCCAATGATATCGAGTTATAGCTTTGATCATACTTGGTGACAGACAGTATGCAAGGAATAGAATAAAAAGGCGTTAAACAGGACAGGTTTCTGGCATGGGCGACTGAAGTGATAGTGATACATTCATTGAACTAGGAAACCCAGATTTGGAGCAGGTGTAGAGTAGTCTGGGTCAGTCTTTGCAGCATGAATAAACCAGACATGTGCCTCCTTCTTCTAGCAGTGGAGAAGCCACGGTCATAATTCCTAGCACCTCGTCTCCAGGCTCTCATTCACCCAGGGCTGAGGCTTGGAATGGATGAGCCACCTGCAGCAGTTGGGTAAGTTGGAAAGACCCTCACCAGATGCTGGGAGGATATATCTGCCTCCAATTAATTGAGACTCTTTTTGGAGGAAATAGCACAAACTATGCCAAGAAAGTGGTGACTTGTGAAGTGGCCTGCTGGAAGGGAGCCAAAACTACTAAGCTTGTTTAATTTAGAGTGTCTGATCAGGACAAGGTTTGGTGCAGATGGGGGTCTACAGAACTCTCCTGAGAGGTGGATTAGGGAATGATAATTGAGATTACTAACTTCCAACAATTACTCAATTTAAAACCCAGCCAAAAAGATGTAATTATTTTTCATACATTTGTTTGGTCATGTTGCCAGCTGCAACTCCATGATGTTTTACTTCAAAGGGGGAAGAAAGAACAAAGGGGAAGGAACAGAAAAAAGGGAGTAGGAAGGGAGCTACATTATTTTGGACCATGCTGATAAGAACAGTGCTGGGCTCTCTCCAGCTTCTTTTCCACGGTACTGTCTTCTGTCCTCTGACTTTTCTGTCCACGGGTCCATCAGTTCCCTCTAGCACCTTTCTGAGATTCTGGTTTTTCGTCACAGATCCACATAAGAACTGTTGTAGAAACTGCCAAGCTCCATATTTTAAATTCTTCTAATCTCCTTATACTTTCCTACTCTGCTCCTAAACTAAATTGAATTTAATTGAGTTGACTTGGAGGCAGGTAAACTCTTGTTCATTTAGATGACTTATGCTACTGGAGTTAGCAGCATAATCAAGCTCAGGGACTGATATAAAATTGATTTTAAAAATTCCAATCTATGTATTCCAGAAAAGCCTCTGGTAATATGCATGGGTCTCTGTCCTTGGTCTGTTAAACACTTGTATACTTGACTTAAATTAATACTTAAAAAAGATATACTTTAAAAAATCTGAGTGAGGACACTAATACTACAGTAAAGAGAATCCAAGAATCAAAATAATCATAGCAAGCTAGAACAAAGGGCTAAAACCAATGGTAGGACAAGCGTAAGGGGTCATTATACTTGTAAAACCTACTATAGGCTAATGTGGTATCCTGGATTGGATTCTGGACAGAAAAAGAACATTGGTGGAAAAACCTGATGAGATCTGAATATACTTCTGTAGTTTAGTTAATAGTAAAGTATCAGTGTTAAATTATTTGTTTTGACAAATGCTCCATGGTTGTGTATGATTTTAACAAAGGAAATTGAGTGAAGGGTATATGGGAACTCTTGATATTATCTTTTTAACTTTTTCCTCCATTTTCCCAAGATTAAATGATTATTTAAAAAGTGTGCCACACTGTATAGAAATCAACATTCTCTCCCATAATTCTGTGCATCTTGGACTACAGAAATGTCACTGTTCCCTCCCCACATCTTCAAATTAACATTCTCAGGTCACAACAGTAAGTCTTCCCAAAGGGAATATTCCAGAAAAACAGGTTATTTCATCAATTCATATTTCCCTCTTTTTATAGCATGTACCAGCAATCTATCCAATAAACATATGTTGGTAAGGAGGGGATCCACTTGCAAGCCCACACTTGTTAAATGTCAGAAGATTAGAGAAAAGCACAAAGGGATAGGTCAGTATACTGGCAAAAATTCCTGTGGCAGCTTGGAAATAACTCTTCATTTCATTCATGGTGGAAACCCCACTTTCCAGTGCATAGGTATGGTCAAGGTAGGCCAGTGAGTTTCAGAGCCACAAAGAAAAGATGTCACATAGGAGGTGAGAGATAAGACCCACAAAAAGTTCTAGAATGCCCTCTTCCTATACAGTTACTGTGGAGTCACAAAGTGCACACTAACAATGAATTGTACAATAGATCTTTGAATGATACTTGGAAGGAATATGTGATAAGGGTAGCAGTGGAATCAGCCATCATGTCTTGAGTTGTCTCCTTGATAACTTGGACAAAGGAGGATGTAACACCTTTCTGTACATTTCTAGATCCTAACTCATCAACCTTTTCACACTCCTGGTCATGCTTTACCATGGACCATAGTTCCAAGGACTCCTGAACACAGTCCTGGAGTTAAGTCTATGAACAACACATGCTTCCCATCGATGCTCACAATGTAATGAGGAAACAAAACAGGCTGGGAAGCTGGCATACTTGCTGCCCAAAAATATTTCATCCTATTCCTGGAGGAAGAGCCTGGTATCCCACCTGGATGAGTACTTTCACATACATGAGTGGCTGGGACACGATGGTGAGCCCAGGAGCATTTCACTGGCTGTGTCAGCCATGATGGCGTCTGTGGACAGTCAACTTTTGTTTTTATAAATCTAAAATTATTTTAAAATAAAAGGTTTGTTTAAAACATATGAGAGGAATTAAAATAGCCTTATTTAATAAGCAACAACAAAAATCAACTACAGGGAGGTTTTTCTGTTTAAAGAAGCTAACATAAACTCTGGTTACATTTCTAGAGATTTAACATTCAGAGCAAGACAGCAAATAGTTCTATTCTGCTCTAGGAAGTTTATATTGACTATAAAGTTTTATATTCACTTTTGATATTTTATAAAGGAAATCAACAACCTAGATTACGTCCAGAGGACAGCAAAGAAGGCACAAAGTTTAGAAACCACAGAATCTGAAGAAATGTAGAATTATGAGGGGGAGAGGAGAAAGGAAGGTTAGGGTTAACCTGGAGAGGACTCATGATGGGGGTGTGGCCACTAGCTTGCTGTCTTTGCAGGCCTGTCCAGGGGCTAAAGGGGCAAGTACATGTGAAGTAGACCCAGAGGGTGGAACTGGAACCAAGGACAGAGGTTATAGGGAGGCGGCTCTTTCTGGGAATGGTGGGACTTTTTTCTCTTTGAAATAGGGCTCAGGTGGGGCTCCTGGGTGGCTCAGTTGGTTAAGCGGCTGACTTCGGTTTGGGTCATGATCTTGTGGTTTGTGGGTTCAAGCCCTGCGTGGGGCTCTGTGCTGACAGCCAGCTCAGAGCCTGGAGCCTATTTCAGATTTTGTGTCTCTCTCTCTCCCTGACCCTCCATTGCTCCCACTCTCTCTCTCTCTCTCAAATAAATAAAACATTTAAAAAATTGAAACAGGGCTCAGGCTTCCTCAAGAGATGTGTAAGCAAAGGCTGAAAACTCATATTTCTGGAATAGTAAGAGAAGATTTCATTTATAAAATTTGGTCCTTGCACACAGGAGATTCCTAATATATTTATCTGAATGTGACATCTACCGTCTTTACCAACTCTAGAAATTTTGTGATGTGTTAAGATCAGAGAGACCAGCTTTTGTAGGGATTTCTATGTCATTCTCATTTAAAAAAAATTTTTTTAAATGTTTATTTATTTTTGTACAGAGTGCAAGTGGAGGAGGGGTAGAGAGAGAGGGAGACACAGAATCTGAAACCGGCTCCAGGCTCTGAGCTGTCTGCACAGAGCCCAATGCAGAACTTGAACCCACAGATCATGAGACCATGATCTGAGCCTAAGTCGGATGCTTAACCAACTGAGCCACACAGTCGCCCCTTGGCATTCTCATTTTTATACATGGTGTCTTGGCAGTAATTTCCCTCCAGGTACTTTCGGCTAACAAATATCTCTGTATATAGGGGGAAAAAGCCACCTGGAAGAAAGGCAGGAGTTAACCTGATTTCTAGATTAGCTGTCACCAGCAAGTGCAGCCTGGAGACAGAATGCATTAGTGCCACAATGATCAGGATCCTTCCTGCATGGTTCCTCACTGCATCAGGATAAAATCCAAATTGTTTAGGTTGGCATTCAAGGCACTCCTGGCCCAGCCTCCACCTACCTCTCCTACTTTGTACATAACTATCTTTCTGTTCTTCTTAGGCTGACCCTGTGCTCTTGTCTTCTGGAACTACATAAGTCTGTCAGGACTCAATATATGTCTCAACTTCTATACCATATTTATTTTTAGGAGAAGGGGACACATGGGGGCAGGAGAAAGAGAGAGAGAAAAAGAGAGAGAGAGAGAGAGAGAGAGAATGAAACTCAAGCAGGCTCCACGCTGAGCATGGAGCCCAACGTGGGGCTTTATCCCATGACCTGGGATCATGGCCCAAGCCGAAATTAAGAGTTGGAAGCTCAACCAACTGAGCCACCCAGCCGCCCCCTCTGTTTCCATATTTTTATTGTCAATTCAAGATGCCTTCTTCCTGAGGACTTTGTTTCTCCCTTGTGTCCCTTCTCTGTCCACCACTTCTATTATATCAAGTCTCTTACTATTATTGCCATTATTAGTTTTTATATTTGTGTTGCCCACTACATTGAGTACTTTTGAGGGAGAGGGTTTCATATTTGTCTCTCAGTCTCCAGCACCCAATACAGAGCCTGGCAGGCAGAAGGTACTCATTAGATACTTGTAGTATTGAAGAATGGCTTTGCAAGAATCTAGTAAATGACCATATACATGAAAAGAATATTTCCCTATCCAGGACTGGTATTTTTTGGAGTCTACAAAGGCTTGGCTTTAGTCCCAACTGCATGATATAGGCAAATTACTTAATCTCATTTTGTCTTAGTTTTTAAAAATGCAAATGGGAAAATAAAATATTGATATATCTCAGAGCTTAAATTTTTCTAAGTGAATCCTTTACCCTGATACACATTCTCTTTCCTTATTTAATTTATCCAATATTGCCTCTTTCTTCCTAGAATGTGATCCCCATGAAGGCATGGATTTCTGCCTGTTTTTCACTGCTAGGGACTAGACTATGCTAGTTACATGTTAGGTATTCAATAGCAGTACAAATCACATTAATAGGAACATTGTGATGATTGAGTCATATAATGTATAAGAAGATCATAGCACTGGGCCTACCACATACTAAGCACCCAATAACTACCATTATTATAAAATAAAGAGCAGATAAAGAGGCAACATTACGACAGGCTGATGTGTGGCTCAGAACATACAATCAGGATATTATAAATATTTGAATCATAACTTATGTTGGCAATGGAAAGGATGCTTAAAATAATCTGGTCTGACTCTTTGAGGCCCAAAGAGGAAAAGTACTTTTCTCAAAGTTACAGAGCTAGCCAGTGACAGAACCTAGACAATTACTCTCCTATAAATGATTTTCTAGTGATACCCTATAATACAGGATCAGATTCTTTTCTTTGTTAGACACTTCCTTTTGGCAAGTATCCTTAAGTACAGGAATGGCTCTCCCCATCTAATCTTTTCTTTTATTTTTTTTAATGTTTTATTTATTTCTAGGAGAGAGAGACAGACAGCGTGAGCAGGGCAGGGTCAGAGAGAGAGGGAGTCACAGACTGAAACAGGCTCCAGGCTCTGAGCTGGCAGTCAGCACAGAGCCCGATGCGGGGCTCGAACCCACGAACCGCGAGATCATGACCTAAGTGAAAGTCGGACGCTTAACCGACTAAGCCACCCAGGCACCCCTCCCCATCTAATCTTTTCAACACACACACACAGAGTTAGGTGTTCATCTAATTAGTCCAATTATTTATGAAAATAATACCATATTTCACTGTGTCTGATGATACAAGGCTATATGATTGAAAAACTAATATTTGCCAATTAAAATCTACTTTTGGCTATGCTGGAAGGAGTTTACTGGTAAACTGTATCTCTAAAACACAAATATAAACCTGGACGAAACTGACCCAAACATCTCAGTGTTTTGGAAACAGACCAAAGGCATACAACAATCTCAAAACCGTTATGTTTACAAAATGCTGAACTTCAGGTAATAAGAGGGGGAATCTGTGATATGCTCTGGTTGCTGTACCTTCCTCCATGCTTGGTGAAAGCAGGGTTCTGTTAGGGCAGGCCATGCTGTGAGGATTGTCAAAGGGACTCAATTTGGAAAAGTGGGCAGTGCCTACACCTAGCAGCACTCTCTTGTGGAAACGCTCATCACAGAGGTTGGCGAGTAAGGGGGGTCTGCAGTTGCCTAGCTGGGACAAACATATTCCTGGCTGGGACTGGATGCAGGCTCAGCAGAGACCCGAGAAGGCTCAAGCCAGTCACACACTCCTGAACAGCCCTGAAGCTGTACAAATGCTCACGGTCAACATGACACAGAAGGGAAAGTAAAAGACAAGGAAGACATGAAAATTGCCCAAACTTTGACTGTGCTCCCCATATCCACATACAGATCCACTGACAGAGGATGGAAGCCTTATGTGTTCAGGGTAGGTAAGCACAAACTTAGTCCAATAATAGTTGACTGCTAAACTACAAAGACACAGGGTTGACTCTCTGAGAATACAGGCTTATACACAGGAAAGAAAAAAGAAAAATTGAGCAGAGACAGAAGACAAAAATACCAAGATAATTCACAGGTAAAATTTAGGTTTTTCAGCAAACATTGCTAGAACAAATGGATATCCATATGCAAAAAAATATAAGCTTAAATCCTTACCTCATGTCATACATACAAAAATAATTCAAAATGGATTACACACTGAGATGTAAGCAAAACCATAAAAAGACCAATCTTTGTGGTCTTCATTTGGGCAAAGAATTCTTAGATAAGAATCTGAAGCATGATCCATAAGAGAAAAAATTGATAAATTAGGTCTCAAAATTAATTCTGTTCCTCAAAAGATATGGTTAAGAGAATGAAAAGACAAGGCATAGATTAGAAATATTTGCCAAGCATGTAATGGACAAAGGACTTGCATTCAGAATACATAAAGAACTCTCAAAACTCATTATAGGAATACAAATAACCCAATATTTTTAAGTGTGCAAAATATTGAAACTGACACTTTATTAAAGAAAATACACAAATGGAAAATAAGCCCATGATAAGATAATCAACATAATTAGTTGTTAGGGCAATATAATTTAAAACCACAATGAGATACAGCTACATACCCACTAAAATGACCATAATTAAAAATATAGATAACTCCAAGTGTTAGCAAGAACACGGAGAAACTATAACCCTCTCTCCTACATTGCTGGTAGGAAGGTAAAATGGCATTACTAACTTGGAACAGTTTGATAGCTTTTCTTTTTTTAATTTGAACATGAACTTACTATATCACCCAATGATTCCATTCCTAGAAGTCTACCTGAAACAAAGTGGATCACATCTCCACTCAAAGATATGCACACGAATGTTCATAACATCATTATTAATAATAGCCCCAATCTGGAAGCAATCCAAATGTCCATAAACTGGAGAATAAACAAAACGTGGTACATATGATTTTAATAGAGTACTATTCAGCACTAAAATGAATGAACTACTGATAAATGGTACAACATGGCTAAACTTAAAAAATATAATGCTAAATGAAAGATGCTTGATGCAAAAGATGACTATATAATGCATAATTCCATTTATATGAAATGATCAGAAATAGAAAATTTATAGTGTTAGAGAAGATCGGTAGTTGCTAGGGTTGGGAGTGGAAGTGAGGAATAACAAAGGAACTTTTTGGGATGATGGAAATGTTCTAAAACTAGATTGTGGTGGTGGTATAAATTTACTAAAAATCATAGAACCGGTCCCTTAAAATGGGTACATTTTATGGTGTCTAAATTATTCCTCAATAAAGGTGTTAAGAAAACAAGAAAAAAATAGTATCTTTCCCATGACATATTTATCTTAAATGTCAGACTGTGGCATTGATGCATGTTCAAAGGGAATTTGTTTGGTGAGATTAGAAGACGCCACTAGTGAAGAGCAAAATAAGACACCATTTCAGATGGCGTAATTAGCAGCAATGGTAGCTATGGACATGGTGATTAATCATTCCAGCACTAGAAATACAAAATCTTGCTTCCTGCCTACTCTCCCTAAGATCTGGATGTTGACATGTTTAGCCTTCCCACTTATAATTATCCTCCCTCCAAATTGGAATAAGGATTAACTAATTATAGTGGTGCCTTCAGACATGAGCCATACCAAACGCCCTGGTAATGAAGAGCTGTCCTGTTTGCAAAAGTATGCCAGAAAGGCTTAAAGTCTTTGGTATCTGCTTTGAAGTCCAACCCATAGAGTTTCTCCAAACTAGTTTAGCCAGGACAGGCACACCCTGCACTGTCACTAACTTTAGTTTCTTAAGATGGTGCTTTGGATAAGGTAATCTCTTTCCTAAAAATCTACAATAGCTCTCAGTTGGTCCAATGCAGGAAGCAGCAGTGGTCCATCAAAACGCCAAGATGTGGTGTTAGAAGTCATAGGTTTAAACCTTGGCCTTGACATGAACTAGCCATATGGCTTTAGCTAAGTGATTTACCTTTTTAGCCTTAGATTATTTATCCCCCCAAACTGGAATAATTCTGCCTACTCCATAAAATTACTGTGAAAAATAAGCAAGATAGCATACATAAAGTAACTGACCCAGCATCTGTGTGTTAAATCTGAGTGACAGTATGACAATTCAAGCTTTCTAGAGTCTACCCCCCAAATTCCTATTTATCCTAATTTTATAGTAGGAAGATTCCCTATTCTAATCAAACCAGACGTCTGCCCAACTGCCACCATGCAATGACTCTGGCTAAATCTTGCTCTCTGAGCTGCCTCCTTCCCAACTCTGTATATACTAATCCTACCCATCTTTCAAGACTCAGCTTAAAGCTCATCTTCTCCATGATGTTTGGTCTGATCATTGACTCTCTAGACAACTCATAAGAGCCTTAATTATTTACTTTAAAAAATATTATTTCTGTTTGAACATATCCCATTTCCTCAGGTATAAAAGACATTTCTGAAATATACCAACATTTGTTTTATATCCCTCCAGTGCCCTTCACAAGGGCTGAAGTAGGACAAGGGTCTCAACTTATGTTTTTTCCTGAGGAGGTCCTCAAAGAATAATTTGAAAACAATATTCCAGTTCATTATTTTTCATTTTATAGATGAAAAACTTGTCCCCAGAAAGGGGAAGTAACATTCAAGCTCACATGAGATATTTGGTATTAGAGTTGAAAACAGAATTCAGGCTTCCTATGGCAGAATTTTCAGGCTGCCCTTCAATATTAGTTCTCTTACATACCTATAGGACTACCAATGTTTAGCTGGAAACATGGCCACCCAGAATAAAGACTTCATGTCTCATCCTTACTTTAGATAAGTGTGGATATGAGTTGTATAAAATGGGATAGAAGAGAAAGTGCCATAAGTGCATCTTCTCCTTTCTTCCCCTACTTTCTTCATCCTGCTGCCTGAAACATAGATATGATGGTAAGAATTCCATTCTGGATCCACACTGATCATGAGATTGAGGGGAATGTCCCAGGGATGGCAGGGCAAAAAGCTGAAAACACTTGACTCCCTAAGGCTTTCAAGGAGCAGACTACAATATCAGCTCTGGATTGCCTATGGGCTTTTATATGGAAGAGAAATAAACTTGTTTTGTTTAAAGTGCTGTTATTTTAGATACATTTTTGGATATTAGTTGTTGGCAGCATAACTGATCCTATTATATTTCCTATCAACTTTCTGATGCTCTTAGCTCTTCACATTGCCTCTAGACATACATACTAACTCATTCTTTCATTCATTAAATAATTCACTTAATAGGCACTCAGTATTCACCTACATTCTGCCTGGCATAAATCTAAGAGGGGGTGGAATGGACACAGGAATGAAATGTACAAATCCTGCCCTTAAAATTAAAAGTCACAAGTATTGAATTAACTCCTCACTGTCTTAACTCATATCACAATTCATAGGTCGGCAAACACTTATCTTAGAATTTTTCTGACAGTCTTATATCAATCTCATTATTCCCAGTAATAAAATGCTGAGCAAACTATTGTGCTTAATATCTTCTATTTGCCTGTCTACATCCACTCTTTGCCTTTCTCTACCATTTTCTTCGGCCACTGAGGCTTATTTGTATGTACTGCATCAATGGGCTCTCCTGTCCTCTGACTTCTGGTTGGGTTGGTCAATAGGGACCCTTAGCAGGAAATCAAAGGGAAGTAAGATAATGAGTTCTATGAATTTAGTTTTCTCAGCTCCCTCCTGTGGGGTGATCTAGGCTAACTTTTCCCTTAACTGAAGGCCACTCACTGTTCTACTCAAGATTGCCCAAAATATGACCCTCTACTATTAGGTTCTGATAACCATTCCTTCCCTTCATAGCCTTTCAGTTGTTACTAGTCCCAGGAAAATGAAATATACCTCATGGTTTTCCTACACACTGCCCACACCTTGCAAATAGCCCACTTATTAAGCCTTCCTCAAATTATCCAAATGTGAGGCTGCCATCTGTTTCCTGCTGGCATGTTGACTGATACACCGCGTGTCCCAATTGTAAGTTCAAAATATATAGGCACTAGATACACATGGCATCCACCGGAAGCACTGTTCGTAAGAGGGTTAGAGTAAAGGGGAGATATTTAGCAAAATCTTAGTGCATTGAGAATCTCAGACTATAAGAACATCATCATGACCACTAGCTTTTGAGATCAGATTTGACTCTCAGGTACCTGTGCCATAAGCAAGCTGTCTTTATTTCTATTCTTTTTAGGTTTCCTGGACTAGACTCTATGTCCTTTAAACAGTCTAGTCTTGAAATCTTTTATTTAGAAGTGGGACTCCCTTCTAGGTGGAACTCAGTTACCAGGCAGAATCCACATTTCCACTGACATGTATCAGAACCTCCAGTATAGTACTTTCTTCCAGTTCCACCAGTATCCTCATGTTGGGCCTTGACAGTACTCAGTATGCCTATTTTAGAGGCATAAGCCACAATTCTTAAAGAATGAAACATAAAAGCAAATTATCACCTGTTTATTCATTACAAATAACTGAAGCATCACTGACCACAGAGAACAATGGTAGGCAGAACAATGCACCTCCTTCCCAAATGTCCCAAATCCTAATCCAGAAACCTGCGAAACTGTTACTTTACAAAACAAAAGAGACTTTTACAGAGGTGATTAAATTAAAGATCTTTAGAGGAGATATCATCCTGGATTATTTGGGTGAGCCCAACATAATCAGAAGGGTCCTTAAAAGTAAAAGAGGGAGGCAGGAGATTCAGTGTCAGAGTGATTCAGCATTAGAAAAACTCAACCAACCATTGTTGGCTTTGAAGACGAAGGGGACTACAAGTTAAGAAATGTTAACAGGCTCTAGAAGCTGGAAAGAACAGGGAAATAAATTCTCTCCTAGAACCTCCAAAAGGAATGCAGACCTGCTGATACCTTGATTTTAGCCAAGTGAGACCAGTTTTGGACTTCTCTTGAACTGTAGGATAATAAATTTGTGTTGTTTTAAGCCACGAAGTTTGTTGTAATTTGTTGCACCAGCAATAGGAAACTAACAACCAAGTTTTCTACCAATAACTAAAACCAAAATCTCCAGATCCAGAGAACTAAACCTGGGGTAAGGAAGGGTTGGGCACTGCGGGATGAACAAGACAGACACACTGGGCAGCACAACCAAACAGCATACCACTTGATAACCTGCACTGTAGGCAAGTTGCATTCATTAAAAGACAAAGGTATTTTTTATCTCAGAGATTCCTACTCATAAAATGCTTTCATGCCTTTTGTAACACCTAGTAGAAGCCTCCTTCTTTTCTCTCTTTTCAAGTTCTTGGGATTCAGTAGAATTTTTGTATTTTGTTAGAGACCATTATCAGCTTCATTCAGAAGGACAAGCATCTGTCTTATATCTTATTCTGTGACTTCCTGTTAGCCACAGAGGCAAAGAATGGCACAATAAAAATAATTAGTCTTAAAAGTTCCAGAACATATGCAAAGCATCAATATCCATTATTTGCAATCTATAAAAACCCATTGCTAAGCAATTCTCCCAGTGCTTCCTGTTTCTGACTAGGCCTTACCACGCTCTGACCCAGCTGCTCCCGAAAGAAGTAATCCATGTTTCTCTTTTGCAGGCTGTCGAGGTAATGCTGAAAGCGCGTGTATGTGTATGGGTAGCAATAGGCAAATTGGTAAATATCTTCTTCTCGGTCAAAACAAAATGCAAAGGACATCACATAATTCTTCCTATGGTCTGGACACCGGTAGTAGTAAACATTTTTAGGTGGCAGCCTTTGCCTGAAAGATACAAACAAAAAAAATTTGGAAATATCAGACAATCATTCAAGTTTCAAAGGCAATAAACAGGAATAAATGCCCAAGAGAAAAAAAACGTAACATCAAGAACTCTAGGTGGTGTCTAGGAACAACAACCACACATCTACGGTCAAAAGGAGACCAGGATTTGGCAGCACTTTGTTCAGATTCCAGCCCTACCCTTTATCAAATGTTTGGACAATGCAAAGTTAAACAAAGATGAACATGTTTTAGTCATTGTTTACTATTATTTTGAGCACTCATTACATGCCCAGGCAATGAGCTAGATTCTTTTTTTTAATGTTTATTTATTTATTTGGAGAGAAAGAATGCATGTGCATAGTGCAGAGGGAGAGGGAGAGAGAGAATCCCAAGCAACCTCCACACTGTCAGTGCACAGCCCCATGTGGGGCTTGATCTCACAAATTGTGAGATCATGACCTGAGCCAAAAACAAGAGTTGAGAGCTTATCCAAACTGAGTTACCCAGGCACCCCAGGGAAACTTGGATTCTTGACGTATAATGGTAAATAAGATAGGCAACATGTTGTCCTCATGCAGTCTATATTCTG
Organism: Crocuta crocuta; assembly: GCF_008692635.1. Taxonomy (NCBI): domain Eukaryota; kingdom Metazoa; phylum Chordata; class Mammalia; order Carnivora; family Hyaenidae; genus Crocuta; species Crocuta crocuta. The sequence goes on from NW_027532591.1 coordinate 1,655,740, forward strand.
GTGGGGGAAGAAGTTAATAAACTATTAAAAATAAATGCATTATATAGTTATAGACTCTTAAAGCACCTTGAGGGCAACTAAAGAGTATGATGTTAGGGGCATCTGGGTGGCTCAGTTGGTTGAACATCCAACTCTTGATTTCAGTTCATGTCATGGGATTAATCCCCACACTGGGATCTGTGCTGAGTGTGGAGCCTGCTTGGGATTCTCTCTCTCTCCATCTCTCTCTGCCCCTCTTCCCCCAACTTGCTCGTGTTCTAAGGGAAAAAAAAAATAGAGGAGGTCTACTTTTCCTAGGGAAGCCATGTTTTTGTATTGTAAGGCTAATCTAGACCTTTTTTAAAATAAGCTAATATGCAATGTAAATATTCAAGAGGGAGGAAAGAATATTCAACATTTCTTTAAAATATTACTATTGTTTTTCTACAGAGCATTCCATGATACTAATTTTCCATACAAGCACTTTGGGAAATACTGCTTCAAATACACTGTGTAAGCAATTTTGCTAAGTCATCATGCTCATTCTTCAGTAAGGAACTCTGAAACATATACATGAGAAAAGGCAAAATGTTCCAGTCGTAATTCCTATAAATTCTTTACATTTATCCATGTCACAGGCTCACTGCACCCTGTCATGCTGTGTGACATCCAAATTATTCACACTGTTTTTCTGCAGTGAATGCCTTTTATTTCTGTCTCTTTAAAACCCTGTTAATCCTACAAAACCCATCTCAAACTGTACATTTTCCATGATCATCCATTGACAATTCCAGGCCAGTCCAGCTCCTGCATTTTACAGCAATTCTTGCTTCTTTATTGATGGCTTCCTACGTCTTATCCACTCATATCAGTTTGGAAGCTCTGATAAAGGCAAGTATGTTTCTGGGAGTTACCAGGCTCATCTATAGGGGCTTGGCATTTGACTGAAAAGCCATGGGACACAGTATCACGTGGAGGAAAGTGTGAGGAAGATGGTGTAAGTGATGAGATTGAGAAAAATAACAATGGTGGTGGCTCCAGGTAGGGCAGCCTGAAGAAAATTGTTAAAAGCGTCCAGAGCATTATAACATGCCAATAGTTTGTTGCAGATCTTGCTTCTACCTTGGTGTCCCTCAGAAGCTGCCTAAGAAGCCAGAGTGGGAAGTAAGGCTGTGGGATTCCTGTGGAAGAGCAGAGGTTACAAGACACTAATTCTGTACATACAGCAGCTTCTATTGTTTGCCTGTAGCCCTAGATCCCATGAACCTCAAACATTAAGTGAAATGCAGAGAGGGGAAGAAAACAAAAATTAAGGAAGAAAAAAAGGAAAAGAAAGATTGAGGAAGGAACGAGGGAAGAGAGAAAGGAAGGGATGAACAGAACATGCACAGTATAGGTTCTCTCTGGGGCTCATTCAGTACCTGATTTAATTAATTTAATTAATTTGTTTAATGTTTATTTATTTGAGAGAGAGAAAGTGAGAGAGAGATCACAGGTGTGAATACACAAGCAGGGAAAGGGTAGAAGGAGAGGGAGAAAGAGAGTTTGAGAGTGTAGAGCCTGATGTGGGGCTTGATCCCATGAACTGTAAGATCATGACCTGAACTGAAATCAAGAGTCAGATGCTTAATTGAATGAGTCACCAAGGCACCCCAAGGACCTGATTTAATTAGCATAAAGGCATTTGGTCAAGGTGGGCATTATTCCTTTTGCAGACATGGCCTTGGAGGTTCATAAAAGTTAAAGAGCTCACTCATTATCTCAAGTGAGTAAATGATAGAGCTGGGACTCCAATTTGCTTCTGTCTGACTCCAAGTCCAGTACCTAGAACACTCCTCCAGAGGCCCTCTTGATAAATTATGAACTTCTGCTATTCCAGATATGAATGTGTGCAAAAGCCAGGAGGCAAGAGAGAAAAGCAAAATGTTGGAACTGAAAGGAATTGATCATGGCTGAAGCACAAAGAGTAAGAAGGAAATGCATGAGAAATGTGTCTGAAGAGGAAGGCAGAAGTCAAACTAGAAAGGGACTATATGAACATTGTTGAAGAATTTAAAAATTATCCTGAAGTCACAGGGTACCTTTCAAGTGAGTGAAAGAAGTGAATCCCTTTCAAGTGAGTGATGGCCAGTCCAAGGGATCTATGATAGTGGTCAGAAGGACAGAAGAATAGCTACACAGGTATAGAAAACAAGACAGATTTGACTATTTTAGAAAAAAAAAGTGGCTTAAGTGATGGGACATAAGATCTAATATGGGTTAGAACCTGGTAGTACTGAGGAAGGCAGAATGGTAGAGAGAATAAAGGAACAGGGATTTTCACATAAATGTCAATGGTAGTATCAAAGGCTGTCTAGGGATGTGCTTGGTCCCACAACAGAATCCATTTCCCTCCTACTTCCAAAGCCACCACAGATAAATATATAGGTAATAACAGTCTTTTTGTAATACAAATACAACTTTTAAGACAACTGCCCCACCCCCACGACAGGCACTCTTCCTTTCCAACCAGATGGCTACCCTAAACCTTCCTATATTGAAGCCCCCTCTATTTGGGGGCTACCAATGATGAGGTAGGAAAATAATGGCCTGGAAGGTGCATGGGGAGTAAAGAAGAAAGTTGTCCTCTCCTGATACTTCTGTACATGGAGTATAAGAGAATCAACAGTTTCTGAGAGAGAAATGGGGGGAATAATGGACTCCAGGGTATCAGGTCTTACTTCATTGTTTTATGTAGCAAATGTTTGTTAAGTACCATGCACCAAACATTGTTTGATTAAGAGAAGACGTAAAGGAAGCAGTGGACTAAAAGACTGAGAACCCAAGTAAGATTATTCACCATGAAGCTGAGTTTCAGAGGAAGAAGTGGAAAGTGGAAAGTTCTGGATAGAGAAGGGAACAGTAAAAACTGAGATCAGACCAGTGCAGAGGTGAGGGTATAGAAAGAACAGATGACAGTCTAAACTTGTGATGTGATTGAACATGCAGGAATGTGAGGCTGGGGGACTAATCTAGTCTCAGGATTCTCAATTTGCATTCAGGAAGAATGCCAGTTGAACGTCGCCTTGAGGTCTCTGGTTAGTGATCTGTGATCCTAGCTTTAAGGCCCTGGCTCACAGATCTGAGAGTTAGGTGAGCATGTCTTCATATGCTAGTGATTCCTACAGTAATAGGCCCCTTGGGTTATGATGCTGATGTTTTCAACTCTTCATTTACTAGTATATCCGATCAGGGTCCATGCTTTAAATTCAATCACCCCAGTTTTCTCCTATTCTAGCCAAGTTTAGCAACTTGACTCTGAGAGCCTGCCATCTCCACCAAATTTGATTATGTGCTATCAAGAGAATTCATCTAATTCCTGCAGCTGTCCCAGCTCCTCTCCTGAGTGGGTCGGATGCCTAACCTGATTTGCAGACAGAATGAAGGTAATGGGCCCTGGGGTAATCATTCAAGGAAGCCGAGATGCTGCTCAGGGCTTAGATTTTCTAGAATCTACTAAGAATACAAATACAAATCCATTTGAGAAGGGCTCAGTAGGCCAAATTCATGAGAACTTTCAAGTAACACAAAGAATAGAGAAAAAGAAGACTGGAACTAAATAGGAGGAAAAATATGTCTCTCATTTGTAATGCATTTCTGGTTTTTCTCTTATTTTGCTTACTATGTTTTTACTACATCACAGGCATCATGTTGAATGCTGTATATGCATTATCATTTAAACTTCACAATAAACTCATGAGCCAGGGGCTATTAACATCCCTTTTACACAGACAAGAAAACTGAAGCTCAGAAAGGTAAAAAACTCCCTGAAGTTACAGGGTTAGTAATCCTCAGAGCTTGTATTAGATGCAGACTAATATGACTTTGAAGTCTGTGCTCATAATCCCTATGGTACCTTGCCACCCTCCTTTCTCCCCTTGCCATCCGGTCATAGCCTTATTCCTGCTTCCAGAAAAATCTGCTCTCACAGTACTCTCCTGTTAAAGACTCTTCAAACAACTCCCTATCTTCACATTCTGATTTGGCTCACAGGGTCCCTGAGAGCTCCCTGTGATCCAGTATCACCAGCCATTTCTTCCTCCTTGAACCCTATGTTTTATTCATACTGAGCTACTTAAAACTCCCTACCATAATTTTATGCCATTCCCCCCATACCTCTATGGGATCTCTTTGTATTTGATCTTTCTTCCACTTGGAGAGCCTCCCCTGCCGTCTTACCTACTTGGTGAATTTGCTACTCATAGATGTGGCATAAGGTAGACGGTCAATAAAGATTAAAATATTTTTTAAACAAACAAATTAATTAATGGGCAAAAGAATGTATAAATAAATATCTACCCTTTAACATACTTCCTCTCTGAATCCTTAGTTGACCATTTAGTTGTCATTAATTTTTCTCTACTTTGACATATAATAGTAAAATAAGTTTTATAACTTGATATATCCCTTAATAATGAACACCAAAAGTAAATGAAAATTTCTTCAAAGAAGGGGTAGGCTTCTTGAAGACAGGAAGAGTGTCACCTTTTTCCTCTCTTTCTCACTTTTCACTTTGTCACTTTTCTCTCTGTCATCCCTTCACAGAGAAGTTAACATACTTGCTCATTTTAAAAAGCTATGATAAGAGGAAAAGAAGACTCATCTCTGAAGATAAATGGTAGACATCATAGGGAGGTAGATTTTAGCTCAGTATAGAGATTTTTTAATATTCAGCTGAAAGTAGAAACGCCCATGTTGCAGGAGAGTGCAAGCATGGGAAGCTTTATGGGATCCCATAAAGTTCCTGAGATTCCATTTAATACAGATAGTATATCATTGAAAACAATAAAACAATGATGATGATAGCTATTAGAATTATAATTACTAATATGTATATATTATTGGCCATGTGGTAGGCCATTGTAAATACATTATAATGTATTAAGTTCTTTAATCCTCACAACCATCCTCTGAAGTTATTGCTGTCATCCCAATGATATGACAAAAATGAATATGGGGTCAAGAATGTTTGTTTTTTTAAAGTTTTTTGTTTGTTTGTTTGTTTATTTATAGAGAGCAGGGGAGGGGCAGAGAGAAAGGGAGAGAGAGAGAATCCTAAGCAGACTCCGCACTCCCAGCGTGGAACCTGATGCAGGTCTTGAACTTAAGAACCACGACACCATGACCTGAGCTGAAATCAAGAGTTAGACACTTAAGTAAATGAGCACCCAGGCACCCTAAGAATGCTTGTTCTTAAGAAAAAACTTGTACATGACACCCCAGAAGGCTTCATAAAGGAAAGAGTCCAACATCTGATCCTGCCAGAGATGCAGAGAGATTCAAGACCTGTAGCGTGTGCTCTCAGGGCTCAGAAACTAAAGGCTGCTTAAGCTGTTGGAACAAACTATCATCCTGATGACTGAAGAGGACATCCACATGTGTGAGGGCACCTTGTAACTCATCCTCAGATCCAGTCACACATGCACATGTGAGTGAGCAAAGCACACACACATTCACACACACGTACACAGTGAACACACTGGAATCATACTATATATACCTCTCTACTATAGCCTTTATCTAAGCATATAATTTGAATATATACCTTTCTCCCTCATTACACGGTGCCACTCTTGAGGGCACGGACAATGTAGCGTTTATCTCTGGTTCTGCAGGACCTATATAGAGCTTTGCATATAAAGGTTCTCAAAAATGCTTATGAACTGGGTAAATGAATATATTTGTGAGTGAACTTTAAGGGATTATAAATTGGAATAAATAATTTCAGCCATACCAATCTATGTATAGTGTGCTCTCTCCATGTGAAACTGTGAGTCATGTCCTGAATACATTATGTTCTCAAAAACCTTCATGCCTTTTAAAATGCTGTTCCCTGGGGTGCCTGGATGGCTCAGTCAGCCGAACTGTCTGACTTTGGCTCAGGTCATGATCTCACAGTTCGTGAGTTTGAGCCCTGCATTGGGCTCCATGCTGACAGCTCAGAGCCTGGAATCTGCTTCGGATTCTGTGTCTTCCTCTCTCTCTGTTCCTCCCCCGCTCACACTCTTTCCTTCTCTCTCTCTCTCTTTCTCTCTCAAAAATAAATAAACATTAAAAAATTAAAAAAATAAAATAAAATGCTGTTCCTTCTCTCTGCAATTTCTTTTCCCCTACTTTTCTACATAGTACATCCCTATGTAGAGAATTGAGACCCAGCACAAATGACATTTCCTCTTTGAAAGCTGTGTCAGCAACTCCATGAACTAATTGCTCTAAATGCTAATTGCAGACACTGCTATATTTCTGATTTATCTCAAAATCCATAGCATTTAGCATAGTGCTTGGCCCTGAAGGGGAGCTCAAAGCATGTTTGTTGAATTAATGAGTGAATTTATGACTTAATGAATGAATGAAATGGTTTCTTCCCATTTACCATCTTCTCTGTCTTTTCTTCAAACTATCAGTTCAATTCCCAGTATATAATTTTGGAGGTTATTAGAACACAGAAGGAGGGAAGAAGCCCAGGATTTAATGGAATACACAGGGCTCTCTAAAACAAGAGCATTCCCTGCCCTCCTCAATAACCCTTAAAGACAGGAGCCCTAATTTCCTCTTTAATCTAGCAGGAAATATGGATATGGACAGATGGGTTCCAATCCCACATTCTTCCTAGACAGCAGACACAATATTTTTTTCATATAATTTCTAAAGGAGATGGGGCACCTGGGTGGATCAATTGGTTCAACTTCGGCTTAGGTCATGATCTCATGATTTGTGGGTTCAAGCACCACGCCGAGCTCTGTGCTGACAGCTCAGAACTTGGAGCTGCTTCGGATTCTGTGTTTCCCTCTCTCTCTCTCTCTGCCCCTCCCCTACTCACACTCTATCTCTCCTTCTGGGGAAAAAAAAAAAACAAAACACGAAAAAAATTCTAAAGGAGGTATGCAAAACAAGGTCACTCAAATATAACATATAGTAAACACTTCCTGTATGCCTATAACGTGCTACCTGTTTGATGTACTCTATTATCTGACTGATAAACACATTTCTTTCCACAACACCAAGGCTGTGCTTACTGAAATTCAGCCAATGATTGCAATCACAGAAACAGTCTCTTCATTTCCCTTCTTGATTGACCCAGGGTTGGGGGAAGCAAACTGGCATCCAGTTTTCCAGGAATATTTGGAATTAAGGTAAAATTTCATCCCTCTCCCTTTCATAAGGGCAGCCAAATCTCTGGTTTGTCATTCATGCCAACATGAGGCCTTTAACCTACGTTTAGCTGGAACAACATAGACCACCACCTGGCTGAAGTCATTTGGCCTCCTCCTTTTCTTCTCTGTGTCTGGCACAGCCAGGCAGTTGGCATGGATGCCCACATTGTAAATCCACCTTCCACAGGCAAACAGGAGCCACTCCAAATTCCAATTCTACCTTCTCCCAAAGAATTGTATCACCAGCATATCTATTCTTATCTTTCTCCACACTTTGTCACAGCTAATCTCTTGGTGACTCACAGGGAGGGGGAGAAAGAGGGAGTGAGGGAGTGTTCAGATACAGGCAACACATTTTTACACCCGATGTCTAATCAGATTATCATCTTATCAGAGGCTGATGGGCACTGGTGGTGGGAGGAGAGAGACAGAGCTACATACTGCCAACTAAGTTTTTGATAACAAAAAGACACTGCTTGATTCTTGAATTAACCTTTTTGTCCTACACACTCCATTGTTTATTTTTCATAGTTTATTTTATATATAGGTTTTTATTTATTTATTTTTTATCTGTGCCTTCTGGAGACAGACACCCACACACTCTGGCAGCAACTGCTTCCATTAATTCCGAGCCATTAAAAAAGTTAAAATGAAACCCAATTACTTTGGCTAGTTTAGAACTGGGGAATAGCTAAGGCTCATTATTCCCCTTGGTCATGGACAGCAACAATATTCCTACCTACACGTGGCTGCTGGCAGAATGCTAATGCAGTCTGAAATTCCAGGGACAGGCTCTGCATACAAGCAGAAGCTCTAAGTCCCAAGAGGATGCAAGAAGAGGAAGAGTTGACAAGACATTGGAATAGTTATAGTTCTTGGGAAGGACCTTTCCTCTCTTTGTGCCTCAGAATAAAATGTGGTTACTAAAATGTGTGTCCTGTATCCCTCTTAGGGTTGTTGTGACTCTTAGGTGAAAAGAACTCTACTTTCAGAACTATCATATTCTGGGATACAGGATAGTGTATGAGGCAGCTTCAGAATGCTGCATGCTTTGGGATAAGGTAGCAGGCTATAGGTATATATAGGTATATATCTATATCTATATCTATATCATCTATATCTATATCTATATCTATATCTATATACATACCTATATATGAGCTATAGAGCAGGCTCATGTTTGCAGTGAAGTTGTGTACCAAAGTTACTTTCTTGCTGCATAATGGGTAGAATAACAATAAAGGTTCAGGGTGTAAGGTCACCAGACTAGCATCTTCTTATAAGCCCCTTGCGTAGAGTCTCGTGTACAGATGGGCACTCACTAAGTACTTTGAATGAATGAATAAATCAGTCAGGCAGAGTTGAGTTTTGATTGAACAAATAAAACTGTGTTCACTTCCAGCTGTAGATGCCTTTTAGAAATATAGTCATAGTGCAACAGAAAGAATGTGGGCTTGGAACTCTATTCTACTTCCATTACTTTTTTTGGATCTGAGTTTCCACATCTATAAAATGAAAATAATATCCACTTCATGGATTTTTTTCAGGATTTTGTTTGTTTGTTTGTTTATCTTAAGAGGGAGAACATGAGTAAGCAGAGGAGGGGCAGAGAGAGAGAATCCAAAGCAGGTTCCACACTGTCAGCACAGGGTCCGATGCAAGGCTCAAACTCATAAACTGTGAGATCATGACCTGGGCTGAAACCAAGAGGCTGACACTTAACCAACTGAGCCACCCAGGTGCCCCCATGGGTTTGTTTTGAAGATTAGAGATGAGGTTTGTACCTGACATATAACACGTGCTCAGGAATGGTAACTGTGATTATCACCATGCTCTGTACGATGAATAGTTGGCATCACACTATCTCTTGATTCCGAACAATGGACTCCAAGTTCACACTAAGTGTGCTTATGGCATGGAATGGGCAGAACAGGTAGGATAGGGTACAAAGAATGTGTGACAAGGGACAACCCCGTTTTTTTCTTTCCGATGATTCCCATACCCAATATAACCAACACCTCCCTTTTATTTTTTTTAAGTTTGTTTGTTTGTTTCTTTTTATTTAGAGTTAAAGCACAAACAGGGGAGGGGAATGTGGAATATGTTTAATAAATAGAGACTAAGCAGTCTTTCTTATAGAGAATAGCCTAATAGCTTTTGGCATCATGCGTTGTAAATCTAAAATTATTAATTTTATTTTCTGGTTACTCTAAAAAAAAAAAACTTCATAATTAACCCTTTCACCAGAAATGAGCTAAAAACTACAAAAGTGGATGCTTCAAGAAAGTTCTGTAATGACTTTTCATTTCTCAAGAAATTTAGTAATGGACATGTAACTTGTATGAAATGTTTCTTGGTATTTATGATCCACTGTAAGGGTTATATTGACAACATAACCACATAAAAACCAGAAAACAAATCTGCTGAAGAAACATCAGCATCTACTTGATTTAACAGTTATTTTAAGTAAACTTATGCCCAAAGACTATAATTTACACATGTAAAAGCAGAAGCATAAAAGAAAAAAATGACTGAAATTATTTTAGAAGAAGAGTCAATAAAATAAATGAAAATCCACACTTCACAGGGATGTTTAGTATCACTTTATTTAGAGCACATGACTGTTCTCTAAATTAATTTCAATCATTTTAAATTCCAAGTTTTCTTGTATAAAAAGTGGTAGCCATCAGGGCACCTGAGTGGCTCAGTTGTGTAAGCCTCCGACTTGAGCTCAGGTCATGATTTCACAGTTCATGAGTTTGAGCCCAACATCAGGCTCTGTGCTGACAGCTCAGAGCCTGGAGCTTGCTTTGGATTCTGTGACTCCCTCTTGAGGGAGGGGTGTGATGCCGCTTCCCTGCTCACACTCTGTCTCTCAAAAATAAATAAACATTAAAAAAAAATAAAATGGTAGTCATCAATGTCTTGTCACTACTTGAAGATCTAAAACCAGCATCTTTAGATCAGTGTCATCAGATATTTCAAATAGAAAATAATTTAACTTAATTCCAATGTAAATTATTTTCATCTAATTCATGAAATCAAAGTAAAGTTTTTTGAAAATCATTCTGTGGATGGTGAAATAGTGTCTTAGTGGTAATGACATTGCTAATTCAGTAAAGTAAAAAGTTCAACATTAAAGATAAGGTTACTTACTTTTTGCAACAATATGAATACAAATTTTGGTAAAAGCAATATACTTGTTAAATGAACAAACCTATGGAGTAGAAATTTATTTTTTGAATTGGTTTGTGGTGTCCATATAAATCATACTTGCATCTAACCAAAAACTTCTATTTTCTACCTTCAAAATAGAAACTACAGAATCTCAAAATTTACACAAAGTAAGTGAACAATACAGTTTTTTATGAAGCTAATAACAAACTGCACAAACACAACATTTTTGTTTTTTCATGAAGGCAGACCATGCTTATTTTCTTTACTGTCTCCCATCAATAGGATTTTGGAAATTTTGAACCTTTAATCAGCTGCTTTGTTAATCAACACTGATTTTGGTTTTTGTTATTGTTGTAATGAGACCTGTAAATTTTAGTAATGAGGCTCTAAATGAGAACAAAATTTTGGTTGTGTTTTGTTCAAAATCAACTGGAAATTTTTAATCAAATATTCAACAATGAAGCACCAAAGTATTTCAGCTTTTAAAGCTTTTATCAAATTGCAATTATTGAAAACAAAGCTTGCAAACAAGAAGACATGACATTTATCTCTACAAAAGCATGGGAGGAACTGCACAAATTAAATGATGAAAGCACATTTGGAGGACAAGATTGAATTTTGGAATTCAATGATTGTACTTTGGGATAACTTACTTTATAAGGAGAATTTTGTGATGAAGCTATTTTTAATTGGATATTTATATAATATGTTGTGCCAGAGTAGAATGAAATTGAGAAGGCCTACAATTTTGTAGCATCTGCAGTTGGTGAAAATTTGAAAGAGTCAAGAAGAATCTTATTTGAAAAAGTTGTTTTATTAAAAAAAAAGATCCAAGAAAATTTAACTGAGGGGAGTAAAAACAAGAGAGTAATTATGAAAATATTTGGACTGAAATGTTTATATATTGCAATACTAAAAAGCTTACAACTGAGAATGTCCTTGGGGCACTTGGGTGACTCAGTCAGTTAAGCATCTGACTTCGGCTCAGGTCATGATCTCGTGGTTTGTGAGTTCAAGCCCTGCATTGGACTCTGTGCTGACAGCTCAGAGCCTGGAGCTGCTTCAGATTCTCTCTCTCTCTCTCTCTCTTTCTCTTTGCCCCTCCCCTGCTCATGCTCTCTCTCAAAAATAAATAATAAATAATTTTTAAAAACCTGAGAATGTCCTCTATTAGGAGAATTTGCTCTAAGTTTACCAGGTACCTCAGTACCTATAAAGATAATGTCTTTTATTTAAGGGTATTTTGATCTACACAGGAGAATTAGTTGAATGTGTCAACAATTTTTAACTTATTAACCATAAAATACAAGTCTGAAGAAGACTGAAGGCAATGTCACCAGAAATAAAATAGAGCCTGATTAGAAAAAAAGATATTCTTCATAAAAATAACAATGATGTAGTACTAGATACACATGCAGCTAAGAAACTGGTTGAAGCATATGAATGTGTGCTGAAAATAACTGAATTGATTTAAAGAAAATATAAGTTTTTTAAAAATGTTCCTTTAATGCATATGGAAATATATTTATTTCATTTTATTTTACTTCTTATTTAGAAAAAATTTTGGTTTTGAAAAATAATTTTTTAAGTCCAATGTAATAAAAACAATTGGTGGTTAATATGTGAATATTTTTTAAAAAATATACAAACTTTATTTTTAGTTTCCTCATTCACTTTCAGTTGGGAAGATAAATCTATATGGTCCTATCCATCTGCCAACCAGATTGCTGTTCTTGAACATATTAAAGTTACCTAAAATTCAACCTGGTTAAAGTCGATCTCCTGACCTCTTACACACCTGACTTTCTGAAAATGTTCCCAACTCAGTAAATGACCTGATCATCTCCATCCATTCAACTGAACACAACAGAAACCTCAGTGGCAATCATGATGTCTTCTTCTCTTTGTCATTTTCCTTCCTTTTTTCATTCAATAATTTTTGCCTAAGAGCTTCCCGTGTTGCACTCTTCTAAATGGTGAGGAAGTAGAAGTAAAAAAAGAAATCCTATACTTTTATGGAATTTAAGTTCTAGTGAGAAAGACATAAACACATCAATACATGACATAGTATAAAGTAATGATAAGTGTAATGGATACAAATTAAGCAAGGTAAGGGATAGAGGGTGATGGAGGCGGCTATTTTACTTAGGGTGGTCACAGAGGTAACCACTTAGTAGAAACTGATACGAGGAAATGATCCGTGTGTGTGTGTGTGTGTATGTGTGTGTGTGTGTGTGTGTATCCAAGAAAATAGTGGTTTAGAGGAAAAATCAAACACAAATGTCCTAGGGCAGGAATAGTTTGGTACGTATTTAGAACAGCAGGAAGGTCAGTGTGATGGAACAGGAATAAGTGAGAAGGTGGTTGGTATAAAATGAATTAGGAAAGGAGGGAGGGTCCAGGCTACAGGGCACTGTAGGCCTTGGTAGGAATTTTGTATGAGAAGCCATTGTGAGGTAGAGATACTAAGGGTGATGAAATTATTTAGTTTACATTTTCAAAGGAGCTCTGGAGTAGAAGAGTGGTCTGTGGTGGGCAGGAGGGGGATCACAGCCTGAGGCCAGTTGGATACGTATTGTCATGGTCCAGGAAAAAAAAAAAAAAAAAAAAAAAAAAAAAAATGGGTTGGGTTAGAGTGGAAGCTGTGTAAGAAGTTGCAGGATTTGGAATCTATTTTGAGGGTAAACTATTAGATGTGAGAAACTGAATATGAGATGTGAAAGTTAGAGCAAAGTCAATAATGATATTAAGGTTTTGACCTGATATCATTTACTAAAATCCCTACATCCCCCATCTTGTTAAAGTCTTTAAATTCTGTCTTTAGAAGATATCTCCAAACTCTACTTGTCTGTATTTCCATGTTTTCCTACTTTGCTGAAAAAGTCCCCTGCCTTGCCCAGTTTCCTTTTTCTCACTTTTCTCTTCTCCAATCCCCTCTCCACGTAATTTTTTTACAGCTTAATTGGTCATTTTCTGGATTAAAACTCTCACACAGTTTCCAATTATGCTGGAATGAAGACTCTTCAACATGACTCTTTAACTCTTTAACATGACTTTCTTACTTCCTCAGATGAACCAGGGTCATAGTCTATCCAGTTCTCCACACTAACTCCCTTCTTTCCCTAACTGACATCTACCCTTCATTTTTGTTTCAGCTCAGATAATATCTTCTCTGTCACCACCTAAATTAAACTCTCCTGTTAGTCTTCCATGGAGCAACTAGATATTTTCCCTCAAAGCACTACTTCTATTTACAATATATATGTATTTGTACTTGTTTATGGTTTACATTTCTAATAGGTTGTAGTTTCTACGTGGGTAGGGATGACATCTGTTTTTTGCTCACCAGTGAATAACCTAGCATCTGACACAGTACCTAACACATAGTAGACCTGTAATAAATATTTATTAATTGAATGGAGTAAATATGTATGGGTGAAGGGATAATGACAGAAGGAAGGTAAGAAGGCTGATTGTTGCTGGCCTGCATGGGTCAAGGAGTTTTAAACTCACAGTTGGCTAGTGGTTTCCCAGCAGAGCTAGGTAAGGGTGGGTATTGTCATGGAAAGGCTTCTAGATTTTGCAGAACTTCACATAGCACTTCTTTCAGAGAAAAGATAAAGGCATTAATCATCTAGACAAAAGCCTCCTCTCATTTCCTTTCTCACATAATGTAGTACCCTGATTTGTTTCTGGATTCTTCAGGTTTCTCCTACAACCATCAGACCAGAGCTTTTAAGGCAGAAGACTCATTATTACTCAGCTCTGTCATGTGAGGGGTCACTGTAAGGCCTTCTAGACAGTAAAAGTAGAACTCAGCCTAGTCTGTTCAACGGGGGGGGGGGGTGCTCTCATCATAATCGCCTTCCAGTATAGAGTGGTTATGGGCTGTCTCCCAATACTCACTGTGTGGAACACTGCAGTCTAGGTATGACGAAGATCGGGGACTGAGGGCTTAGCAGTAGATAAAGAAATATAGAGAAGCTGGACTATCTGGAGTAGTTCTGATTCATTACCCAACTCCAAGTCCTAGCACAGGGAGTGCCTGTTCACTAAGTAAAATAAACTGAGATCCCAGTAGAAAGACTAAGGAATAGGTCATGAGAGTAGATTCAAGTGGCCTGGAGTACAAGGAAGCCAGAAAATGGCCTAAATTCCAGGTTGCTTAATCCAAGGAGCTTGGTCAGAAAGCAAAGTGAAAAGTTATCTGGTCCCAAAACTAGATTCCAAGTGCAGGGGGATAGAGCATGAGAGACAATGATGTTAGGCCAAGACTGAGTCAGCAACTAAGAAAGTAGATTGCCAATGGAAAATTGAGGAGGGACAGAGGTATGGATAGAAAGTGACTTCCAGCTTTCTGGGGCAATAAGTACAATCATAGTCTTTTTTTTTTTTTTTTAACATGTATTTTTGAGAGACAGAGAGAGAGCATGAGCTGGGGAGGGGGAGAGAGAGAGAGAGAGGAAGATACAGAATCTGAAGCAGCCTCCAGTTTTCAAGCTGTTTGTTAGCAGAGCCCAATGTGGGGCTTGAACTCATGAACCATGAGACCATGACTCGAGCTGAAGTTGGACGCTCAACCAACTGAACCATCCATGCATCCCTACAATCACAGTCTTGAGTGGATTAAGATGTGATTAGAATCAGAAAGGAGGAGAGCGGGATACTTTCAAGAGACAATATACATACATGGTTTCAAGCCAGATCACACCAAATTATTCTTTCCTACTATGACAAAGAGTAAGATCTACATAACAGGAATGAAAGGCTCGCATAAATACACGGGGAACAGAATGGAAATCTTGAGGAAATATCCCTTAGGATGTTGGTCTCCAGTGGATGAGGAAGCTATTGCTCCAGGTGAAAAGTGGTAATGACTTGATGACCTGTGGATGCATAAGGACTGGCAGGGTGGAAGGTATGGCATTGAGCTGAGGTGGCAAAGCACTGACTAAAAAACAAAAACTGAGACATGACACAGCCTTGGGGAGGTCTGATACAGAAAAGGGTAATCTTCTATAATGGTGCCAGAAGAATTACTGAGGTCGTATGACAGCTGCCAAGACCCCAGAAGGACAGATTCAGCAACATGCACCAGGTTAGCAGGGTCCTAACAAGCATTAGGTCACAAATGTGGACTGACACAGGAGTCTGAGGGAAAGGCAAAGAACCAGCATCCTGGCTAGGAGGCCGAGTTATGTCAGGACTTAGTCATAATTCCAAGAAAAAAATCTGGGAATGAAGAAACTTTCTGCTAGTGTCTCTTATGACTATGTACAGATTAGGACTGAAACCCTTACATGGCTGGGACTAAATCTACAGGTAAGATAAGTTGTCAAACCACAGGAGTCTACTAACAACTGTCTATGTCTATCCTACTATGTCTACAATTACTTATCTTTGGTCTCCTTCCTTCTAGGAAATATTCTCTCCTCCACCACCAGTTATTCCCTCTCTCTGCCCCTATGATCCCTGTACTACCCTATGATAACATGCATCATACATCATTAATAGCTTAACATCATTTTTCCTTATCCCATTAGAGTGAGGTCATGTCTCTATTTGCACATCATGAAGCCCTAAGGTCTAAACCAAGTTTGGTACATGTAATCACTAAAGAAATTTATTGAATGAATGAGTCAGCGAATAAGTAAGTTAGTGAATGGGAGAGTATATAAGTCAGAGAGTAGCAAAAGATTAGGTTGAAAAGGAGATAGGGATCAGATCATATGCTTGGTGCCTTGTAAGCCATTTACGGAGGGAAGGCTGACCCTAAAATAAGTAAAGGGCCACTAATGGATTTTAAATACATTCTCAGTGACTCCCATACTCCAAGGCCATTGGCTTCTAAAGGGGCACTGGCTATGTTTCATTAGATCACTCCCTCATAAAGTAACTTGTTAAAATGTTGGCTCATAGGAATCAGCTCTGACATTTTGGTCTTCATCACATGAAAGACAATGTCTAAGTCAATTTCTCAATACTCATCTTCTGCCTGTGAACAGTACAGATTCCTTTCTATACACTGATCTTCATAGGTCAAAAATATGTAAAAGAGCTTTCATACTTCAGTAGACTTATTAATCTTAGAAGCTCTGATTTCATGTATTTCACAACCTCATTCTCTTCAGAGTTATTATGTTAATTAAAATAATAAAATGGATGCAATCTTCTGGTAATTGAAATGAGTAAATGAACTTTGTAAGTCCTCTTCCAGAAAGTTAAGAACCAGAAACATAGGGGGTGAGGGACGTTTTATTTTCTTCCAACAAGAAATACATAATTGTTCCTTAAAAGATTTTCTTTGTAATCTATCTGGGAGGTCTATAAACTCTTTATACTGATACAACTATATACTTTTATAAAAAGATAGAACTTTAAGGCTTATCTAGTCCAGTGTTTTTAAAACATTTGTTTTAGTTTCTTCAAAATTGCTTTTTAAAAAGAAAGCTAGCAGAAAAGCACAATATATAAAAACCAAGCAAACATAATCAGCATTCAGATGGCAAGAAATAAGGGAAAGGGGAGTTTCTATAAAAGTTCAAACTTTTCATTTTGTAATTGAAGCCTGGAGAGGTAAATGACTGTGCCAAAGACATACTGGAGGTTAGAGGCACAGCTGAGAACTACTCTTCTGATTATGTTTGTTTTGTTCATTTATCAAACAACTGTTTATCAGGCACAGTTCTTGAAACTTAGGATAAATTAGTATATAAAACAAAGTTCACATTTTTATGGGAGAAAATAAATAGACAAATACTGTCTGTGTGTATGTGTGTGTATGGCAATGATCAGTGAGTGCTATGAAGAAAAAAAAGAAAGGCAGCATAAAGGAATAGAAAGTGAAGTAGGAGGGTTACAAGTTTGTTCTATAGGGCTGTCAAGGAAGGCCTTTCTGATGAGTCAGTCCAGTGAATTTCTGGAGGAAAAGTACTGCAGGCAGAGAGAAAAGCAAGTGCCAGTAATGGCTCCTAGCTGGTCCTGCTCCTGCAGGTATTTACCCAAAAGATACAAATACCTACTAGGTATTTACCCAAAGGAAACCAAAATACTGATTCAAAGGGGCACATGCACTCCAATGTTTATAGCAGTGCTATCAACAACAGCCAAATTATGGAAAGATCCCAAATGTCCATCGACTGATGAACTGATAAAAAAGATGTGGGGTGTGTGTGTGTGTGTGTGTGTGTGTGTGTGTGTACAATGGAATATTACTTGGCAATCAAAAAGAATTAAATCTTGCCACTTGCAACAATGTGGATGGAACTAGAGTATATTATGCTAAGTGAAATAAGTCAGTCAGAGAAAGTCAAATATATGATTTCACTCATACATGAAATTTAAGAAACTAAACAGATGAGCAAAAGGGAAGGGAAGGAAAAGCAAGATAAAAAGAGAGAGGGAGGGAAACCATCAGAGACTCTTAACTACAGAGGACAAACTAAGAGGTTTCTAAAGGGGAGGTGGGTAGAGTGATGGGCTAAATGGGTGCTGGGCATTAAGGACAGCACTTGTTGGGATGAGCACTGGGTGTTATATGTAAGTGATAAATCACTGGGTTCTGCTTTTGAAACCAATACTACACTTATGTTAACTACCTTGAAATTAAATAAATTAAAAAAAAACTAACTAAAATTTAAAAAAAGAACATACACATAAAGCTCCTGACATACACTGGTGGTCCATTGTTGGGATCTATCAAAACAACTTACTTAACTTCCTTTGAATAAGACATTCTTGTCAGAATTGGCATTAAGAAATTTTGGCAGCTCAGCATCTATTTCCTTGTCTTCTAAAATTTTTAAAAAATATTTATTTATTTATTCATTTATTTATTTAGAGAGCTTACACAAGTAGGGGAGAGGCAGAGAGAGAGAGAGAGAGGGAATCCCCTGTCAACGCAGAGATCCACTTGGGGATAGATCTCATGACCTGTGAGATTATGACCTGAGCCAATGTCAAGAGTCTGACATCAAATGACTGAGCCACCCAGGTGCCCCCATTTAAAAATACATATTTTTTTATTTTTTAAAAATTTTCAATGTTTATTTATTTCTAAGAGAGAGAGAGAGAAACACAGACAGTCAGAGTGTAAGTGGGGGAGGGGTAGAGAGAGGAGACACAGAATCTGGAGCAGACTCCAGGCTCTGATCTGTCAGCACAGAACCTGAATTGGGTCTCAAAACCATGAGCTGTGAGATCATGGCCTAAGCCAAAGTCAGATGCTTAACCGACTGAGCCACCCAGGTGCCCCTAAAATTTTTTTTAAATGTTTATTTTTGAGAGAGACAGAGAAAGAGACTGGGGGCAGAGGTGGGGCAGAGATAGAGGGAGACAGAGAATCCAAAGCAGGCTCCTTCGCTGTCAGTGCAAAGCCCAACATGAGGCTCAAACTCACGAAGTGTGAGATCATGACCTGATTCAAAGTCTGATCATCAACCAACTGAGCCACCTAGGCGCCTCCCCATTTCCTTGTCTTAACAACAAATTATTTCATATACTTATATGACTCCTTCCTCATTGGGTATAGTTTGTTGGAGTAAAAGGAAAGGCCTTACTGTCCCATAACCAAAGCACATGACCTTATCTGGGCTAATCAAATATGACCTCCATAGAATCTGTATTTTGAATAGAAAAAACATAATAAAAGGTTTGTTCCTTCAATTCCTTACCAGACTGCCCCACTCCAAGGCTGCTTTTGTGGCTTCCTTCCCTTTCCTTTCCTTCTCTTTCCCTCTTGCTTACTCTAAGTCCATGTCTCTTTCCACCTCGCATTGATTCTGTGAGTCCCCAATATCCTGCAAATGCATTTCCTTTTGTCTGAGTTAAACGGAATAGATTTCTATTCTTAGTAACTAAAAAAAACAAAAACAAAAACAAAAAAACTGTACCTTATACATTTATACATAACCAATTTAACTTGAGACAATGAAAACAGCACCAACATAAGCCATATTTGCCTTCCAGATAATTAGAATTATGTTGTTGAACAATAGTGTTGATAAAGAAATTTTGAATTACGTAAATGGTCTTTTCCAACTCATTTGCCTCTCTGAAAAGCAGTTTCTCCAACTAAAAAACAAGAAGACTAAATTAAAAACAAAACAAAACAAGATGAAACTAACCCTCTAAGGGTCTTTACAGAATTGACATTCTAGGATTCCAAAGACTATTAGGTTATGATTCCAAGGATTTCATTATAATGTTATTAGTTTTATAAGATATCTTCAAAGCTTTAAACAAAGACCAGTAGAAAAAAACATTCAGATCATATAATAGTCTCAAATCACACTACATAAACTGTTGCCTATTTCAACTCCATGGAAGGGTAGCTCAGACATTCAAATGCTTATTGGGTTGATGAAAAAAATAAGAATGTAGTAAGGGAGATTTAGTGTGTCCACTGAAAAATGTCATTTAAGATCACATAGCTGGTTAATGGTAGTTAGTCAGGCTTCAATTCCGTAGGCTAACACTTAAGCATAATATTACCCTACTGAGTAGGAGAGCTAGGTAGCGTGTTCAGGGAAGGACTCCTCAAAAGAGTGGCTTCAGGCTGAATTTTGACAGTGGGATAGAATGAAGTTTCATTCAAATAGGAGGAAGTATTTCTTAGACAGAGGGAGTGTATATGCAAAGGACGAGAGATGAGAAAGCAGATGTGTTCAAAGGAACTGGACCATGTAGCTGATGCATACGTTTTATATTGGAATCACTGGGGAAGTGTCTGAAGAGAAGCATGAATCCAGCTGTAGGGAATGGGATGGAGTTTAAATGTCAAACTAAGGGATATCATCAATTAAATGTATCATGCATATGTTCTACCTTCTCCAAGTAATCTTTCCTGCTTTGCATATGTATCTTCTGCCTTGCTTATGATGGCACCAAAGGATAGACAAGATCCAGATAATGTTATCAGAGTTCACATAATAGACTTTGAAGAAGTGTTGGCTAAAATGGAATTAATGGGTAGGTTCCTGTTCTGGGCAGGACTATCAAACAGCAGCCAGATTTCTGTCAAAAGCTTTCACAGCTAGACTAATCCTTTTTGAGAGAGTTCTAGGGGTGTCCTGAGCTAGGTCTGGAATTGGGGGAATGCATGGGCAAGTGGTGGTTAAGTGTGGAAAGAGGAGGGCTGTGACAGTACAGTAGTTAAAAAATCTAGGCCTTTCTCCCCGAGCTGGTCTTCCACTGTGAAGCATAAAACTGAGAAAGTGTTCTGCAAGCTGACAAGTTATTTCAAAAAGGGGGGTGGGGAGGAGAAGAAAGAAAAAAATAAATCCCATGAATTGAAGACAAAGGTGATGGGATCAAGAGGCAAATGTAAGGAGAAAGGTCTTAAAAGAAGATTTATTAGAGAGCATGGCTTGCATCAGTCCTAGGGGCAGGAATAAGTTGGAAAATAAATTTAGCAATGTTTCCTGTCCTTTGGGGCTGAGACCTTACAGCATGTCATATTTCTCAAAAATGAGTCCCAGTCCACCCCAGGTCTCTCAGCTTACCCAAGATGGATTCCTAGCACTGTGAATGCATATTTATAGGAATGAGGGTTAATAGGAATGGCAATGTTTATCTTTCTGGCTTAGTTTTGGTCAGAAATTGCATCTCTGTTTACTTAAAAGTCAGCTGGAATGTAGCTATAGTGTCCATGTCACTGGAAGCAGCAACACCTTAGCTGATCAAAAGTGCTTTAGAACACTGAACAGCCCACATATGCAGCTGCACCTGCCTCTGAAGTTAATATACCCCACCAGGATATCTCCAATTTCAAAATTTAGTTAATTCTCAGTTTTCTAACTCAGTCAAAGTAGATCTGTAAAGATAATGCAAAATTCAAGCATATGTTCAGTACCTTCTCCATGTAAGCATTTTTTAAGTACTAGATATTTAAAGATAAATAAGACACCATCCTGTCCCCTTACACCAAGAAATTCAGTTTTTCAAGAGACACAGGCATCATGACCATGATAAGAAGTGTCCTGAGTGCTGTGATAGAGGTGTGTGCACACGTAATGAGAGCACAGAGACATTATGTGTAACGTAGGGGGTTCATCCAGATTCTTGAGCTGAATCTTGGTGGATGGATGGTTAGGAGATAAAGGGATGATAAAGGAATTTCTAAGCAAAGAGAAAAGCATGGGAAGATGGGAGTCAGATTTTGCATATCATTTAAAGGAACAGATTTTTAAAGCAATAATCAGTGTTTTTTTACACATCTGCTTAAAAACTCCTAAGCCTTTCCACTGCACAAAAAAGTTGGGGAGCCAAACTCATCACCCTGATGTTACTTCCACCTGCTTCATCTTTCACTGCTTTCTTTCCTTCTCTGCTCGAGCCCCTCAGTCCTTCTTTCTGTTTTTCAAAGACATCAATCAAGCTCAGCTCTGTCCCAGAACCTTTTCATTTTCTCTTCTCTTTCTCTCTAATGCTCTTCCCTCAACTCCTTCTCATCTTTCATATCTCATCCCAATGTCACCCTGACAAGTTTTTCCCAACCACTTAATTAATTAATTTATTTTTCTTAAATAGTTTATTGTCAAGTTGGTTTCCATATAACATCCAGTGCTCACCCCAACAAGTGCCCTCTTCCATGCCCATCACCTCCTTGCCCTCTCCTCCACCCCCATCAACCCTCAGTTTGTTCTCAGCATTCAAGAGTCTCTCATGGTTTGCCTCCCTCCCTCTCCCCAACTATTTTCCCCCTTCTTCTGCCCCATGGTCCTCCGTTAAGTTCCTCCTAATTCACTTATACATGCAAACATATGGTATCTGTCCTTCTTTGCCTGACTTATTTCGCTCAGCATAACACCCTCAAGGTCCATCCATGTTGCTACACATGGCCAGATTTCATTCTTTCTCATTGCCTTGTAGTATTCCATTGCATAGATAAGCCACATCTTCCTGGTCCATTCGTCAGTTGATGGACACTTAGGCTCTTTCCATGTTTTGGCTATTGTTGACAGTGCTGCTATGAACATTGGGGTACATGTGGAGTACTTAAATTAGACTAATGCAGTTACTCTCTCTCATCCCCCTGTTTTCTTCATAATAAAAAAAATCTGAAATTTTGTTTCCTGCCACTAGAGTGTAAGTTCCTTGCTTATAGACACTCTGTGTCTACATCTATATCTTCAGTGTCCTGAAGTTCCTGGCACAGTAACTGAATAGATTAATTCAATGGTGATAAGAACCGTGCGTTCGTATGCAGGGCATCCAATGAAGGCAGGTAATAGATATAAAGGTAGGTGAGATTGGCAGTGGTCATTATAGTAATAATATTCACCAATTAGTGGGCATTTTCTGTGTGCTGGGTTCATGCTAAGCCAATTATCTTATTTAACCCCCATAGTAATTTTGGGATATAAGAACTATCTGCCTCATCATTTAATGATAAAATTTTTAAGACAGAGAGGAATTTAGTAATATGTCATATTGCTCATGAATATTAGAACTAGAATTTGAACCCAGTCTACTTCCCAAATCCACAATTTAACAATTCAGTGAAGAGGGGTGATTAGACTGTAATCTCTCTCAAGCTACCTCAGAACCTTTCCATCTAAGGGACCTTCTACAAATGCATGCTTGTAAAGGAGTGTATCATTCTGGAGGGACGTTTTTGAGTGCAAATTGTAGAGGTGACAAGTCAAACCTAGAGTAGACCCCAAATCTTGCTGTCAGATAGCCAGAAATTCTCTTTATGCTTAAAGTCCACATATACTGACCTTGGACAAAACCCTGGGAAAATATATCCACTTTTACATTTAAAATCCAGAAAAATTGAAGACCTATTTGTTTTAGAACAAACACTTAGATAGGAAGGGACCAATTCAGCTAATTTCCCGGACCTTTGACCTCATGATGGCCAAAAATGGTATTGTGTGTGTGTGTGTGCATGTGTGTGTATGTGTGTAGTTCTATGTCCAAAATAAATTTGAGGTGAATTATAGAAAAGTATATAAATAGAAACATAAATAATAAACAAAAGAGAAGATAAAATATAGGCAGGAAAATAAAAGCTTGAAGTAATAATATTACAAACAGATGCATACCATAAGGTCTTATGTACTTGTTAAAAGTAGGCTTTAACTTTGAGCTTCCTAGTAGCCAAAGCAAAAAAGAACTATAACCAGTCATATAATTCTTAGAGTTTATTAAACAAACAAACAAACAAACAAACAATCCAGTTGCCTGGGGAAAAAATAAGCCAGTTACAATTTTTCCTGGTTATGAAACCTGACAAATTTTTTTCATGCCTCCCTTCATGTGGCATGCGTCTGTTTTATTACCACATTTAGTGTAAATTCATTAAGAACGTTCATGAGATTATTTTATGGGGTCCTTTAATGCAGGCCAATGACAATACATCAAAGGAGAGTTCTACAAAGGTAACTCTATAAAGTACAAAGATAATGCAGTCCAGTTATGCAACTCTCAGATTATCTAGCATTGTTTAAAGACGGGGGACTAATGAACTGTGCATCTTCAAGCAGTCTTCAATTAATGCTATTATTGCAACTAGATTTTTATTTAAAATAAAATAGCACAGAATTTGAGGTTCCACTTTGTGTCAAATTCCTGGAATATAAGTAGTTCACTCTGGTAGTTAAAAGCATAATCTTACATTGTTATAGTGAGCTAAGTGGAGGATAAATCTGATATGTTCTTTTGCAAATTAACAAACCATAAAACTGTGTACTACATAGATGGTCAAAAAATAACATGTGGCTAGGGTCAGCATTATCAATGGAAAAATACATCATATCTCATCTAATGCACTGACAACTGGAATAAAACTGTGGAATTTTCAGCTCTCAATTTTAAATAAGATGATACATTTTCTCTTTTAAATACAATAAAATTTTCATTGGAATTGTTGGCCACTGAATTGAGCTGGCCAAGAGCTTCCTTACACATCAAAGAGACAAAATCTTGGGAATAACTATACATTCACTAGGGAGTACATTCGACCTAACTCTAAAATGCCACTTTGAGAAAAGGGAGTCTGGAAAAGTTCCCTGCTCAGTGATTGTGTTTTAATAAATAAAAAGACAGCTGCGATGAGAAAAAGCAGCATATGGGATAAAAACTCTACAAGTAAAATGTCTGCAGAACGTTGCAGTAATCCCCGTTCCCTGTGGCATGTGCTTCCTAGAGAATGATGGGACGTTTGTCAACACACGTAGAGCAAACGGTAGGAAAAGATTCCCATATATAATTCATCTTTCTATCAAGTTAAATACACAAATACCTCAGTTGTGGGTTGGCAGAGACTAAATATTTAAAAGCTTTCCACAGTGGTTCAGGTCTCATTGTTGCTATTCCAGACAACAACAGGAAACAAGCATTTCTCTCATTCAGGGTCACTGACAGACACCTCTTTTCTCTTGGTCAATAAGCACCATTATCTTACACTGGCTGTTTGTGCTCTCCTTGGTCAGAGAGGAGCCTGAAATTAAGTCCTCCATTAGAAACAACCTCAGGCTGCACGTAGTCCCAGTTCCAGGAAAAGACTCAGCTGAAGCCACCCTCGACCGCCCTCGGATATGCCAATCAAAAGAAATGTGTAACATTCTTGTAGTCTTGGAGACAAGTCAGGGCTGGGAACTGCAGGTAGCTACTTTGTACATACTTGCCAGTCAATCACCGCTTGCATAAGCCCCAGGTAGATTCTCTGAGCCCACGTCATAATTGGTCATTTCAAAAGACTCTCAAAGGTCATGATTGGGTCCCGCCAAACGTAACAGCCCGCCCATGGACGCCACACAGATACTGAATGGTCAACACTGTTACTATGCTGTTACTATGGGTATTGTACAATTATGATTGGTGCTTATGTAATGATGCAAAACGTACAATGTGTGTACGGTAACACCCCCGCCCTTCCCCCATAAAAACCCTGCTTGCCACTGTTCCGGGCTTCACTTTGCTGCCGCTGTGAGGGTAGACAGGTGAGCCCCTGTTGGAGCTTGTAATAAAGACCCTTTTGTACTTGCTCCTTGGAGGTCTCTGGGGACTCACGATTCGGGCATAACATCAGAAACAACTATAGAGAGGCTTCAATCTGGAGAGAATACACCCAATTATACTCATAGGTGTGCCTGATTTTTATTTATTTATTTATTTTATTTATTATTTTTTTAATTCTCATTAATTTTATGCCAAAATTATTTTTAAGCAGGTGAATGGTGCAATAGCCTAGGACTTTTGCCTTTTATCTACAAATCTCTATGACTAATCCCTTCTCCCCTTTCCACTTTATTCTGTATATAGTCAATGAGTTTCTCTCTTTAGATCTCTTAGGGCTCTTGAATAGATCTTCTTCCTTTTTATTTTTTTTCCTTTTTTTTCCTTCTTTCATAGTTTATTATCAAGTTGGATTCCATATAACACACAGTGCTCATTCCAACAAGTGCTCTCCTCCATGCCCATCACTCCCCCTTTGTTCCCCTCCCATCAGCCCTCAGTTTGTATAGGATTCCACTCTTCTCTGTTCCTTAAAGAGATTTTTACCATAACATCTACATCACTTCAATGAACACACATGTGTGTGTGTGTGTGTGTGTGTATGTCTTTTTCTTAGAAAATACTTGAGGGGCGCCTGGGTGGCTCAGTCAGTTAAGCCTCTGACTTTGGCTCAGGTCATGATCACCCGGTTCATGATCAAGATTGAAGAAAGTACTTGAGAATAGTAGTTGTTAGTAGTAGTTATTTGTTTTGGTATACTTAGCACCTCTCACATAGGGGATACTTAAAATTTGACTACAAATGAATGAATGATTACAAAAAGATTTTCCCCTCCATAAAAATACTTGATTTTTGAGTGCTTAGCACCATCACTATCACCTCACTAACCCTGGTGTTCTATGCTTCTCAACAGATCTGATATAAATAATCAAAGGTACATCAAGAATACTTCAAACAATATATTCTGTGTTAAGATTTTTACATATAATTTCTCAGTTGAAATCTAATTCTATTTATAGAACTACTTCACATGAACAGTTTTTTGAATCAGGGTCCTATATAAATAAACCCTGAGACATCTTTTCAGCTACTGTGTTGAGCCTTCCTTGTAGATTTGAAAAACAAGAGTGAAAATTAGCCAAGCACGTGGATGATAGCTTCTTACTAAGTCATTATTTAAAAATCATTCATTCGGTGGTGCCTGGGTGGTGCAGTCCATGCACTTGGGCATCTGACCGTTGGTCTCAGGTCTGGTCATGATCTCACAGTTCATGATTTCCAGCCCTGCATCGGACTCTGCCCTGATGGTTCCGAGCTTGCTTGGGATTCTGTGTCTCCTCTCTTTCCCTCCCCAACTTGTGCACGCGCTCTCATGCTCTCTCTCTCTCTCTCAAAATAAATAAACTTAAAAAAATTAAAAATCATTCATTCTTTGAGTAGCCACTGTCTTTCCAGGGCAAGTTCATTCTTTAAAAGGAAGACTTTAAGACCTTAAGATACAATCTATGTAAATAAAAGTTAACTATAAATAATGTCAGCTGCCCTTTGCATCATATGATATCTTGTTAAGTAAGAGCTGAAAAAACAATCATTTTGCTTCCAAATTCACTCATTCCCAAAGGTGATTCAGATGAGGAAGAAAGGGGGGGCGGTGGTGGGAACAGTGAGTTCCTAACACTGATAAATATGATCATTTTAATATTAGCAATTAACATTTATTAAGGGCTTATGTAACAAGACTGTTATATTCCATTATTATTATATATCCCTTTTAAGAATGAGAAAATAGCTTTGAAGAATTAAGTAATTCACATAGCTGACAAGTGGTGCAACTAGAATCAGAATCCTGATGTGTCTAACTCTAAGCCTGAACATAAAACCTAGATCCAAATAGTCCTGTCTCACCAGGGCCTCACAGAATAGTGGGGCAGAGAAACAGGTTCTGCGAGCTCCTTGAAGGCCAGAATGCATGCTGTCCCTGTTCTATACTCTGATCTATTCCTGGGGCTTTAAAGTCTAGTTAGATACTCTTCAATTTATATTTCATGCTCTACTTTCCTCCTGAGCTTTACATGAATTTAATTGCCTATAGATATCTTTGGTTGGATGTCTAGTGGATGTCTCAAACCTAACATGTCTGAAATAGAATTCTTGATTTTCTTTCTTCAACTGCACTAACTGGTCATTGAGGCCAAAAACCTAGCAGTCATGGATCCTCTCTCTAGCACCTCACATTAAATCCATAAGCACATTCATTTGACACTACCTGAGACATACTTCCTGAAACCAATCACTTTTTAGCACTTCACCTCTAGGACCCAAGCCCTACCAGCTCTCCCTGGACCACTCCAGTTACCTCCTTATTAGTATCCCTTAAAGCACCATTTACTTTCTTCTGGGCCATTAGCAGCTTCCCTGGCCTGAGGCCCCCCTCTCATCTTTCTCCTGGTAGACTACAGCAACCTTTGATGACTTGCTGTTTTCACTCTTGCTCTCTACCCTTCCCTGGCCCCTTTAGTCTACTCTCTAGTGGCACCCAAGTGATATTTTAAGCATAAATTAGATTCACATCACTTCCTTGTTGAAAGCCATCTAGTGGCTTCCCATTAAAAATTTAGGGCAAAACTTGAAGTCCTTACCACAGCCTACAAATTTCTACATCTGATCCAATTGCTGGCTATTTCTCAGATCTCATTCTGACTACTTGCTCAGGTCTGTTTAGTTACACTGGTCTTTTTAGTTGTTTTCATTCCTGGACCTTACTCCATACTGTTTCTTTTGCCTGGAATGTTTTCCTCTAGAGCTTCATATACCTCACTCCCTTATTTTATTCAGATTTTTGCTAAATGCCCCACATTATTTAAAATATTCCTCCTTGGCAAACCATGAGAGACTCTTGAATGTTGAGAACAAACTGAGGACTGATGGGTATGGGGGAGAGAGGAAGGGGAGTGATAGGCATGGAGGAGGGCACTTGCGGGGATGAGCACTGGGTGTTATATGGACACCAACTCGACAAACTATTAAAAAATAAATAAAATATTCCTCCATCTACAACTCCCTATTTCTTCTTCCTGACTTACTTTTCTTTCTGCCACTGATCAGTACCTGAAAGTATACCAAATATGTTTTTTTCAAAGCATTGTTTTTTTTAAAATTTATTTATTTATTTTGAGAGACACGGAGAGAGAGAGACAGAGAGAGAGAGAGAGAACAGGGGAGGGAGAGGGAGAGAGGGAGAGAGGGAGAGAGGGAGAGAGGGAGAGAGAGAGAGAGAGAGAGAGAGAGAGAGAGAGAGAGAGAGAGAGAGAGAGAGGAGAATCCCAAACAGGTCCTGCACTGTCAGTCCAAANGAGGAAGAGAGAAAGAGAGAGAGAGAGAGAGAGAGAGAGAGAGAGAGAGAGGAGAATCCCAAACAGGTCCTGCACTGTCAGTCCAAAGTCCAATGTGGGACTTGAATTCATGAACTGTGAGATCATGACCTGAGCCAAAATCAAGAGTTGGATGCTTAATCA
The DNA here is from genome assembly GCF_008692635.1 of Crocuta crocuta. NCBI lineage: Eukaryota > Metazoa > Chordata > Mammalia > Carnivora > Hyaenidae > Crocuta > Crocuta crocuta. The sequence continues at coordinate 1,684,568 of NW_027532591.1, forward strand.
ACCAAGCCATCCAGGCACCTTCTATCCTATTTGTTTTGTTGTGTGTCTTGTCCCCCTAATATGAAAGTTTCATCAGGGAAAAGACTTCATTTTGTTCATGATGTCTCCCCAGGTTTTAGGGCAGAGTCTAGCACACAGTAAGTAATCAATAAATATCTATTGACTAGATATTATGTGCCAGGTCTTTGCTGGACCCTAGATAAACAGGGTCCTGTTTCTGACACATAATTTGTGCAAAAATATTTGTGAAATAAAAATGTGTATTAATACCAAGGGTGGTATTGTAGATGAGTGAGATGTTTGGAGCCAGCCAGACTCAAGGATGCAAGGCAACTCCCCCCCCCCAACTTTATTGAGGTATAAGTGACAAATAAATTTTTAATATATTTAAAGTATACAATGTAATTATTTGATACATGTATCTATTGTGAAAGGATTTCCAACAAGTTAATTGACACACCTAAACATCACACATTTACTTCTTTATTTGATGAGAACACTTAACTTCCATACTGTCTTAGCAAATGCCAATTATACAGCACAGTATTATCAACTATAGTCACCACATGATATATTTAATCCTCAGATCTTATTCTTCTTACTACTCAAAGTTTGTACCCTCTTACCAACCTCTCCTTTGCAACCACTTTTATAGTTCCTGTTTTTATGAGTTCATTTTATTTTTAAGATTCCACATATAAGTGATACCATGCAATATTTGTCTTTCTCAGTCTGGCTTATTTCACTTAGCAAGGCCACTCTTAAAGTTCTCTTCAAGGGATGTGTAGACAGTCCAGGTGAGAATGGGTGAGTAGGCACAGAAACAGCCTCACTTTGAAAACTTACCCCTTGCAATGTGACTACTTTATTATAGAATCCTACCCAGGTAACTGATCTCTTCTTTAAAAATGGTGGAGTTGGGTTTTGCATTATAGAGAAAGGTTTGAAATTTTCATTGATCTAGATTGGCTTTTGGTTTAGTTTCCAGAATTAGCATTTTTGCCAAGTAGCTCCCAGCCTGGGTTTAAATGTCTCTGGTGCCTAAAAACTCACTGTCACATTTACCAAAACTTTGCCCGCTCTATCAATTTCCCGACATCATATATTCTCCTGTGACAAATACAGTGTTGGGCAATTCAGAAAAGAAAGGAAGAAGAAACCAGTATTTTCAGACCCAATTTACTTAATCCTCATAACAACCTGGGATATAGAAATTTTATCCTCATTTAAACATAATATGATTAAAGTCTAGAGGGATAATGGGACTTGCTCAAAATTTAGTACTTGAACTGAGACAATTTCATGATTTTTAAAAAAGAAAATGAAACAATGCAAACAAACCGAACTAAAATCAAGGCAAACGAGTAAACAAAACACCACTTGGTTAATACCCAGGAAACTAGCACACTCAAAGTAGCTACTTTGGCACACTCAAAGTAGCTAATGAATAAGCGAGTTTAAAGCAGGACTATTTTCAAAGGTGGAAACCAGAGTGTAGGAAAATCAGGACAGATACCCTATCCAGAGGCTAGATACCACCTGGAGGCAGGAGGTGGAAGTGGTTACCAGACCCTGGACGCTGAGGGGCATTATTGAGAAGGGCCATTACAGCAACTGTGACAAGGGACATAGCCAGCCATTATGACCCCTCAGGGAAGAAACTGGAGAAATACATACCACAACTTTACATTTCTCCCTTCGTCTGTCTTTTGGCAGTATCTTGAATTGGCTCTAACCTAACAGAAATCATAGGCCAAGGGAGACTGCTGATCTGATCCATATAGGCAGGGCAAGGTGTAAACTAGTATGGTAAAAGGGTGGCGAGAAGATCAGGAGGGACAGATTGAATATATCCTGCATGCCTACTTAAAGAAGGTTATAGGTTATAAATAAACCTGAATTTGTATTATATTGCTTTGTCTAAATTTCCACATTGTATGTTTTAACCTGCCAGACTCTTGTTTTGTTCACTATAATAAGATTCTCTTTCAGTGATTATTATTTTGCAATTACAGCCCACTTTAATGAAAATTATGTGCTTTTTTCATAATAACTTCTCTAAAAATTCCTCTTTGGTGCTTCCTGAACATCCCATAGTTCTTTCAGAGCAGTTATATATAGCCTTTTTTAATTGTTTCTCTAAAACAATTAGAATTTCATTATTATATTTGAAATTTTAATATAGTCATTATAATGTCAAAGGAAACTTCTCTGAGACACATTCATATTTTCATATTAATGGAGATACTGTTATAAAGTTAATAGAAAAATGGGTTTAATCAATTATTTAATTCATTCATTAACTACATATTACCTCCAAACTCAAGGGAATGTAAAACAAACAATTCATTTAAAACAACAAAAAGGATTGTGCTTTGGAAACTTCCAAGGTATATTCAGTAACTTTAAATCATTTTTATCTGGAATGACTAATCCCATAGGAAGAGAAGAGAAAGAGCAAGCTATATGAAAGGAACATAGCTCTTTGAGTTAAAGGAACCTGGAGTAAAGTCCCAGGTGTATAGTAGACAAACTGTGTGATTTTGCAATGTGTCTTAGAGACTCTCAGCCTGTTTCTTTGTCTACAAAATGGGTGAAATAATATGTATCTCATAGTTATTTGAGGATTGTGGTAAATAAAATATGCAAAGATTATATGAGTCCTTGGGATCTTAAAAATGCTCAGGAAATAGAAGGTATCAACTGTTGATTTTTATTCTGAAACAGGGCTTCTTTCAGATGTCCTTGCTCCCTTCCCACCTAAAAATCACTTTGCCTTCATCTCTCACACCCAGAGCCTGAAACTATCTCTATGCAATGAGTCTTTGCTTTCTCCCCTCTGGGTCCTGACCTATCTTATTTTTTATTCCTCTAGACCAAGGGATTTGTCATGCCAAAGGCCCCTAGCCTCCAAATGTATTTTTCTCTGTCTTAGTATAGAAAACCAAACAAAGGTCAAAGTTTTATTGTTTGCTTGTTGGTTGGTTGTTTTATGCCTCCAATAGCAGAGAAACCACTCCCCAGGTCTAAGGCACTATAAAACCCAAATCTGGGGCAGAGGAGTTGGAGATAGGAAACCTGAAACATTCAATCCATGAAGTGACCTTTTCCATTTGGCCCACATGCTAAGTACAATCTTTCCATAGGGAAGCTGGCAGTAAAGAAGGGTAGATTTAGGGGCAATATTATTATCATAGATAATATCATTATTTCAATTTTAGAAGGTAAGAGACCAGATCAAAGTTAAACCACATTTTGATTAAGAGGAGGGCCATAGGGGCAGGTGTCAATGATGCTAATCTATAAGACGTGCTCAACATAACTGAAAGTATAAGATGATGGAACACATTGCATGTAATAGAACTATCCACCCTCTAATTCTTTATCTTAAGATAAAGAATGATGTTCTGAATTTGGAACTCAGTAAATGGAGAGCAAAATACTTAGGAAGCAAGTCCAATACTAAGTTGGTTGGGCTTGTTTTCTCAGGTTCACTTTGTAGCTTTGGCCATTTCTTTATCCAAACATTCTGTGAGTTCAGGCTTAGAAGGCCTTACTGTCCTTCCTCACTTCAGTTACCTCACTAAACTTGCCTCTAACTTTCAAGTTACTTCCTTGAGCCACATATTCCTCATCTTAAAAAAGGAACTATGATATTTTAGGGCTATTACAAAGAATAAGAAAACAGATGTAGAGCACCTAGACTATTACTTGGGCAATAAATGGTAGTTGTCATTATCAATTCTGTTTGTTGTTTTTCTTTCTGACATCATCATTAGATTACCTTGCAAATGTCTATTTTCACATCTGTCTTACCCATTAGACAGTGGACAACTTAAGGGCATGGGGTCTACATCTGTTCACCTCTGAATTATCACCACTCAGCACAGGGCTTAGCACAGAGGAAACTCTAACATTTGTCAAAGGAATGAAAAAGGAAATGAATCTCTCCTTCTCTGAACACTTCTCTGACTGCCCACATGCTTCCAGCCACCTGGATGGCACTTGCAGTTTATTCTGCAGATGTTAAAGGAGGCCCTCTGTAAAGCTGACCTTTAGGTTTTGGCCCCACTTGGGCACCTTTTCCTTCTTTTGCTCTTATTTCACAGGAAGAGAGATGGTATGAGACATCAAGGGAAAGGACATCAAATCCTGGAGAGCTTAGATGCAATTTGCACCTCCACAAACTGCCCTGAGGACCTTAAGTTGCAACTAATTACCACCAGTAATTAGAACTGCTTTCAGAGAGGCAGAAATAGTGTCCTGTAGAGAACACCCCATGTTCCTCAAAGAGAAATTCAGATGGGACAGATGTCACTCCCTTCCCAGCATCCTGGGATGCCACTGATGAGGGGGCTCCAGTCAGCTTCAGTGACTGACCCAGAGACTTTACTGCCTGGACCAATAAGATACTAATGACAAGGACAACCCAATGCATCTTGAAAGTGTTCTGAAATTTTTAAAGTGCTTTTACTGCCAAAATCTTACTTAGATTCTCAGACCAATCCTATGACAGAAATAAGATCCATGTATTTGTTGTATACCTGCCATGTGCCATTTATTCTGCTAATCATAGAAAACACATTAGTAAACCACCCCATAAAACACTTCTTTGCAAAATTTGAAGATTCATGTAAGAAGCAGTAGGTAATATGTCATTACAGACCAATGTAATCACTATTATAATAAATGTATAGATAATTATGTCTTAAAAAATATATATCCCCATGCCATAGAAATGGTTATGTGACCTGGTAACTTAGAGGAGGTAGCATTTGATCATCACAGCAAATATAGGTAGTAATACCTTCAGTGTAAGAACAAAGTAACTGAAGTTTACTTGTGGACTTGTAAACTTCTTGTAAGCAACTTGTGAAAAGTTGCTTGTGGCTACCCCTAAGTCCTTCAACTTCAAATCTCTAGCTTGTTCTAAGACAGCACCTCTATTCAATATTGAATTTGCCTCTATAGCTTTTTTTTTTTTTTTTTTTTTACAATTTTTCATCTAGCACATGCTTGGATACCTTTAGTGATAAAATGTTTATCACCTCATAAGGCATCCCATTTAGCTGTAGGGTAGAACTCATTTTTTAAAAATGTTCTTCCTTAGCAGAAATAGCAATGAAGAGAATTATTGCGCATAGAGAGAAGAAAGGGAGGGTGTGGGCATAACTGTGGATACAGAAAGTTTGACTTTCTAGATAGTTTTGAGCTAGACAGGAAACAAGAAGTCTGGCTAAAGTGAAAAGTATGGAATAGACCAAGAGTAGATGAGGATGTGGAAAACCAGAATTCTCATACATTGCTGCTAGGAGTATAACCTGGTAGCCATGGTAGTATTTATAAAGTGGAAAATATGTGTGGTAGGCAGAAGAATGTCAGACTCCCTAAGGACGTCCACATCCTAATCCCTGAAAACTATAAATGTTATCTTAGATGGCAAGACAGACTTTGCAGATGTCATTACAATGGGATCTTGAGAAGGGGAGACCATTATGGATTATCTGGGATGGCCTGATGTAATCACACGGGTTCTTATAAGAGAGGCAATGTAAAGACAGAAGTGAAGAAATATTTCAAAAACGCTATGCTGCTGCTTTGATAATGGAGGAAGGAGCCATGAGTCAAAGAAGAAAAGGAACATAGCTCTAGAAGTTAGAAAAGGCAAGGAGACATATTTTCTATTGGGGTCTCCAGAAGAAAACAGCCCTGTCAACACCTTAATTTTAACCCCATAAGACCCATTTTGAACTTCTTACTGCCAGAAAACATAAGATAATAAATTTTTATTTCTTTAGGCCATGAAGTTTGTAGTAATTTGTTACAGCAGCGGCAGGAAACTAATACAATAAGTATATTCAATGGCTAATTCTACTCTATACCCCCAATAGAATGCATGCATATGTGCACCAAAAGATATATACAATAATATTCTACAATACTACTTGTAATATACATAATTAGGAAGTACCCAAGTGCCCTCAAGAGCACAATGAATAAATAAATTGTGGGACTAAGTCAGGATAGTGGTTTTCCTTGGGCAGTGGAGCACAAAGAGGGCTTCTGAGATGCTGGTAATGTTCTGTTTCTTGACTGGGGTGCTGGTTACATAGGCGTATTCACACCAGAAATTCATCAAGCCATATAATTATGATATGTGTGCTTTTGAGTTTATAATATTATATTTTAATAAAAAGCTTAAAAACGAACCAAAGATCAACTTAGTGATGTACCTAGATAGACCCTCTGGAGGTCACCCATGAATGTCACAGGGCCAACAAGCATTTGCCTTGGGTCCATTGTTTGAAAATGATAAAGCCTTTGGCTCTAAGCAAAAATTTAACAAGATGTGCTACTTTTAGGCTTTCAGAAAAGTCTTTATTTTTCCTAGAGTTGTTATTTAGGAACATTCCTACTATGGACTTCCTGACTCTATGGACATATTATTCCACCTGGTTGAAAAATTCAGCATGTTGTGTGCTGTGACAGAATTATCTGATTGTCTCTGCAAGGACAAAGTATCTCTGCCATGGTGAAACAAGATGGGTCTGGGAGACAGGAGATGTGGATCTGAACTCTGGTTCTGTCACTAACTTGCTAGAATATGACAAGTTACTTCACTCTAAGATCACCTGTAAGATGAGTGGCTATAAGATTAACTATAATCTGTGAGAATTAAATAAATATGTGAATACCTCCAGTTCCCTGCCTGGCACCTACAGAAGATCAGCATGTGTGCATTATAGCTGAACAAGGAGGAGGATTTCACCAGGGAATGCATATGGTGGGGAAGAGGTGGAGTTATGTCTGAGCCCTGGTTGTCTGGACAAAGAAGACATAAGGCTGTGGTAAAAAAAGGTCCCAAAGACTGATCTGGATTAGACCAGGGCTGGAGTTGTCTGAGATGTGAGAATAGATATGATCCAAGAATGGAAAAATGCCAGAAGAGTAATATCACTTATCATATCTAAAGAGAAAAAGTGTGGTATAGTCACAGCAATAGCTCAGAAAGCAGGGACTCCAAGAGGCATGTAAAGAATGGAGCACTGGATAGGCTAAGGTGAAGGTTTCAGGACACAGGCTGTGAATAGATCTCCAGGGCTAGGAGTCCACTAGCTGAATAACATGAGGGTGGCCAGAGACTTTAAAAGAGCACTGCTGTAATGAAGAAGCTGGGCTTTGAAGGGTTTAAGCAGGAGGCTTCCTTAGCTAAATCTTTCCTAGGTGAGGCTAGGGCTTGGGGCACACTGCCTCTTTCCCATGGATGACTTTCGGCATTTGCAGATTAAACAAAAGTTCAAAAATCTATTTTGATACCTGGCAATGTGCTACCCAATGGTTTTTTGTTGTGTTCTATGACCTTTCTGTTGTGTGTCTGTTTTGCTATTGATTTTAATTACGGAATATAATTTCCAGCATGAGGATTCAGACAGCTCCCTCTGGCAGGCCAAGCTCTTGCCAGGGCCTCCCAGAGGAAGGCAAATGGGAAAGCAGTATGGCTTAAAGCTATGAGCTATTCCTTACAAAGGACACAATGGATTCTTTTCATATAAATGTCACTGCTGTGGTCTGATGCTTCTCTGCCATCCCACTAAGGGTGAAGGGGGAATGGGATGTGGGAACAGAAATACTGCCCAGCTGCTGGGCTCATTTCAGCTAAGAACAAAGGAACTTACAGAGCACAGCCTGAAACCATATGTACAATGTGCCTAAACTACGAGGAGGCAGCCAGTTTCCCAGAAGTTTAGGGCTGAACACAACACTAGTGGCTAGGGTGCACACATGCATGTGTCTGCATGTGTACACACATGCAGACACATGCACACACACACATACAGACACACTTATTTTACCTTCTTGAGGTAAAGTGCGTGGTGAAAAACGTCATGGAGACTTGAGCTCTAGTCTCAGCTGGGACAAGACATTACATACTTACGGGATCATAAGCAAATCATTCAGTGTTTCACACCCTCAACTGTCTAACTGCAAAATAAGATGATTTGATACAGTAACTGTCTCCTCTGTGCCAGGCATTGTGTGATGTGGCTTCACTTAATCATTAGAATGACTCTACCAGGAAAACATTATCCTCCAAGTTCCTCATTATAGGAAGTGTCCCCTTTATTGCACTTAACATTCCTTACTATAATCATTTATGTAATGCCTGCCTCTCACCCTAGATTGTGACACCTGCAGGACAAAAGTGTCCCTAGTGTCAGGACCTGTCAGAGTAAAGTACACATAAGAAGAATAGAGGTTGATCAATATTAAAGTCCAACTGACTGTTAACTTCACTAAAATATAATCCAGGGGCAGAAAGTTGTGAAAAGGCCTCCTTTTACTTTGGCTTCTTTGATACCAGACCAGCAAGGCTCTGTCTTTTACACACACACACACACACACACACACACACACACACACACACACAGTCATTCTAGAGTCATTCCTGCAGGAACAGTGCAGGGTCTTTTGGGCAGAATCAGAATTCAGAGTGTTGGGAAATGGGTGCAGTTTGAGGGGATCTTGTTCATAGACCCGTGAAGCAGAAACTGAAATGGATATTAGCACTCAAGATGTGTAAGGAGTGCCCTTGGGTTCAATGCCTATGGAAGGGCAGGGATGGAAGGAGGAGTTGATGGAGGGAAAAATGAGTTGTGATGCAATCCCAAGGGCAGCCTCAGCTACACCCTTGGGAAGCTATGGAGCTAGAATGGTCTTTCAGAGTTGTCCCAAGTTGGGCCTCTAAGAATCAGTCACTGGATGTGGAAGCCTCAGGAAGCGGAATAACTTCAGTGTGGGATGTGGCTTAGAGCTAATGGCTGTCTACTGAAAGCACTCCTAGGGGGTGGGGCAATGTCTTCCTTGAAGGGGAATATGGTTGGTGCATCATAATGTCCATCACGCATCTAAGGTTACTAAGTTCAAACTGGCAATGGGTCAAGAACATATGCTCCAACAAGACTGAAGAGATGGTAGAAAGGGATAGGAAAGTGTATGCTACGGTAGAAGTCTGGACAGGAAGCCTGGGGTCCTGGAGGCTGCACAATGGGGCCAGGGTTCATGAGTCCAAGATGGCAATGGGCCAAGTCAATCAGACAATGTTCTCAGCGTAGGCAGGGTTCATCTGACACAGCAGGTATGGTTTCAAAATCAACAGCTAGGAGAGCTCCAGGAAATAACAAGGGATTGGGAAAGGAAGAAAGTACTATTTATTGAGTTCCTACTCTGTGCTAGGCATTTTATAAAGCTTATCTCCTTTCATCCTAGAATTACAAGCTAGGATACTGTATTCTCCATGTTCCAGAAGAGCCATGCTAAAGCTTAGAAGATTTCAGTAAAATGTCTTTTGTTTTAAAAAAGATGTTTCTCTCTTTCTTTCCTTATTGAGAGAGAGAGAGAGAGAGAGAGAGAGAGAGAGAGAGAGAGAACAAGCGAGCACACTACCAAGCAGGGGAGGAGCAAAGAGAGAAGAGATAGAGAATTCCAAGCAACTCAGTGTGGGGCATGATCCTATGAACCATGAGATTGTGACCTGAGCTGAAATCAAGAACTGAATGCTTGACCTACTGAGACATTCAGGTGCTCCTCAGTAAGATGTCTTAATCAGTGAGTGCTAGAGCTGACATTCAAGTCTAAATTGATGTTTATGAGGAGGGAAAGTGCTGGGGCCCAGGGTAGTGAGCTTCTGATATGTATGAGCTTCCCAGTGCCCAGCCAAAGGAAGACCCAGAAACCTCCAGGGTTTGTGTGACCTAGGGTGAATCATTCATCTATGAGTCTTTTCTAATTTTTCAAATGAAGAATGAAATGAGTGACCTCTAAGATACTTAAAATATTTTAAATGTTTATTTATTTTTGAGAGAGAGAGACAGAGACAGAGTATGAGTGCAGGAGGGGCAGAAGGAGAGGGAGACACAGAATCCAAGCAGGCTACAGGTTCTGAGCTCTCAGCAGAGACAGCACAGAGCCCAACGCAGGACTCAAACTCACAAACTGCAAGATCATGACCTGAGTGGAAGTAAGACACTTAACTGACTGAGCCACCCAGGTGCCCCTAAGATAGTTCTTAGTTCTAAATATCTATCAAAATGTGAATCTAACAATACAAGCACATGCTTCCAAATGAGACCACTCTTCAGTCTTCGCCTTTATCTTCAGTTTCACTTTCCATGGTTTTAGTTACCTGCTGTTAACTGCAGTCCAGAAGCAGATGATCCTCCTGATGCATGGTCAGAAGGACGAAAGTGGCCTAATTCAATGTCACAAGAGCTACATCATGCACATTACTTCATCACACTACATAAGCATTTTATCATCTCACATCATCACAAGGGGAAAGGTGAGTACAGTTCAGGCACACTTCATTTCATTGTTCTTCACTATATGGCACTTCACATATATTATGTTTTTTATAAATTGAAGGTTTGTGGCAGCTCTGTATCAAGCCAGTGTACTGATGCCATTTTCCCAACAGCATTTGCTTGCTTTGTGTCTCTTAGTCACATTTTGGAAATTCTTGAAATATTTCAAACTTTTCATTATTATTTAATGTTTTGTTATAATGATCTGTGATCTTTGATGTTACTATTGTAATTGTTTTGGGGTGCCATGGACTATACCCGTATAAGATAACAAACTTAACTGATAAATGTGTGTGTTCTGACTAATCCACTGAGCAGCTGCACCTCTGTATCTCTGTTTCCTCAGCTCTCTCTATTCTTTGAGACACAATAATATTGAAATTTTGCCCTACAATGGCCTCTAAGTGTTCAAGTGAGAGGAAGAGTTACGTGTCTGTCATTTTAAATAAAAAGCTAAAGATAAATATGCTGAGGGACAAAGGCATGTCTAAAGCCAAGATAGACCTAAAGCTAGGTCTCTTGTACCAAACAGTTAAGTTGTGAATGCAAAGGAAAAATTCTTAAAGAAATTAAAACTGCTACTCCAGTAGACCTATATTTGGTAAGAAAATGAAACAGCCTTATTGCTGTTACAGAGAAAGTTTTAGTGATATGGATAAAAGATCAAACTGGCCACAACATTCCCTCAATTCAAAGCCTAATCCAGAGCAAGGCTCTAATTCTCTAACTCTTTTCAATTCTATGAAGGCTGAGAGAGGTGAGGAAGCTGCAGAAGAAAAGTTTGAAGCTAGCAGAGACTGTTCATGAGGTTTAACATGAAAGTTCAAGGTGAAGCATCAAGTGCTGACATAGAAACTGCAGTAAGTTATCCAGAAGATCTTGCTAAATCATTAATGAAGGAGGCTACACTAAACAACATATTTTCAATGTAGACAAAATAGTCTTATGCTGGAATATGCCATCTAGCACTTTCATAGCTGGAGAGGGGAAGTCAATGCATGGTGTCCAAGCTTCAAAGGACAGGCTGATACTCTTATCAGAGGCTAATGCAGCTGGTGACTTTAAGTTGAAGCCAGTGTTCATTTAACATTCTGACAATCCTAGGGCCCTTAAAAATTATGCTAAATCCACTCTTCCTATGCTCTATAAATGGAACAATAAAGTCTGTATGACAGCATATCTGTTTACAACATGGTTTACTGAATATGTTCACTATTGAGACCTACTGCTCAGAAAAAATATTCCTTTCAAAGCATTACTGCTCATTGACAGTTTATCTGGTCACCCAAGAGCTCTGATGGAGATGTACAATGAGATTAATGGTGTCTCCATGACTGCTAACACACCATCCATTCTGCAGCCCATGGATCAAAGAGACATTTCAAATTTTGAGCCTTATTATTTAAGAAATCCATTTCATGGGGCTTTAGCTGCCATAAATAGTGATTGTTCTGATGGATCTAGGCAAAGTAAATTGAAGACCTGGAAAGGATTCACCATTTTTGATGATATTAAGAACATTCATGATTTATGGGAAGAGGTCAAAATACCAATATTTGCAGGACTTTAAAAGAAGATAAGGTGGAAATAGCAAGAGAACTAGAATTAGAAGTGGAACCTGAAGATGTGACTGAGTTATTGCAATCTCATGAAGAAATTTGAACAGATGTGTTATTTCTTATAGTTGAGCACAGAAAGTGGTTCCCTGAGTTAAAACCTACTCCTGGTGAAGATGCTGTGAAGATTGATGACAACAAAAGATTCAGAATATCACATAAAGTTATTTAATTTAACAGTGGCAGGATTTGATATTAACTCCTATTTTGAAAGAAGTTCTACTGTAAGTAAAATGCTATGAAACCACATCACACACTACAGAGAAGTGGTTTATGAAAGAGTCACTCGATGCAGCAAATTTGATTGTTACCTTATTTTAAGAAATTGTCACAACCACTCCAGCCTTCAGCAACCACCATCCTGATCAATCAGTAGCCATCAACATGGAGGCAAGCTCCTCTACCAGCAAAAAGACTATATAATTTGCTGAAAGCTCAGATGATAGTTAGCATTTTTACCAATAAAATATTTTTAAATTAAGGTATGTAATTGTTTTTCTTTAGACATAATGCTTTTATTGCACATTTAGCAGATGACAGTATAGTGTAAAAATAACTTTAATATGCACTGGGACAAAATAAAACTTCATTTGACTCACTTTATAGTGAATATTTGCTTTACTGCAGTAGTCTGAAACCCAATAAGTAATATCTCCAAGGTATGCCTATACAATAAGATATTTTGAGAGAGAGAGAGACCACATTCACATAATTTTTATTATAGTATATTGTTATAATTGTTTATATTAGTTATTATTGTTAATCTCTTACTGTACCTAACTTATACATTAAAATCTATCAGATATGTGGGCACCTGGGTAGCTCAGTTGGTTGAGTATTTGACCTCGGCTCACGTCATGGTCTCGCAGTTAGTGGGTTTGAATCCCGCATCGGGCTCTGTACTGATAGCTGAAGCATGAAGCCTGCTTTGGATTCTGTACGTCCTTCTCTCTCTGTCCCTCCCCTGTTCGCACCCTGTCCCTCTCTGTCTCAAAACTAAATAAACATTAAAAAGTTAAGAAATATATCAGATATGCATATATAGGATAAAACACAATATTTACAGGGTTTGGTACTATACCCTTGGTTTCAGGCATCCACAAGGGACCTTGGAATGTATCCCCCATGGAAAAAGAGAACTACTATATAGGATAATGACTGAAAACATGAATTTTAGAGTCAGAGAGACCTGAGTTCAAATCCTGACTCCTGACAATGTGAAAGTTTATGTGTGTGTGTCTGTTTGAGGTATGATATTTTAAAAACATTAAAAAAAAGTATGAGAGAAACAGCTCAAACGGTGTTCTATTTTCAATTTAGGACTCATAAAACAGATTTCCTCTAGGGTGCCTTTGTAACAACAACTTAGTTCCTGTGGGATATGAACAAGAATTAGGAATTCCCATATTGACCCATGAAAGGACTTAGTAGTTAACTGAGAATCTGGCTGGAAGTTTGCTAATGAGAGGTCTTCATGGCAGGGCAAACTACTTGTAACAGACCATATGAGACTGTTTCCTCCAGAGAGGACTTTAAGGCCCTGATCAACCAAGAGAGAGAGAGGGACCACAAAGAGCACCAACAACAGGCAGATGCTACTATGAACTGACTGTGTCCCCCTCAAAATTAATATGCTGAAGCCCTAATCCCCAATGTGATAATATTCGGAAGTGGGGCATTTGTGAAGAAATTAAGGCATGAGTATGGAGCCCTCATGAATAGCATTAGTGTTCTTATAAGAGGAGACATGAGAGAGATGATCTGTATCTCTAACATGTGAACACACAGCAAGACGGCGGCCTCCTGAAAAATCAGGAAGGGGGTTCTCACCAAAAACTAAATCAGACAGCACCGTGATCTTGGGCTTCTAGCCTCCAGGACTGTAAGAAAAAAAAAGTTTGCTGTTTAAGCCACCCAGTCTATGGCACTTGTTATAGCAGCCCAAGTTAACTACAATAGATGACCTTAGGCTGGAACATCTCGGTGGTCTTCTGCCTATGAAGCAACCCAGACCAACCATTTCATAGCCAAGATCAAGGAGAATCCACCTCATGGATCCAAAACACAGTGTCCCTTTTTGCCACAAGATCAGTATTACCAGATACTGCTTTTGAAGGGAGGAGAACAGAAGGGGAGGGAAGTAGAATCTGAAAGACCAGACAATTTTACCTAAAGAGCAATACATACATAAGGGACAGTTTGGTTATGGCATAGGACTAAGTGTACTGATCTGGAAGAAAATTTGGTTACTGTTACTTTTTTTCAGACTTTCTAGCAATAGAATTCCTGTGGCAGACTAGAGATGTTTTACAGAAAGGAAGATATTACAACTTGTCTATAATCTGTAAAGAATATTTCTGGACCCACTATAATAATATAAAATATTAACACTTGACTCATGTTTTATATTTATATTCTTACAATATTATTCATTACTGGATCTCTAGTGCCAGTATATTTGTTAATACATCGTAGGATCTTAGTATATACTTGTGGAATCAGTTTAATGAATAAATGAAAGAATACATTTTGAAAAGTAAGCTTCTGTTTCGCTTGCCTCTCGAGGCATATCTAGTAAGCATATATATATGTATACATATATATATGCAGAATATTACTTGGCAATCAAAGAGAATGAAATCTTGCCACTTGTGACCATGTGGATGAAACCAGAATGTATTGCGCTAAGTGAAATAAGCCAGTCAGAAAAACACAAGTATCATATGATTTCACTCATATGTGGAATTTAAAAAACAAAACAGATGAGGACATAGGGGAAGGAAAGGAAAAATAATATAGACAAACCATAGGAGACTATTAAATACAAAGAACAAATTGAAGAGGACTTAGCAGTTAACTGAGAATCTGGCTGGGAGTTTGCTAATGAGAGGTCTTCATGGCAGGGCAAACTACTTGTAACAGACCGTATGAGACTGTGTCCTCCAGAGAGGACTTTAAGGTTGCTGGAAAGGGGATGGGTGGGGGAATGGGCTAAATGGTGATAGGCATTAAGGAAGACACTTGGGATGATCACTGGGTGTTATGTGTAAGTGATGAATCACTAAATTCTACTTCTGAAACCATTATTACACTATATGTTAACTGACTTGGATTCAAATTTAGAAAAATACAAAAAAGATTTAAGAGACATATCAACTAAAAAAAAAAAAAAAAAGGAAAAGCTTCATAATCCTATCCCCATGTAGTAAATATTACTATAGCACCCATTATATAAATGAAAAGAAATAAAGGCTCAGAAATGTTAGTGGATTTATATACAACTTGTACATGATTGTATTGGAGCTTGAGCCTGAGTCTTCCGACTCAAAGGCTGTTTCTACTGCAACATTCTATCATTTATTCTTACTTCTCTCTCATGCCAGCATAAACTCACCACTGAGATGATAAAGGACATGAAAAGATTTTTCCAAGATCCATTGTAGGCTGGGGGTCTTGCCCTCTGACTCATAATTCAGATCCCTATTCTCTTATGAGCATCTATGGTTAGCAGTTCTGAGATATTCATGGCTGACTCTACATGGCTCAGTTTAAGAGCATGGAAACAGCCTTCTGGCACTGACTTCCTGTTTATACAGTAAAGCCGATATCTTTCAGCATTTTCAGCTCCTTTTAGCGCTAACCCTACAGTTTCTGTCTTTGGGGCCCCAGACTGAGATCTCAGAAATGTAGTCCACTGCTGGAGGCTTCTGGTTTCTGTCTTTCTGCTTACAGTAATGCTTTTTTAACAAAACAGAGAAAGACCTCTTTTAACCTTGGCCTCTTGAGATGATACACGTATTGTACTGCAAACATATCCAGATAGGTAAAAGAGTCCATAAAAATCAAACTATAGTTGTGGTGCCTGGGTGGCTCAGTTGGTTGAGTGTTCAACTTTGGCTAAGGTCATGATCTCATAGTTCATGAGTTCAAGCCCCGCATCAGGTTCTGTGCTGACAGTGCAGAACCTACCTGCCTGGGATTCTCTCTCTCTGTCCCTCACTTGTTCTCTGTCTTTCTCTCTCAAAAATAAATAAACAAAGATAAAAAATGAAAAAAAAAATGAAGGTACAGTTGAAGCTTAGATATTGAATATCTTACCTACAAGAAAAGGCTTGGGAGCAGTTCTGAAAGGTGAAAACAATAAAGACCGCAGAAATCACCTGTCCAGATGGGGAAAGCCACAATCCAAAATGCAGAAAAGACTTGCCTAAGGTCACAAATTCTAAAATATGCTGACCTAGCTTTTAAAGACCCAACATTCTAATACTTCTCTACTTCCCACCCCAACTCCACATTCTCTGAATTCATTTCCTAACAGAGGCTCTTCACTTAGGAGATTCCCCACAAATACTTGTGGAATCAATAACTGGCATTTGTTTTACAAAGAAGATTCTACACTTCATTTCAAAGCTCTTAGAAATTTAGACAGAGTTTAAGCCATCCAGCAATGGTCACCCAGCAAAACATGTTATATTTGATTTATGTTCTTCTGACTTCTAATCTTCAGACCTATGACCTACCATTCACCTATAATGGTGCAAATTCACTGCAATCTCCCTTCCACTGAAAACAAAACTGTGTTGACTCTATATTACTTACAAGATAAAGTCGGAATTTGGCCTTCAAATACCTCAATAGTTTGGTCTCAAACTAATCTAGGACCCCACTATTTCACTGGTGCATGCTTAACTAACTCGGGATTCCATAGGATGCCACAAACATGCCATGGAATGGCATATCTCCAAGTCATTAGTCATCTTGATCTTTCCTACCCTCTGCCTTAAGTACCTTCTCCTTCCTCTTCATCTGCTAAATATTTCTACAAGGCTAAAGTCCTTTCTTTTTTAATTTTTTAATTTTTATTTTTTTACAAATAGTTTATTGTCAAATTAGTTTCCATATAACACTCAGTGCTCATCCCCACAAGTGCCCTCCTCCATGCCCATCCCTCCTCCCCCCCACATCCATCAGTCCTCAGTTTTTGTCAGCATTCAAGAGTCTCTCATGGTTTGCCTCTCTCCCTTTCCCCCACCATTTCCGCCCTTCTTCTCCCCCTTGTTCCTCCGTCAAGTTCCTCCTAATCCTCCTATACGTGCAAACATATGATATTTGTCCTTCTCTGCCTGACTTATTTTGCTCAGCATAACACCCTCAAGGTCCATCCATGTTGCTACACATGGCCAGATTTCATTGTTTCTCATTGCCATGTAGTATTCCATGGTATAGATAAACCACATCTTCTTGATCCATTCATCTGTTGATGGACACTTAGGCTCTTTCCATGTTTTAGCTATTGTTGAGAGTGCTGCTATGAACATTGGGGTCCATGTGCTCCTATGCCTCAGCATTTCTGTATCCCTTGGGTAAATTCCTAGCAGTGCTATTGCTGGGTCATAGGGGAGTTCTATTGTTAGTTTCCTTAGGAACCTCCATACTGTTTTCCAGAGGGGCTGTACCAGTTTACATTCCCACCAACAGTGTAGGAGGGTGCCCGTTTCTCCACATCCGCGCCAGCATCTAGAGTTCTCTGATTTGCTCATTTTAGCCACTCTGACTGGCGTGAGGTGGTATCTCAGTGTGGTTTTGATTTGTATTTCCCTGATGAGGAGGGATACTGAGCATCGTTTCAGGTGTCTGTTGGCCATCTGGATGTCCTCTTTGGAGAAGTGTCTGTTCATATCTTTTGCCAATTTCTTCACTGGGTTGTTTGTTTTTCGGGCGTGTAGTTTGGTGAGTTCCTTATAGATTCTGGATATTAACCCTTTATCTGATATGTCATTTGCAACTATCTTTTCCCATTCCGTTGGTTGCCTATTAGTTTTCTGGGTTGTTTCCTTGGCTGTGCAGAAGCTTTTAATCTTGATGAGGTCCCAATCGTTTATTTTTGCTCGATTCCCTTGCTTTTAGGGATGTGTCAAGTAAGAAGTTGCTGCGGTGGAGGTCAAGGAGGTTGTTTCCTGCTTTCTCCTCTAGGGTGTTGATAGTTTCCTGTCTCATGTTCAGGTCCTTTATCCATTTTGAGTTTATTTTTGTGCATGGTGTGAGAAAATGATCTAGTTTCATTCTTCTGCATGTTGCTGTCCAATTCTCCCAACACCATCTGTTAAAAAGGCTGTCTTTTTTCCATTGGATATTCTTTCCTGCTTTGTCAAAGATTAGTTGGCTGTATACTTTTGGGTCCACTCCTGAGTTCTCAATTCTGTTCCATTGGTCTATGTGTCTGTTTTTGTGTACAAGGCTAAAGTCCTAATGCTTCCTTCTCTGGGAAGAATTTTCTGGTCCTCATGGTACCATTCAGTGTTCACTCTTTTGTGTTTCCCTATCTCCCTGTGCCTGAATTATGACATTTTGAGTCATATTTAAATTATTTAGTAATCCATTTGAATTCCACTTTTGCCTGTGTCACCCTGAGAGTGGAGTAGGATTCATGTTTATAAGAAACAAACATCACCATACATGAAATGGAGAAGCAGGTAAAATTATATTATTTCATAGATCAGGAAGGTAGAAAAAACCACTAGGGTGTAAAATATGCTTACTAAAATATCTGTTCTCCTCTCCCCTTCATTTCATAGATAGTTACTCCTTGGATTTTTGTCTCCACTTTATAGTTGAAGAAGAGTACAGGATCATAAAATTTAAGTACCTTGATCAAGAAGCAGCAAAACTGAGAATCTACCAAGGTCTTTTGAATCGAAGAACTTTCTGCTGTACTCCTGTTGCCTCCCATGCACTCATCCCAAACCTCCAAGCTACAGAAAGAAAGCTCAGAGGCACCTGGGTGGTTCAGTCAGTTAAGTGTCCAACTTCAGCTCAGGTCATGATCTCACGGTTCATGGGTTCAAGCCTTGCATCAGGCTCTGTGCTGACAGCTAGCTCAGAGCCTGGAGTCTGCTTCGGATTCTGTGTCTCCCTCTCTCTCTGACCCTCCCCTGCTCATGCTGTCTCTATCTCTCTAAAAAAAAAAAAAGAAAGAAAGAAAGAAAGAAAGCAAGCTCAGTGAACTCCAAACCTCCTCTCCTATGATAGGTCACTCTAGGTCTGAGTGGGCTCCAGAAGGCCCTATAGGGATAAGAACAGTTTTTATAGTTTTTGAATGACTGAATATCCATCTCTAAATACAGCTAAGATTATTTTTCCTATTGACTGCATAATAAAAGGCATCACAGATTTCTCTGTTTCCCAATTCTTTTCCCATAAAACAATCCCTCCCAAAGCTAGAGGACTATGTTAAGTATCTTATACTGAAAATGGGCTTTCCACCAACAATCTGAATTTTAATCTCCAGCCGAGACCTTCTGTCCTAAACCAGTATTAAATATTTTGCTAATGTGGATTTGTTATTTTAAGTGTAATACATTCTATCAGACACAAGTCAGACATTATGACTTTATTTATTTTAGTTATTGACATTGAAAGTATAGTAGGTTATATTCAGTGACATTAAGAATACAGTAAGTTACATGTTTACTTGACATAAACCATGCTTATAGGTGACAAAACAGAAGTGACCTTTGCAAACTTTCTTTGGATGGACAGACTGCATTGAAAAAGAGCCCAAATGTCCATTGGATACTGATTCAATAAAGAAGATGCTGAATGGAATATTACTCAGCCATCAAAAAGAATGAAATCTTGGCATTTGCAATGGCATGGGTAGAGCTAGAGTGTATTATGCTAAGTGAAATATGTCAAAAAGAGAAAGAGCATTACTATATGATTTCACTCATATGCAGAATTCAAAAAACAAAACAGATGAACATATGAGAAGGGGGAATAAGAGAGAAGAAAACAAACCATGAGAGACTCTTAAAGATAGAGAAGAAACTGAGGGTTGATAGAAGGAAGTTAGTGAGGGAGGGGGTAGATGGGTGATGAGTATTAAGAAGGGCACTTGCTATGATGAGCACTGGGTATAGTATAGAATTAATGAATCACTGAATTCTACTACTGAAACCAATATTGCATTGTATGTTAACTAACTAGAATTTAAATACAAATTTGGAAAAAAAGAAAAAAGAAAAGAAAAAGACTCACAAAATTATGTACCCAAGAATTAGTCCCAAGGATCTCACTGAGCACAACTGAACAAGAATTCACAAGGCACAGGGTTTTATAAAATGGCTAGGGAGCTTATAGGGTTATAGAACTTTGGCAGTAAAGGGTTCTTAGAAATCTATCCATCCTCCACCAATTGCAGGTGGGGAAAATTAATTTCAGAGAGAAGAAAGTTTATCTAAGGTCACACAATGAACTGATGGATTTAAGACTAGAATCCAGATACCCTGGTTCTAATACCATTCTCTTTTCACTATACTTTAGGGGAAGAGATGATAGCAACCTAGCATAATGATAATGAGTACAAGTGTTGGAGTCAGTGGAGCAATGTCTGCATGCTGGCTCTGCCATCCAGTAGCTATGTGACTAGGAAAGTTCTTCAATTTATCGGAGTGCTAGTGTCCTCCTCTGTAAAGTGAAGTAATAATAATAGTTGCTTTATAAGAGTACCTAATTCATAATATTACTGTGAGGATAAAATATGTAAATGCATGGAAAACATTAAACACAATGTTGACACAATAAGTTCTTAATAAACGTTCATTTTTGTAATGAAATTCTGTTGCTGCTAGTCTTTCTCTTTTCCTCTTTCGACTAACTCTAAGGGCAAAATTAGATGTACTGGATATCTGTTCTTCGTGTGGAAAGGACAAATGAATAGAAAAACCTCCTTAAAATGTAAGGGAGAACCTAATATCAGCCATTTAAGTAAGGATAGGTAAATATAATTTGAAAACATATCCCTCATCTAGGGGTTCGGTTGCCTAGCCACAGTGAATTCAAAATACAATTGACCCTTGAAAAACATGGAGGTTAGGGGTACCAACCGCCAGGATCATCAAAAATTCACATGTAACTTTTTAAAATTAAGTTTTAAATTTTAATTCCATATAGTTAACTTACCGTGTTGTATTAGTTCTAGGTGTACATTATAGTGATTCAACAATTGTATACATTACTCAGTGCTTATCATATGTACTTTTAATCCCCTTAACATATTTCCACCACCTTCTGGTAACAATCAGTTTTGTTTTTTTTTCTCTATAGTTAAGAGTCTGTTTCTCTCTCTCTCTCTTGTTTTTTTTCCCCTTTGTTCATTTGTTTGTTTCTTAAATTTTACATATGAGTGAAATCATATGGTATTTGTCTTTCTCTGACTAGCCTATTTCACTTAGCATTACACTCTCTAGATACATACACTCCTTTTCATCGCTGAATAATATTCAGTTACACACACACACACACACACACACACACACACACACACACCTTCTTTATCCATTCATCTATTGATGGACAACTTGGGCTGCTTCCATAGTTCGGCTATTGTTAATGCTGCCATAAACATAGGGGTGCATGTATCCTTCTGAATTCGTGTTTTTGTATTTTTTGGGGTAAATACTCCGTAGTGCAATTACTGTGTCATAGGGTAGTTCTATTTATAACATTTTGAGGAAACTTCATACTGTTTTTTACAGTGGCTGCACCAGTCTGCATTCCTACCAACAGTACACAATGATTTTTTTCTCTATTTTCTCGCCAACACTTGTTTCTTGTGATTTTAATTTTATTATTATTATTATTATTTTTTCATTTTAGAGAGATAGAGCATAAGCCAGGGAGAGGGGTGGGGGGTGAGAGAAAGGGAGATAGGGAGAATGGGNATATATATATATATATATAGAGAGAGAGAGAGAGAGAGAGAGAGAGAATCCCAAGCAGGCTGCATGCTCAGTACAGAGCCCACTGTGGGGCTCAATCCCACCACCCTGGGATCATGACTTGAGCAGAAATCAAGAGTCAGATGTTCAGCCAACTGAACCATCCAGGCACCTTTCTTGTGTTTTTGATTTCAGTCATTCTTATCAGTGTGAGGTGGTATCATATTGTAGTTTTAATCTGAATTTCCTTGATGATGAATGACATTGAGCATCTTTTCATGTGCCTGCTGGCATTCTGCGTGTATTCTTTGGAGAAATGTCTGTTCATTTCTTCTGCTCATTTTTTAATTGAATTATTTGTTTTTTGAGTGCTGAGTTGTATCAGTTCTTTATATATTTTGGATACTGATCCTTTATTGGCAATACCATTTGAAAATACTTTCTCCAATTCAGTACAATGGCACCTTTCAGTTTTGTTAATTGTTTCCTTTGCTGTGCAGAAGTTTTTTTCTTTTTTAATGTAGTCTCAGTAATTTAATTTTGCCTTTATTTCTCTCGCCTCAGAAGACATTATTTAGAAAAAAATTTTTACAGCTGATGTCAGAGAAATTACGGTCTATGCTCTTTTCTAGTATTTTTATGGTTTCAGGTCTTGCATTTAGGTCTTTAATAGTAAATTTTGAGTTTAATTTTGTGTATGGTGAAAAATGGTACAGTTTCATTCTTTTGCATGTAGCTATCCAGTTTTCCCAAGACCATTTTTGAAGAGACTGTTTTTTGTCATTGTATATTCTCTTTTGCTTTGAAGATTAATTGACCATATACTTATGGGTTTATTACTGGGTTTTCTATTCTGGCCCATTGATCTATGTGTCTATTTTTGTGCCAGTACCATACTGTTTTGATTACTAAGGCTTTGTAACATAACTTGAAGTCTAGAATTATGATACTTCCAATTTTGTTTTTCTTTTCCAGGATTGGCGTGCTCACATGTAAGTTTTGACTTGTCAAAAACTTAACTACTAATAACCTACATTGACCATCAGTCTTATCATAACTTAAGCAGTCAATTAACACATATTTTTGTATTACATGTGTTATATACTGTAGTCTTACAATAAAGTAAGCTACAGAAAATATTATTAAGAAAATCATAAAGAAGAAAAAATACAATTATAGTATTGTATTGTATTTATTAAAAAAAACCCACAAATCTACCCAGTTCAAAACTGTGCTTTTCACTTATCAACTATATCTCTTTATTGGCTGGCTTTTTAAAAACCAACTTAGAAAGACTAGGGGCGCCTGGGTGGCTCAGTTGGTTAAGCATCTGACTTTGACTCAGGTCGTGATCTTGCGGTTCGTGAGTTCGAGCCCCACATCGGGTTTTGTTCTGGCAGCTCAGAGCCTGGAGCCTGTTTCAGATTCCATGTCTCCCTCTCTCTCTGCCCTTCTCCTGCTCATGCTCTATCTCTCTCTATCTCAAAAATAAATAAACTATAAAAAATTTTAAAAAAAGAAAGACTAGAGAACTATACAACATTCCCTAGATATCTACAGAAATGGGTCATGGGTTTTTCTAAGCTAATTTTCTCCTGGATACTCAAGTCTTTATTAAAAGGGATTTATCTTACTGCTTAACTCACATGCACAACCTCACAAGTGCTACTTCCTCCAATCACCAACAGTAATGTCAATGATTCCCAGAACACAAATTTTTACTTATCTTTATATTCTGGCATCCAGGTCCAATTATGAGCACTTCTAGTGGATACTTTTGAATGAATGACAAGTGTGAGCATAAAGTTTAGTCCTAAGAGATACAGTGTGGAAGATACCCCTTAAGGTGGTTACCAAATCCCCANTATATATAGAGAGAGAGAGAGAGAGAGAGAGAGAGAGAATCCCAAGCAGGCTGCATGCTCAGTACAGAGCCCACTGTGGGGCTCAATCCCACCACCCTGGGATCATGACTTGAGCAGAAATCAAGAGTCAGATGTTCAGCCAACTGAACCATCCAGGCACCTTTCTTGTGTTTTTGATTTCAGTCATTCTTATCAGTGTGAGGTGGTATCATATTGTAGTTTTAATCTGAATTTCCTTGATGATGAATGACATTGAGCATCTTTTCATGTGCCTGCTGGCATTCTGCGTGTATTCTTTGGAGAAATGTCTGTTCATTTCTTCTGCTCATTTTTTAATTGAATTATTTGTTTTTTGAGTGCTGAGTTGTATCAGTTCTTTATATATTTTGGATACTGATCCTTTATTGGCAATACCATTTGAAAATACTTTCTCCAATTCAGTACAATGGCACCTTTCAGTTTTGTTAATTGTTTCCTTTGCTGTGCAGAAGTTTTTTTCTTTTTTAATGTAGTCTCAGTAATTTAATTTTGCCTTTATTTCTCTCGCCTCAGAAGACATTATTTAGAAAAAAATTTTTACAGCTGATGTCAGAGAAATTACGGTCTATGCTCTTTTCTAGTATTTTTATGGTTTCAGGTCTTGCATTTAGGTCTTTAATAGTAAATTTTGAGTTTAATTTTGTGTATGGTGAAAAATGGTACAGTTTCATTCTTTTGCATGTAGCTATCCAGTTTTCCCAAGACCATTTTTGAAGAGACTGTTTTTTGTCATTGTATATTCTCTTTTGCTTTGAAGATTAATTGACCATATACTTATGGGTTTATTACTGGGTTTTCTATTCTGGCCCATTGATCTATGTGTCTATTTTTGTGCCAGTACCATACTGTTTTGATTACTAAGGCTTTGTAACATAACTTGAAGTCTAGAATTATGATACTTCCAATTTTGTTTTTCTTTTCCAGGATTGGCGTGCTCACATGTAAGTTTTGACTTGTCAAAAACTTAACTACTAATAACCTACATTGACCATCAGTCTTATCATAACTTAAGCAGTCAATTAACACATATTTTTGTATTACATGTGTTATATACTGTAGTCTTACAATAAAGTAAGCTACAGAAAATATTATTAAGAAAATCATAAAGAAGAAAAAATACAATTATAGTATTGTATTGTATTTATTAAAAAAAACCCACAAATCTACCCAGTTCAAAACTGTGCTTTTCACTTATCAACTATATCTCTTTATTGGCTGGCTTTTTAAAAACCAACTTAGAAAGACTAGGGGCGCCTGGGTGGCTCAGTTGGTTAAGCATCTGACTTTGACTCAGGTCGTGATCTTGCGGTTCGTGAGTTCGAGCCCCACATCGGGTTTTGTTCTGGCAGCTCAGAGCCTGGAGCCTGTTTCAGATTCCATGTCTCCCTCTCTCTCTGCCCTTCTCCTGCTCATGCTCTATCTCTCTCTATCTCAAAAATAAATAAACTATAAAAAATTTTAAAAAAAGAAAGACTAGAGAACTATACAACATTCCCTAGATATCTACAGAAATGGGTCATGGGTTTTTCTAAGCTAATTTTCTCCTGGATACTCAAGTCTTTATTAAAAGGGATTTATCTTACTGCTTAACTCACATGCACAACCTCACAAGTGCTACTTCCTCCAATCACCAACAGTAATGTCAATGATTCCCAGAACACAAATTTTTACTTATCTTTATATTCTGGCATCCAGGTCCAATTATGAGCACTTCTAGTGGATACTTTTGAATGAATGACAAGTGTGAGCATAAAGTTTAGTCCTAAGAGATACAGTGTGGAAGATACCCCTTAAGGTGGTTACCAAATCCCCAGTGATTTTGCACGCCCTGGAAACCACTCCAATCCAGTGGTAGGCACATGCCTTTGTCTATTCAAGATGGTCCTGACTCTGGGAATGGCTCAACGAACTATGACAGGTATGGACAATCACAGTCACTTTCTCAGAAATTTGAAACTGGAAATGGAGAAACAAGATTGGTTTTGTTGACACTGAGTCATATTCATGTTAATATCTAAGTAGTCATTCCATGAATTTTACTGCTGGGATCCCGAAGTGATGATTGGGGAATTCCTCCAAAGATTGTTCAATTTTTCTACAAATGGCATGCAACACTTTCATATCCTTCCAATAATATCCTTCAAAGGGAACATTTTGAGAAAAGAACTGTGCTATTTTAGAAAAAAAAATATGATACACTACTTTATAGAAAAAGAAATCACAGGTCATGAGGTTCAACTGGCAACAAGAAAACAAAAAGATGGAATTCTTGTAATTTATAAGAGATGAACAGAAATCCAAAGATAAGGTACACAGAGAAGGAAAGAGAAGTGGGAGGAATAGATCACACACACACACACACACACACACACACACACACACACACACTGATAATTTGCTGAATCATTTACTTTACAATAATTCTTTGAAGTCTAATTCATTGATCCTTCTACTTCATAGTCATCAGCTTCCTTCCTGCTTTCTCTTCCCATCCATGTCTATCCTTATAACTATGTATTTATACATAATCTATAATTATAATTATATCTCCCTTCAATCCTCTTGCCTCCATCCATCTTTTTTTCATGTGGCAAAACCGATACCCATGATGAACTGTTCTCCCCACCTTACACATGCCCCATATAACTGGAGAAAATCACATACCTAGGTATAAAGATTGTATTTTATTTATTTTTTTAAAAAAATAATGTTTTATTACTTATTTTTGAGGGAGAGAGAGAGAGAGAGAGCAGGGAAGGGGAAGAGAGAGGGGGAGACACAGAATCTGAAGCAGGTTCCAGGCTCTGAGCTGTCAGCACAGAGCCTGACATGGGGTTCAAACTCACAAACTGTTAGATCATGACCTGAGTCAAAGTCAGATGCCTAACTGACTGAACCACCCAGGTGTCCCAGGACTGCATTTTAAATTCATGATCTCAGGTCTCAGGTAGCAGGTATCATTGCTCACCAATTCAACAAGGTTATTCTGGTATAAGTAGGTTTCTCATATTTTCTCTGAAAACAAGACAAAACAACTAGTTCAAATATTCTTTCCATCTCTTGGAAACTCTATTATTCTTCCCTCATCACCATTCTTCAAAGATAATCTTATCTAATGCTTTCCGTTTTAGAAATCATAAGATAAGAACATTCTCATATTCTGAAAGCCAAAATTAGAAACATACCGATGTTTCTTTTGTATAACCCAGTTACCATGGATGAAGGTATTTTTCCTAACAAAGTCCCTTAGCATGTCTTTTGGATCTCATGCTGTTCACTTTCACAGACGCACCTTTTTGGTCATCTCCTGTGTCTCCAACATCAATCCTGCTCTCTGCCTCTATCATTACTATGAGTGAATAATTCTGACCCCATAACTCTATACACCATCCACCATCAGCTAGTGCCTATTTCTCTACTCCTCTTCTTGGGCAAACTTCTGCAGATGCATGCTGTCAGCACCTCGTATTCTTCAATGACTATTCAGTTCATTCTACGTTTGGCTTTCCTCCTACTTCTGGCCACTTCTTTTCTGACTTCTATGTGGGCCTCTTCTTTTCTTTCCATCCTCTAAATATGGAGATTCCCCAGAGTTTGGTATTTTACCATCTTATTCTTTTTTCTCTTCCTTTCCTCTTAGATTTCTTTATCCAAATATAAACATTAAATATAATCCATAGGCTAACAATTCTCAAATGTATGTCTCCAGCCCAAATTTCTCTGGATTGCAGCCTTTTATGTCCAAAAGACTACAAGATATAGTCCCTTGGAGTTCTCATAAGTGTTTAAAACTTGACATTTTCAAAATAAACATACTGACTCCCCTATCTACTCATACTGCTCACCTTTCAATATTTCCCAACGCAGTCAATGGCAACAATATTCAACCAGTTACCCAAGCCAGAAACCTAAACTCAATTTTGATTCCTCACTCTCCTTTCATTCCCAGAGAAAATAAACCTTTCAATAATCTAACTTCCAGTACATATGTAAAATCCTTTAACTTCTTTCATCTCTACTGCTACATACCGTAAACTAAGCCACTATTATCTCACTTTTGCAATAGCCTTCTTATTTATTTACTGTTCTATAGTTTACTATATTCATTCTCCACAAAAGCCAAAGTATTAAAAGAAAACACACATCAGTTTGCTTAAATGTTAATCCTCCTTCACCCAACCTTCTGTCTCACTAAAAAAGCCGTTAATATCTTTTTTCCTTCACATTACAAATAAAATCCAAATGCTCTACTGTGGGTTTCAAACTGACATTAACTCTGTCTCCCTACCTTTGTCTTCTGCTACATTTCTTCTTTTAATTCCTTGAATTCACTATCTTTCCTATGAAGTTTTCAATCGTTCTCTTCCTTCTTCTTGGCATGATCTTTAGTGCTCTTCATTTCCCTCCTTCTAATCCTTCAAGCTTCACCTCCTCAGAGAGCTCAGTTGGTTAAGTGTCCAACTTCAGTTCAGGTCATGATCTCCCAGTTTGTCGGTTTGAGCCCCACATCAGGCTCTGTGCTGACAGCCTGGAGCCTGTAGCTAGCTTCAGATTCTCTCTCTCTCTCTCTCTCTCTCTTTCTGCCCCTCCCCCACTTCCTCTCTCTCTCTCTCTTTCAAAAATAAACATTAAAAAATAATAGTGAATGGACTCTAAGATGGCAAAGAATATGTTTTGAAAGATACTTAACTAAACTGTGAACATCCTAAGTCTAGGATGACGTTATTTCTCTCTACTTTTTAGGATTCAGCATGAGCAAAGAATAGGTTCTTGAGAAGGTTTTGGAACTAAATTAAGATGCATTGTAACTCTGTTTCCGACATTTCAAATAATCTAATGTTTTCTGATTTCACAATCCTAGCAATTTCCTCACTCTGCCAGTGTTCTGCCAAGTGAAAGTTTTAAGGACTCTGAGAGAGGCAACATGTATAATGTAGAGGGTCTGGAATTTGAATTGATTGAACTTGCTTGGAATCCCAGCTCTTTCCCCTTAGTAGCCAATACCTGGAGTAATCAGTTACTCAAACATCTGTTT
This sequence comes from Crocuta crocuta, assembly GCF_008692635.1. Taxonomy (NCBI): domain Eukaryota; kingdom Metazoa; phylum Chordata; class Mammalia; order Carnivora; family Hyaenidae; genus Crocuta; species Crocuta crocuta. The sequence continues at coordinate 1,713,203 of NW_027532591.1, forward strand.
TCTGAAATATAATATAGCTATAAAAATATAGTCATTTAGAACATTAATCAAGATAATATACATGAAATAGCAAGTAAATAATTGGCTTACAATGAGTGCTAGCTTCCTTCTTAGCATGTAAGAATAAATCCTATTTGGGCTGGACATGGCTTTGGAGATTATGAAAGATAACTTTCCTGATTTTACATATGCGGAATTGTTTAGAATCATATAAAATATCAGTATGAAAGCTGAAACGAGCATATATCTTTTCTCTGTATTCTTCTACTGAAAAGAGAGTAGTACAATTTTCTTTTTTTTTTCTTTATTTATTTTTACAAATAGTTTATTGTCAAATTAGTTTCCACATAACACCCAGTGCTCATCCCCACGAGTGCCCTCCTCCATGCCCATCCCCCCTCCCCCCTACATCCATCAGTTCTCAGTTTTTGTCAGCATTCAAGAGTCTCTCATGGTTTGCCTCTCTCCTTTCCCCCACCATTTCCCCCCTTCTTCTCCCCCTTGGTCCTCTGTTAAGTTCCTCCTAATTCTCCTATA